>NC_133617.1:152445891-153045891 GCF_048593235.1 Sminthopsis crassicaudata | reverse complement strand
TCTCATTAGCTTCTTTCATTTCTTTTTGGCTGGAAAATGTTCTAGTCCATCTTTTGGGGTATTCTGATGCTCTTTACTCTGCCATTTTGGCTCTGCCTCTGACCTTGTCATTAATGGAGCAGTAGATAGACTTCTGGGACTGAAGTCAGGAAGACTCATACTTCAAATCTAGTCTTCAACACTTACTATTTGGGTGACCCTGAGCAAGTCATTTAACCCTATTTGCCTGTTTCCTTATCTATAAGAATGAACTGGAGAAAAAAAATGGCAGTGTTCCACGATTTTCATAAAATCCAGACACAACTGAAAAACAACAAAATATATGTATTTTTAACCATTTAGCAAGCATAATATAGAGCTACCATTTTTATTAGGTTCCTATCTGGGTTTTTACATGTCACAGATGAAGTTTTTGAATATTATAACCCTAACCCCATTTTCCTGAAGCCCTTTGGCTTTTATTGCAAGATTTTGCAAAATAGAATGAATTTACAAATAATCATATAAAACCTTTTGGGTTTTTATCTAATAAAGCCAAATTGACACAGCTTCAATTTAGTCAAACAAGAACAATCGAAGAAACTGGATTGTATGGAAAATTATTCAGTCAAATAATCAAACAGGAGTTCTGTTGGTTATATTTGTCCATAGACCTCTGACATATTTAGTTGTACATACTTACGACTGTGTGATCCTGGGCTTAACCTCTCAGTGCTCTAGCTGATTTGTTAAGACCTAGTAACAGAGAAGTTCCAACATGCATGGGCAGAGGAAGCTTACTCATCTGGGAATTTTCTGTGAAATTTCTAGTGGAATCATAGGTCCAATCATAGGTCCTTATGCCTATGTAAGAGATATAGCATAAGAGAAGTTTGCTTTTTTTTTAAATCAAAATCATTATGAAATTATACTTTTGATTTTAACCATTTTTGATGGAAAATTTTCAAAAATGAATAAAACAAATCCCATTCTTTTTAAGCATAACAATCTTTTCTTGGTGGCTCTCAGCCATCACCCCTGGAAGACAGTATCAATCTGGCAACTACCCCTTGAAGTATTATAACCATAATAGCTAAAAATTGGAAAAGAAGGCTTTTGCCACTGTCAAAATGATACAACCTCAGAACTTGATAGCATTTCGTTGGTGGAAATGATATAGAAAAAAAGACATTAACATTTGATTTGCTTAGTCCCTTAAGAACTTTGAGACTTTTCCTATGGAACTTGCAGTTGAAATCTTTCATGTATGTTGTCTCCCATATTAGAATAAAAGCTGTTTGAGAGCAGGGACTATCTTCCTTTTCCTATTTTTTATCTCTAGCTCTTAGTAGAGTACTTTGCATATAACAAATGTTTAATAAATTATTCATTCATTCATTCTTGATAACATTATAATTATGACATTGTTCGCATAATAGTTATAGAAGTGACAGTGTGTTAGAGACAATGAAATGTAGAAAAATGTGGATTTTCGAATCCTACTTCCAACGCTTTTTTAGCTAGCTAAACATAGGTAAGTCACTTAATTTCTCCAAAGATCAGTTTTCTCATTTGTAACATGAATAGAGTAGTTACTACTTTCCTCATAGGCTTGTTGTAAGAAACAGATTAGATAATTTGGCAGTGGTTTTTGGATTTTGGAAATTCCAGGAGGAGGGAGGGACTGACTTAAAAGTCATTATAAGAAGTCCACAAACCAGATTTTCAATCCCAGAAAGTGTCAGTCTCATCAAACAACCCATATAACTACTATTGACATATCTAGTGCATAACAATATGCTTTCCACTTGTGTTAGGATCTTTTGAAGGGGAAGGGAATAAGCATTTGTATAATGGGTGCTTTGTAGCAGGCTCTGTGCTAAGCACTTTACCATCCTTTCATTTTATATTCACAATAGGTGCCATTATTGCCTTCATTTAGCTGGCAAAGTAACTGAGACAGAGGTTAAGTAACTTTCCCAGTTACACAACTAAGTATCTGTGGCAGAATTTGAATCCAGGTGTTGCTGACTCCAGGTCCAGTGCTCTATGTAGTATGCCCCAAAGATCTCCTAAATTAGAGACTGCAAGATGGAACAGGAGAGTAAGGAAAACCAGAGGTCAAATCTGACCTCGGATACTTACTCTCTGTATGACTTTGGATATATAGTAGGTGCTTAATAAATGCTTCCTTCTTTCAAAAGTGAAGTCCCACCACTAAAACTAAATCCTCTTGACATCCTTAGTTTTCTTAGCGACATAGTTTTCATTCAGATCATTCTAGATTCCCTCGACAAGTCAGATGCAAAAATCCATAGAGTCTATGGCGGCAATATCCCAAATCCAACTGTAGTTTCCATTTTAATTAACTCTCCCTAGTCTAGCCCCTTTTTACTTTTGTCCTAGATTGTTGACATGATCTCCTAACTGATCTCTTGTTCAACTTATCCTTCCTCTAGTTCATCCTATACTATGATGCTGATGCTGTTACTCATCCTAATAGAGAATTCCAATAGAGTTTATTCTTTTTTTCAATAACTATAAATAGGTCTGAATGGCTAGCTATATATAAGCTACTTGGCCTTTAAAACACCTCTGTTACCTTATTGTGCTTTGTGAATTTGATGTTACAGGATTTCTTCGAATGAGGTAGGGGGAAGGGAGCTATCTATTCAATCAATATTTTAATTTACTCCCATTGCATCCAGTATCCTGTTTTATGTTCAGCTGCATCAGCTTTTCACAAAGCCAGGGAAATGTGAGAACATTTTTGGTTAATGAGTCTCCTAGAAAGTGAACACCCTCAAGGAGTAGAGTATCCTCCTAGTTCCTAAAGGCCTTTGAATGTGAAACAGAACATTTGTATTAATCCTGCAGACATTGAAGTCCTTCATAACTTAGCCCAATCCTTTCTTTTTAGTATTCTTACATCTTACTTTCTTACATACTTTTAGTGACACTGATCTCTTGCTTTGCATAAACAAAATATTCTCTCTCACAACTCCCATGCCTGGAAATGCTCTCTTCTCTCTACTTGAAATATTGACTTTTCTAGCTTTCTTTATGTCCTTTAAATTCCTACCTTCCATGGAAAGTAGTCCAATCTAATACAATCCAATTAATATTTATTAAGAACCTATTCTGTGCCAGGCACTGTGCTAAACATTAGCAATACAATTTTTTTAAAAAGCCAATCTGTGTCATCAAGGAATTTACAATCTAAGATGGAGAGAACTCACAAAATGGAAGAAAGTGGGATGGGTACCAGGGGAGTATCCAGCATGGGGGCAATCTTGTTCCATGCTTGTTCCCTCTACAGAATAGCAGATGCCATGTGGAGCAAGCTGGGGGTCTAGTTTCTGCTCTGTAGAAAAGAAAGCCAGTGTCTTCCCTCTGTTAATTATTTCCTATTAATTCTACATATAGTTTGATATTTATGTCCCCCACATTTGAATGCTATCTGCCCTTTAAAATTATGTAGCCTACAGAACAAGATGATTTTTTAATGAATTTGGTCCCCATATATCCTGACACTTGTTGATCATATGTCTTTCTGTTTGATGCCTTGTTTGATGTTAACATTTTGAAGATCATTAAATAGTTACCTTGCAGGTCACAGCTGTCATGGAATATTGTACCACATTAATATATTCAAGGAATCTCCTCTTTTGATGGAGATACTTTAAAATTCACACCACTAAGTGATATGCTTTGTTGTGATCAGACAGTAGACACAATAAAATCTTAAAATTTTAAATACCTTTCAATCAACTGTGACTGAAAAAAAGGTCTACTGTGGAAAATTATCTGTGAAAATTGCCTTTCTCTCTCCTGTTTTCTTTAATTATGCATTGTGAACAAAAAACATTCTAAAAAGATTTCATAGAGATTATTATAAAACATGTATGAGTCAGTAGCTCCTAATATCTTTTTGATCACTATTTTTGTTAATGTCACTATCTGCAACTTTTTAATCTTCCTTAAGAATTTTTTCCTCTTTGAAATAGTTTGTGAACTTTTAAAATTATATTGTTTTCAGCCACAGTTTTCTTCTCTGTGTGTTTGATCACTTCAATCCACGCTTCCAAGTTTCCTCTTTCTTCATTTCTATTGCCATTTTCTCACATAAAAAGTTGGCTGCTGAGGTAGTGGAGTCCAGATGAGTTGATTCTTTTTTCCTGTTGATGAGAATATTGTGACCTTGGCCAAGTGACAATTTCTCTGTGACTGATTTTTTCTTCTCTGTAAAATGAAAGGATTGACTTTAATGGCTTTTAAGGTCTTTTCCAATGCTAAATCTATTATCTATGGGTGAATAGATTATTATAGCTGCTATATTTTGTTTCTATGTGTTGTTTTCTTTCTGTTTTTATTATAGATAATCTTGGGATGATTTGACTTTGCTAGGTCTCACAAGTTTTGTTTTTGTTTTTGTTTTTTTTTGCCTCATTTTGTCCACAATTCCTTTTCCCATTGTTTCATGAGAAAACTGCTCAAATTCTTCTATTATTCTTTGTAATACTTTATAAGTGGGCTTTTACTCCAAGCTACTCTTGTTCTTAGCCAACATGTCTTTCAACTTGGCAAGGACATCAGATGTTTGCTTCCTGCAGTAGTTCTGGGGTCCTTTTGAATTTCTTATTAATGGCAACTTTTTTTGTCTTAATAGAAACTAGAATGTCTTTGGAGTGTAGATAGTTAAGACCTGAAATAAAGCAGATTAGCTCACTCTCTATAATTTATAATTATAGAGTTGATATAGGGGCATTGACAATTTAAGTAACTTTATTTAGGGTTACACAGCTAGTATGTATCAGAGGTGAGACTTGAACATGAATTTCTCTGACTCCAAGGCTAACTCTCTATTCAGCATACATTTGGATGAACTTTTCTTAGAAATTGTGCAAATCAGGGCAGCAAGTCAGGAGGACCTGAGTTCAAATCCAGCCTCAGACACACCACTTCCTAGCTGTGTGACCCTGAGTAAGTCACTTAAACCCAATTGCTTCAGCCAAAAAAGAAAAAGAAAAGAAAGAAATTGTGCAAACCAAAGGCAATGACCTCAGTAATCAAAGATAAGACCTATTTTCTATTTTTTTTTATATGAACACAGATTCTGAAAAATGACAAAGGCCGCAACAACCAAATAGTCCAATCTTTATGCAAAAGGAAATCGCATTGGAACAAGCCTAGCCATAATCCCACCTCAGATTGAAGACCTCCAAGGAGCAGGAACCTATCTTTTAAATCATTTCCAAATAATTCTAATTGTTAAGAAATGCCTTTTTACCCCTTTCACTCCATTACTCCTGGTTCTGCCCTTCAAGGCTAAAAAGAACATTCTTCCATTTAACTACTTTAAATAATGATCATGTGCCTCCAGATTAAGCATTCATGGTGCTTTCAACCATGGTGCAGTGATAGATTGGTGGTTATTGGCAAGGGACGGTTAATTGTGGAGCTTTTGTTTCCTTTTTCTCTTTTTTTTCTGGGTCCTGGAGGAGAGCTACTCACCATGGCACTTTAAGTATAAAGGTCTAGCCTGGAGGGGAAAAGTCTTATCAAAAGCATACTGAGGAGCTTTTACTGTCTGAGGGAAATGCCAAATCCAACTGCTGCCAGACTATGAGGACACTAAATTGGTTGGTTAACATGAGACTATTGCTGGGCTCTCATTGCCTATAGGATGTGCCTCTGGATTTCTTTTGCCTGGTGATTGTGGAGACAGAGAGGAATAATTCTTGTATTTGAAAAACAACACTATTTGTACTATATTTTTCAGTGTTTTTTAATCACCTAATTAATAAAGTGTATTTTAATTGAATTTTCTAGTCCATAAATGCCCATTATATTTTAAAACCTCAAACGTAAGTGAATTAGCCTAAGCCTAATATAGACTTGGCCTTAAGATAATATGTAATGCCCTTCATCTTCTTTGCCCTTCTCTGGACAATCTCCATTTGTCAATGTCCTTTTTAACTGGAACTGAATTGAATACAAAATTTTAGGTGAGGTTCAAGAGGGCAAAATACAGTGGGTTTATTACTTACTAATTCCTGGAAACTATGCTTCTCTTAATGCTTCTTTTATAATCTTGCTCAGTTTGGGTTTCCATTCCCTGTCAGTAATTTTTATTCTGCCATTTCCAGGGCAAAGATCATTCCCTTTGACCGAAAAAGCAGAAGAAAAGCAAGAAATAGCCAGCTCTGCCTTTTCTCTGGAGTCAGTTATCACTGTCCTATCACCCCAAGCAAATATCTTTCCTTTCCTCTTATCAGAAAAGAGACCTGTTCTGTAGCCCTTAGTTTTCCATTGCAAATTCAGCTCATTCTGAGCTTTAGCAGTCTTGAATACCAATTCATCCACTGTTATTCGGACTGGATTCCATTTTTTAAAATAAATTTCTTTTAAAAATAATAATTGGTTAATGAATTCACAATGCATTATTTACATTTTCTCCCTCACTTTCTTAGATTTTCTTAAATCTAAACAAAACAAAACCCTGGTTTACAGGGTTGTGGATTTCTGAGGTAAAAATGCACACTAAATGCAATGGAGTTATGTAATCAGACTTGGGCTTTGAGAATCTCAAAAATTTTTTTTTCTTTTTTCCTGAGGCTGGGGTTAAGTGACTTGCCCAGAGTCACACAGCTAGGAAGTGTTAATCGTCTGAGACCAAATTTGAACTTGGGTCCTCCTGAATTCGAGGCTGGTGCTCTATCCACTGCACCACCTAGTTATCCCAAATCTCAATTTTCTAAATGTGGTGTAACATGTACATAACCCATGCTTCTGGGGGAATCTGAGGCTGGTAGATTGAGTTTAGGATTTGTAAACTAAGACTGATTAGAAATGTAGACTAAATCTGTTACCAATATGTTTTGCATCCCCTTAATGGAAGGCCACCAGGCAAAATCTGTTACCAATAAGGTTTGCACACCAATAATTGAAGGCTACTAGTCTGCCCAAGAATAGGCAAAACAACCTACATTGGAAAATGTTGTAGGTCAAGGCTTCCATGCCAATCAGTATTGACATCAAGTCAGTGAGTAGCTGCCACTTGTGCTACTTGAACAAACTAGGGAGATCTCCCTTTAAAAAATGATTTGATGTATACATATTTAACATATACTTTAACATATTTAACATGTGTTGGACTAACATGTGTTGCCATCCGGGGAGACAAAGGGGGGGGGGAAGGGAAAAGTTGGAACAGAAGGTTTTGTAATTGTCAATGCTGAAAAATTACCCATGCATATGTTTTGTAAATAAAAAGCTTTTAAAAATGATTTGACAGCTTTGTAAGGGGGGAAGAGATTGAAAGCAGGGAGACAAATTAGGAGACTATTGTAACAATCTAGGTGAAAGGTAAAAAAGGACTGGACTTTATTACTCAATTTTGCCTCGAGTGGAAGTAGATTTGATAGGATTAGGCAATTTGTTAAGTATGTGGTGTGAAAGAGTATAGGATCTGGTTTTGCCTGAAACAGTTTACCTGAATTGTGTCACCTGATTAGACTTCCTTGAAATTGCTGATCCAAAGGCTGAATGCCTTCAAAGGATTATTGGGACACCAGTTACCAGTCTAAAAAGCCCAGCATATGCTTTTATTGGCTCTGTAATATTAGTGAATTTTAGAACAGAACACTTGGACTGTGACAAAATTGCTACAGCCAGAGGTTCCAATGAAACTATTGCTATAACATATGTGGTCACTGCTGTGCTACAAGTAGGGCAGCCATCCCCTGTAGTTCTTGCAGCTGTCTGACCAGCTCTCAGATAACCTCCACCAGCCCCTTTAGGGGAAGGGGAGGCTGTACAGTCTCTCCTATGCTAGTATTTCTCTAAGGGGCCCATGACTTCATTGAACCTCTCTTTGACAATGATATAACCTAGTGAAAACAAGATTGTTCTGAATAAGATGTTAAGAATGCAGTTACTGTTAACTTGGTCACTTTCTCAAATACCTTTCATATTCATAGGATTATAGATTCAGAGCTGAAAGGGACCTCAGAAACCCTCTAATCCAATCCTCTCATATGATAGATGGAGAAATTGTGAAGAGATTAAGGGACTTGACCAAACTCAAAAAGGAGTTTTGTGGCCCCAGACTTTGGCCAGCTTAGCAGCAGAACCTAAGTTGTAAGACTGCCACAAGGGCAATGCATTCATTGACATGAAGGGAATGACATCCAAGAATGATCCAAGCCACCCTATCCACGTCTGATGAAGTCTGTCCAACATGTATGGACTCTCCTTTTATCACCATGAAATGAGCCTGGGAAAGTGACAGACTCTCAGTGCTCTAGACAGTCCTCTATTATTATGAAAATATCTCTCAGAGGGTTTCTTATCTGACAATTCCTTATATTGATGTAATCCTATTTCTCACCCATCCAACAATATTACTAGCCTGCACCACTAATAGCAATGAAAGCCCTGACTATCCTTGGCTTTGTGAGCTAGCTGCAGATGGCCCTATCATGGGAGAGATGATGGTACACAGAATTATTGACTAGAGGCACTAGTCTTGAGACTTTTTAGGTCATTTGTCTTTCTTTTCTTGTGCTAATAAGATCAAGCAAGTAATAAGTATCTTCTATGTTTGATATAATTTATAAGTAATATGCTTAATACTTCATATTAAAATTTTAATTTTCCATAGGAAAAGAAAATTATAAATAACTACATTTTAGTCTGAGTAGAAAAAGGGAGCTCTGTGGTGTGGTGGATGGACTAATTAAAACCTGTTCCTATATATTTACTAGTTATGTGACTCAGAACAAGTCACTTAACCACTGTCTACCTCAGTTTCCTTAACTATAAAATGGGAATAATAATAGCACTTCCCACTCAGTTTTGTTATATTAAATGAGATAAATGTGTAAAGTGCTCAGCATAGTGCCTGATGTGTAGTAGATGTTTAATAAAAGCTTATTTCCTTCCTCCCTTCTTTCTCTCTCCTGTCCCTCCCTCCCTCCCTCTCTCCTTTCTTCCCCTTCCCTCTCCCTTCTCCCTTCTTTCCTTTTTCCCTCCCTCCATTTCTTCCTTCCTCCTTCTTTACTCACTTCTACTTTTTTTCCTTCCTTCCTTCATTCTTTCCTTCCTTCCACATTAGGGCATGTAAAAGATATAAAAGTAAATATGTGATTCCCAAATTCAAGAAACTCACAACCTATTGTAATACACAAAATAATTTAAATATATTTTTTTGTTTTTTCTCTATACCTACATATACATACATATATGTAGGTATAGGGAAATATATATATGTATATGTATATGTATATATATATATATATATATATATATATATATACTGATATTTCATTTGTTTAGGGAATTTCCAAGTAGGGAAATACTCTCTTCCATTGTAGTTTGGCATAGTCTTTGAAACTTATAGTCTGAGAGCTGACTGAAAGGGAATCAAGTGACTTTCCATGTCACACAATCAGTATGTGTCAGAAGCAGTACTTGAACCCAACTGTGCCAGACTGCAAACCTAGCTCTATTCAGTATGCCTGGCTATCAATCTTTTTAAAAATTATAATAATAGCTTTTTATGTGTGTGTACACCATCATCACCAGAGGTCAAAATTACCCTTTAAATAATAAGTCCTAGAGAGTTACTTGAAGTACTGAGAGATTAACCTAAATCACACTGTTTTTAAGTGTCCTATATACTACTCAAATCAGGATTTCATGATTCTAAGGAAAATACTCTTATCTGCTATAACAATTTGAAGTATTAAATTATATAGAACCATAGAATTGGAGATGGAGGGGACCCTGGAGCTCATTTGGTCCAGCTCTCTAATTTTATAGTAACTAAGATCCAACAAAGCAGGTTGATTTGCCCAAGGTTGCACAAGTAGTAAAATAGTGGAAACAGAATTTGAACCCGGATCCTCTGACTCCAAATCTAACACTCTTCCCTCTGATTTTCATAAATTAGTTGACAAGTCATTAAGCCAACAAGCAGTAAGTACTTATTGACTATGCATCAAATACTTTATTAAACATGGGAGATACAACATAAAAACAAAAATGGTCCCTGCCCTCAAAGAGTTTATATTTTAATGTAGGAGACAACATGCAAGCAATTATGCATATACAAGATCTACACAGGGGAAATTGGAGGTAATCTCAGAAAGAAGACCCTGACATTAAGGGAAATGGGGAAAGGTTTCTTGTAGAAAGTAAGAGTTCATCTTAGTTGATAATTCAAAGATCCTTATACAAGAATCATTTAGAACACATATGGAAACATTGTTCTATGACATCAATAATAGTATTTTCTATTCATGTGATCATCCATGTTTAGATTTTTAACTTTATATTTTTTCTTTTAATTTACACATGAAAGAAGTGTGAAAAGATAAGAAAAAAAAAAATTTACGTGAGTCCTGAGTATATAGTAATTATGGTTCCAGAGAAAGCATCAGCCTAAAGCCACTGAAACTCAGGACTCACATTTGCAGCTGAGCCACCCAAAGACCAGAAGATGGCATCACTGCAGTAGTAATACCAAGTGAGACAAAATAGGACTGGAAACCTATTTCCTATTACTTCAAATATTAATTCATGCACTAAACCCTCCTTGGGATGTTAGAAAATGGGATTTTGTTAAAGATTACTGTTCAGTTCTACATTGTGAAAAGGAAATTAGACCTTTCTATGACTCATTTGTGCCTTGGGTATGTCCTCCACTGATATCTGTTAAATATTACCATTTATAATACATTACTAAGACCAACACTATCTTATCCTTTACATATCAGCAGAGGAAACTAGAGGCACAATAAATGGACTGACCAAATTTCTTAATGCACCAACTAGTGATAATAAATAACAAAGAAAATCATTTCAGGGAAGCAGACAGTTAACAGCTTCAGACTTTGAAAATACTTCCTGAAAGAAGGCTGAAAATGTGCATGGTAACTAATATAAACAAGGATTCCAAAAGAAAAAGAATTAAAATGTAAAAAAAAAACCTTTCTAAAAGTCACATAAAAAACACTGTGGGTGATTCAGGGTACAAATCCTCAGTACATCTCCAATCCTACTGAGTCCTGGTACTTTTGTCTATATTTTTGAAATGATAATATAACAGGTTCTTTTTAAAGTAACTATTATTCATAAATGATTCAAAAATTAGTACAAGAAATTATAAGAAATAATAGAAAACTTTTTCAATATGTAATGCAAAATGTTATCCTCTTCTCCTGTTACTAATGCCAGAAATCCCTTTTAAACAAACAAAAATCCTTATCTTGCATTTAATGTTACAATGCTAGCAAAAATCCCTCTTTCCTTGGATAAAAAATCTAAGAGAGCCTCAAACACTAGCTGGTCAATAAAATGTGCTCCTAATCTTTCCAAGAGGACTTCTAGAAAAGATGTTACAGCAATATTTTTTTTTTACTTGTCTGTAACCTTGCTGATAATCTTGACTTTCTAGAATTGTAAAAATTCCAGTAACTAATTATTCCCCAGACACCACTGGAATTACTAATGTCTCTTACATATCAGTGCATAGAGTGTTTGATGCACTCATTACTTCTACCATAAGAGTTGTAAGTCTCTTTTGTGATACTCTGCAGGAAAGAGATTCTTTTTAAGTAAAGGGAAAGATGTAGGATACATTGTCCTTTAGGAATAGAGAGAAGAGAAAGTAGTGGAAGGAAATATTAGGTCAAAATTAAATAATTTATTGGAAGAGACAAATGTAATTTGGTCTAACTTTTCTCCCAGTTCTGTATATGGTATTCTTGAGAAATGATCAATAGGGTTTTATGGCTTTTCTTGGCCTAATGACCTAACCTATATTTATTATATTGCTTCTATGGGGAGAAAATATATTTCCATTTCCAAGCAACTGATTTATAGAATGAACTTTTGAAGCATAGCCTGTTAAGATATTAAAGATTGCCTCTTTCCATTTCAAAACATCTTATCTTTTTCCCTTGTCCATAATTTTCATCCCTTGTGCAACATCCCAGATTAAATTAAAACAAATTGATTCTATATGCATTCATCTATTAAAGGTCTACTGTTTCTCAGAATCTGTTAGGTTATAAAGATACAGAAGCAAAAGTGATTCATGATATTATATTCTATTGAACAGAACATGATTCTTTCCATGACTCACAGGTCAGGTAAACTGTCCTAGTTTGAAGAAACAGGGCACCCTGAGGAGGCAGCATTTGTAGAGTACCCACTAGATGCCAGGCTCTGTGCTAAATGCTTTTATTTTTTAATTATCTCATTTTATCCTCACAACAACTCTTTGAGGATGGAGCTATTATTATTCTCATTTTACACTTGAGGAAACTGAGGCAAATGGGAGTTGAATGGCTTTCCCAAGATCACACAGCTAGTGAGCATCTGAGACTGGATTTGAATTCAGTCTATTCTGATTCCAGTTTCATTACTTTGTACAACGCAGCACTAGCTGCTTCTAATAGAATGGTCTCCTCATTGGTCTTTCTGCCTCATGTCTTTTGTTTTCCCAGTCCATTTTTTACAAAAATGTCAAATTTATATTTCCAAAACATAGTTATGACTATGATCATGTTACTCTCCTGCTCAAGAAGCTCTAGAGACACTCTCTTGGCCATGAGGAAAAAATACAAACTCCTCTCTTTGACTCTGAAAGTTCTTCATAACCCAAGCTCACTTACCTCTCCAGGACTAATACCAATTACTCATCTCCACACTTCATACCCCACTCAACAGAGATTCTTGCCATTGCCTTTCCATAGAAATCTACCTCCTGTCCCTGTATCTTTATAGAAACCCTCCTTTTTTCCAAAATTTTAGAAAGTCATTTTTCTTTTGTACCCTACTATCTCTTAAAAAAAAGAAAAGGGTCTTTATGTTACTGAACTATGTATAACGGGTGATGTAAATTTGAGTTATCAATAGGTCAAAAGTTGGGATTATTAAGTTCAATCATTTCTCTGGACTTTTCAGAGAAATTTGTTCAAGATCAAACAGTTAGCAGCACCAGTATTTAAATAGTGTTCTTCTGACTAGAAAACCAATTCTCCACAAAATGAGTCCTATTTCCCCAGGATTAAAAAAGCCTAGCAAAGGTGTAGACACTGTACTAATAACACATTTGGAAGACTTCCATGTTTATATGAATGTCAGGCTTCCTTGTCAGCATCTAATCATATACAATTTTGTTTTTTATTGGGCCTATTGGCCTCCACAAAATGTAGTATCACTGAAAAATTTAAACAAGAAAAATGCCCTGATTTTAGAAGTTACTGCCTGGAAATTTGGTTGCTTTAGAATTGATGGTAACAGCACAACTAATATCAGTGGCAAAGGAGTATAAAGATGTTGTTATTCACTCATTTAAGTTATGTCTGATTCTACATGAACCCATTTGGTGTTTTCTTGTCAAAGATACTAGAATGGTGTGCCATTTCTTTCTCTAGAACATTTTATAGACGAGAAAACTGTGACAAACGGGTTTAAATACTTGTCCTGCATCACACAAGTGTAAGTTTATGGGGCCAGATTTGAGCCCAGGAAGATGAGTTGTCCCAACTCCAGACCAGGCATTTTAGTTACCATGCCTCCCTTTTTTAAAGAAAGGAACCTGGACTTCAATGGAATTTTCAGATAAGAAAACTAGCTCCTTTTACTAAGGCAGAGTAATACCTTCTAAACTTACTGTCTTAGCTGCCTATAGCACTGAGAGGGTATGATCACATAGCTAGTATATGTCAGAAGGAAACTCTAAGTTTTTCTGACTCTCTCTATTGGCTCAGTACTCTGCTGCCCCTCACTATCTAATTTATGAAAAGGAGATTTGTCAAATCTTTAAAATAAATACTCAAACAATTTAGCTAGAAGGAAAATTAAACATGGGTGGAAGTCTGAGGATAATCTATTTCCCATCAGTCCTGACTGGTAAATTAAAAGGAGCAAGTTGGGTCAGAGAAATGGACAGAGCCAATCTGTATGCTTCCAGGAGCAAGAACTTCACTTTTCATAACATTCCAGTTGCTGATCCACATAAAGCCCATTGACTAGATGACTATTGTTGCTATGACAATTTGGCCAGAGCCTCCTGGGAGTCATTGCAACCACCTGAGTTTGGCTGCTTTAGTTTGGAGGTGGAGAAGAGGAAAGGGCACAAATGACAAAGAACTAGGCTTGCTTTGTTTGGTATTCAGACCATCTGAGAAATAAAGGGACAGATGGAAGTGTCTAAGGGAAGGAAAATCCCAGCAATCCCTAGTGGCTGCCTAGAAGGTGGGGGGAGCATCACTTTCATTATCCTTGCCATCCTCCAGAGAGATTTCACAGATTTGGAGCTGAAAGAAACCCACAGAGATCATTTAGTCCAAATAAGGTCTAAGCAGTCTAGGCACTCATTTAATGTCTCACAGGTAGTAAGTAGCAAAAACAATATTTTAACCCAGGTTATTTGGTTCCAATATTAAATACCAAATACTAAAATTTATTATTTTTCCTTCTCTTTTGTCTTGTTTTTTATTCTTTTCCTTTTTAGGGAATATATGTGTATATATTCACAGATCCTTTGTGTGTATATATATATATACACACACACAAATATGTATATATATATATATATATATATATATATATATATATATACACAAAGGATCTGTGAATTAGCTTAGGAGACTTCGGGAGTGAATTAACAAAACAACAGGAATTTATTAAGTGCCAGATATGGTGCTAAACAATAGTAAACATACAAATAAAAAGACGATTTATTTGCTCAAGTAATTTGCTTTTTAATGGGAGACAACAATATATTTAAAAAGAGCTAAAAGTTAAGGATGTTTGGGAAAGGGAAAATTGAAGAAATCCAAGCACAGGCATAGTGGGGTCTCTGAGACTAAAAGATGACTGGCCTAGGTGCTTTCTCAAAATATAGGTTTCAGGAAAACAATGGGAAAAGGGAATTATATAGAGGGAGATGTAGAAAGTGGCTGGGGCACTGTTATAAAGTCATAGAATGAAAGAAGGCTGATACCTTCTTTTCCTTAATAAGGAGGAAAGAACCTCTAATTTCTGCCTCCATTAACACACTCTACAAATACGATTAAATAGATTAAATTCTAGAGAGTTGCTAGAAGTACTGAAAGAATAACCAAGTCACCCAGTCACACCAGCAGAACATCAGAGATATGGTTTGAATCCTATTTTTCCTGCCTTTGAGCCCAGCATTCACTATAATTTTTTTCTCCAAAAGTTTCTTCAACATCATTTTGCAATGGAAAATGATGACATTAAGAAACATTCAGATCCTTCCAAATCTGTGACAGGGATGACAACACCCTCTAAAAATAACCATATGCTTATGTAAAGACTACATTCACTCAGTGTGCAAGGAACAATGCAGTGAAGTTCTGTAGTAGTGTAGCTATAATAATCCACCCTATATTTCAATGTGTTTGTCTTGATGAGGATGAGGCATTCAAGGGGAAAGTCTTTTTTCTGCCTAGAGCCTGTAAATAAAATATTCACTTTGTCAAGTAGGACCCTAGTAATCACTTGTTCCTGAGTAACCTTATTCTCTGTAGGAAAACTATTTCTGCCATTTTATGCACCTTCTTCCAAAATGATCTTGTAAAGATAATAGCAGAACAAGGGAACAAACTAGAAATAATCTGTAAGGAATAAATTGTTATTATTATTGTTGTTGATGATGATGGTGATGATCACTAGAACCATGGCACTATTTATCTAGGGAACTAATTCCCAAGTGTTAGAAACTCTACTAATACAAATTAGCATATTATCCATATTTTACATTCTCATGGTTGCCCAGGGCACTGAGAAATGAGCAATTAACCTATAGTCACTTAACTTGTGTGTTTCAATGATAAGATTTAAACTTTGCCCTCTATCTACCTGTGTTATCCCTCTCATCTTTATCATCATCATTCAGCAGAAGCAGCTTTGTCTTTACTTCTAAAATGAGCTGATGGACCTCTCTCTTATGGTTCTACTTACCATTCCTATAACTTTCAAAGTCAAAAATATCCCTCCTTGCCCATCTTGATATGCGTTTTTCTAATTAACAGAATTATAAGCTCCTTGAAGGCAGAAAGTTTCTGTGACTTTTATTGTATAGTATTAATATAGTGCTTAGTAAATAGTAAGAACTTAGCAGATCCTTTTTCATTCATTCAATCATTTATTCCATGCAGTTAGGAGGTTATAAGTATTTAGTATAGCAATATCTGTTTTAAAATCATATTTTTTGGACTTGTGGGAGCCAAGATGGTGTAATAAGCAGTAAATTATCATGACTCTCCCATTTTCACCTCCACACAACCACAAAATAGCACCTCATAGTAAATCACAGAACAGCAGAATCAGCAAAAACATGGAAAGAAACAATCTTTTAGTCCAAGAAGTTTGGAAGATTGGGCAAGAGAAATCTGTCTCCCTTGGGTAAAAATGAAGTACAGAACAGGAATTATCTCAGCAAGCACCATTTCAGCAAACCAGAGGTAGCTCCTGAGCTCCAGAATGATGGAGCAGGCAAACACCAACATCAAGACCCAATACATGTCTTAGTACTGTTAGGGGAATGGGCATATTACAGCTCTCTATGCTTCAGCAAAACTGAGAGCAAAGAGGCATCCTCCAATGGCCAAACTGCCACACGCTCTCAATGTAGTCCCAGAGAAAAGCAGAAATACCCAATGGCCTTGGAACATATAAGACATCACACATAGGACCTTGGGTAAGCATCAGGTAAGCTGTCAGACCCTTATGGCCTCCAGTAGCACCAGCCACCCCTGTACCCCACCCCACTCCAGCACAGCACCAGACACAAAGGTCCCAAATGGGTTTCAGAGCAGCATTAATGCAGCACCAGGTAAATAGTCAGTGCCTGCAGTTTCTGGTACAAAAAACTTAAGACAATTCCCTCTCCATCTCAGAAGCAGATCTCAAATTTAAAAGAAAAAAAAAGGCTGAAAATTTAAGTACAACAACAAAAAGAATCTAACTACAGAAAGTTATTGTGTTGACAGGGAAGATCAAGACACGAACTAAGAAGAGACAGCAATGTCAAGTGGGCAAAAACCTCAGAGTAAAGCATGAAGTGGTCTCAAGAACAGAAAGAATTCTGAAGAGATCAAAAAGGAGTTTAAAAATAATGTAAGAGAAGTAGAAGACAAATTGGAGGAAGAAGAGTGATAGAAGAGAATTATGAAAAAAAAAGTCAACAACTTGGAAAAACAAAACAACTGCTTAAAAAGTAGAATTGGCCAAATGGAAAATGAGATATAAAGATCCACTGAAGGAAACAGATTCTTAAAGAGTATAACTGGCCAAATGGAAGAGAAAGTAATTGAAGAAAACACCTTAAAAGTTAGAATTGGGAAAATGAAAGCTAATAACTCTATTAAGACATCAAGAATCAATTGAAAAAAAGTTCAAAAGAATGAAAAAATAGAAGAAAATGTAAAACTGATATGGAAACATAACTGATCTGAAAAATAGATTCAGGAGAGACAATATAAGAATCATTGAACTACCTGAAAGCTAAAGTCAAAAGGAGAACCTTGGACAGCATCTTTCAATTGTTTATCATTATGATCAATTACCAATTATTAATAATCTTCAATTATCAAGGAAAACTGCCCTAATGGCTTAGAAAGAAACAATTCAAATACTGGAGAGCTACTATCAGGATTATACAGGACTTAGCAGATACAACTTTAAAAGATTAGAGATCATGGAACATGATATTCTGAAAGGAAAAGAAGATAGGACTACAACCAAAGATCACCTACCCAGTGAAATGAAGCATAATACTTCAAAGGAGAAAATGCTATTTCATAAATTAGAAGGATGTCAAAGTTTATTGAGGAGAAGATCCAAACCAAATCAAAAATTTGATCAAGATCAAGACACAAAAGAAGCATAAACATGTAAAAAGATTTTTAAAAAGCATAAGGGATTCAATAATGCTAAGCTGTTTGTATTCCTGCTTGGGAAAATGGGACTTGTATTCTTTCCTTTTCCTTTTTGGCTTTTATTGTATTTTGGGTTTATCTTTATATTTTCTTTCTCTCCCCCAAGCAACTCTATTTTATTTTTTACATATACATTAATTTTTAAATAGATTTCAAAATGAGTCATATTGGAAAAGAAAAAAAAAGGGGGGGAAACAATGCGGAAAAAAAAGAAAAAATATAAAAATAATATGCTTCAATCTGTATTCAGTCTCCATAGTTCTCTCTCTGGATACAGATATAATTTTCCCATACAAACTTTCTTGGAGTTGCCTTGGATCAATTAATTGCTGAAAAGAGCTGAGAAGAGTTGATATCAAACTATCTTCTTATTGCTGTGTAGAATGTTTTCCTGATTCTGCTCACTTCACTCAGCATCAGTTCATGTAAGTCTTCCCAGCTTTTTTGAAAAATAGCCTGTTCATTATTTATATAGCAATAACATTCCTTTACATGCATATACTAGAATTTATTCAGCCATTCCCCAACTGATGGGCATCTACTCAGTTTCCAATTTCTTGCTTTCACAAGAGCAGCTACATTTGTGTACATCTGGGTCTTTTTCCCCTTTTTTATGATCTCTCTAGGATACAGACCCAGTAATAGCACTGCTGTATCAAATGGTATGCATAGTTTGATACCCCTTTGAACTCTCCAGAATGGTTGGATCAGTTCACACTCCATCAACAATGCATCAGTGTCCCAGTTTTCCCACATCCTGTCCAATATTTATCATCTTTTCCTGTTCTCTTACCCAATCTGATAGGTATATGAGGAGGTACTTTAGAGTTGTTTTAATTTGTATTTCATAACCAATTTTAATTTAGATAATTTTTTCATATTACTATAGATGGCTTTAATTTTTTAATTTGAAAATTGTCTGTTCATATGCTGGATCATTTAGCAATTGAGAAAAGGCTTATATTCTCATAAATTTGAACTAATTCTCCATATATTTTAGAAATGAGACCTTTATCAGAAACACTGGCTATAAAAATTGTTTCCCAGCTTTCTGCTTTCCTTCTAATTGTAGTTGTACTGGTTTTGTTTATGCAAAACCTTTTTAATTTAATGTAATCAAAATTACCTATTTTGAATTTCTTATGTTCTCTATTTCTTGTTTGGTCATAAATTCATCCCTTCTCCAAAGATGACAGGTAAACTTTCATGCTCTCCTAATTTGCTTATGTTGTATCATGATTTATATCTAAATCATGTACCCATTTAGATCTTATCTTGCTATAGGGTGTGAGATGTTGATGTATACCTATTTTCTGCCATGCTATTTTCCAGTCTTCCCAGAAACTTTTGTCAAGTAATTAGTCCTGATTTTAGAAACTTGAGTCTTTGGATTTATCAAACAGTAGATTACTGTAGTCATTGACTATTGTGCCTTGTGTATGTAACCTATTCCACTCATCCATCACTCTCTTCCTTAGCCAGTACCAAATGGTTTAATGAATGTTACATTGTAATATAATGTTATGTCTGGTATGGCTAGGTCATTGTTCTTTGAAGTTTTTAAAATTAATTCCCTTCATATTCTTGACTATTTTTTCCAGATGAATTTTGTAATTATTTTTCCTAGTTCTATACATTATTTTTTTTTGGCAGTTTGATTAGTATGGTACTCATTAAATAGGCCAATTTGCACAGAATTGTAATTTTTATTATATTAGCTTGCCTATCCATGAGCAATTGATAGTTTTCCAGTTGTTTAGATTGGACTTTAATTGTATTAAAAGTGTTTTATAATTGTGTTCATATAATTCCTGGGTTTATCTTGGCAGGTTTATTCCCAAATATTTTTATATCATCTACAATTTTTTAAATGGAATTTGTCTTTGTAACTCTTGTTGCTAGACTTTCTTGGTAATATATAGAAATGCTGATGTTCTATGCACATTTATTTTTATATATTACAATTGTTTCAAGTACTTTTTGAATTGATACTCTTAGCTTCCCTAAGCACACCATCATATCATCTGCAAAGAGTCATAATTTTGTTTCATTGTTGCCTAGCCAAATTAATTTAATTTCTTTTTCTTTTATTGCTAACACTAATATTTCTAGTATAATATTGAATAATAGTGGTGATAATGGGCAATCTTGTTTCAATCCTGATAAAATCATTCCAGCTCATCCCCTTACATATAAAGCTTGCTGATATTTTAAAATAAATGCTGTTTATCATTTTAAGGAAAACTCCATTGATTCCTGTTCTCTTAATGTTATTAATAGGAATGAGTGTTGCATTTTGTCAAAAGCTTTTTCAGAATTTATTGAAATAATCATCTGATTCCTGTTTTGTTATTGGTAAGGCCAATTATGCCAATAGTTTTCCTGATATTGAACCAACCCTGCATTTTTTCATCAATGCTGATTGGAGAAATTGGCCTATAATTTTCTTTTTCTGTTTTGGCTCTTCCTGATTTTTAAGTATCAGCACCATATTTGTGTCATAAATACATTTTAGCAGAATCCTTTGCCTATTTTTCAAAATTGTTTATATAGTATTGGCATTGATTTTTTAAATATTTGGTAGAATTTGCCTGTAAATACATTGGGCCCTACAGATTTTTCCTTTAGGGAACTCATTGACATCTTGTTCAATCTCTTCTAAAATAGTATTATTTGGGGCTGCTAGGTGGTGCAGTGGATAGAGCACCAGCCCTGAATTCAGGAGGACCGGAGTTCAAATTTGATTTAAGACACTTAATGCTTCCTAGCTGTGTGACCCTGGGCAAGTCACTTAACCCCAGCCTCAGAAAAAATAAATAAACAAAATAGTATTATTTAAGTATTTTATTTTGTCTTCTGTTAATTTGGGTAATTTCTATTTTTGAAAATATTCATCCATTTCACTAAGATTATCAAATTTATTGTTTTATATTGTAATGCCGGAGAAACTGAGCAAGACAGAGAATAGAGAGTATTCAATACAGAATTTATTAAATGGAGAGATTTACTGGGACTAATAAATCCATGGTTGGTCCCAGGGCTGAGCGAGACTATCATCTCAAAGAATCCAGCCCTGAATATCGGATACAGCACTCTTTTATGGGGTAACAAAAATAATGACATAATAGGGAAGGTACCTGGATGGCCTCCATTCGCTTTTTTATTCATGTAAATATTAAGAGAATTTCCCCTAAGAACTGCTTTGGTTTCATCCTTTAGGTTTTGGTATATTGTCTCATTATTGTCATTCTCTTGGATAATTTATGGATTATTTCTATCATTTGTTGTTTGACCCACTCTTATTTAGGATTAGATAGCTTAATTTCTAATCCATTTTTAAGCTATCTTTCCCTGGCCCTTTATTGCAAAGGTGTTTTTTTTTTTTTTTTAATTGACACCTGATCTAAAAAGGATGAATGTATTATTTCTATCTTTCTGCATTTGATTGTGAGATTTTTATGCCCTAATATGTGGTCAGTTTTTGTGTAGGTGCCATATAACATTGAAAGGAAATATATTCCTTTCTATTCCCATTTAATTTTCTCCAGAAGTTTATTATATCTAAGTTTTTCAAAATGTTATTCCCTCCTTAATTTCATTTTAGTTCACTTTGTAATTAGATTTATCTAATTCTGAGAGGGGAAGATTGATGTTCTCCATTGGTATGGTTTTGCTGTCTTTTTCTTCCTGTAACTGACTTAATAATATCTTCTCAAAAAATTTGGATGCAGTACCACTTAGTGCATGCATGTTTAGTCCTGATAGTATTTCACTTTTTATGATATCTTTTAGCCAGATATAACTTCATTCCTTATTTCTTTAATTAGATATATTTTTGCTTTTGCTTTGAGATCAAAATTACTCCCCTTGCATTTTTGCTTCAGTTGAAGCATTATGTATTCTGCTCCAGGCTTTTAACTTTACTTTTTGTGTATCTCTCTGTTTCAAATATGTTTCTTGTAGACAACATATTGTAGGCTCTAGTTTTTAATCCATTCTGCTATCTACTTCCAATTTATGGGACAATTCATTTTACCCACATTCACAGTCATGATTACTAGGTGTGTATTTCCCTTCATTTTGTTTTCTCCCCTATGGATATTATCCAGTTCCTTATCAGTATTTTGATTCAAACCACCCTATCCTTTAATCAGTCCTCCCTTTTACTCTCTCTTCTCCCTTTTCTTGCTCCTTACTCCTACTGTTTCTCTCCCCCTTCTATCAAGGCCCTTTCTCCCCCTACTTCACTATAAGATAAATTTCTATACTCAACTGAGTATGCATTTTATTCCCTTTTTGAACTAAATCTGATGAGATTAAGCTTCAGATAATGCTCGCCCTTCTCTCTTCCTTCCCTCTAATGTAACAGGATTTTTATGCCTCTTCATATGATCTAATTTACTACATTTTACCTCCCCTTTCCTCTTCTCCCAGTACAATCCTTTTTCCATCCATTAATCTTTTTTAAAAAACCTATAACACCAAAGTCAATTTATACTCACATATTTAGTCTCTGTATACCCTAATTAAAAATACAGTTCTCAAGAGTTACAAGTATTATCTTCTCATGTAGGGATATAAATAGTTTAACCATTAAATAATTATCTTTTTATTTTTGTGATATTCTTGTGAATTTAAATGATTATCTTTTTATCCTTCTCTTGAGTCTTGTATTTAAAGATCAATCTGGTCTTTTCATCAGAAATGACTGAAAATCTCCTACTTCACTGAAGATCCATCTCCTCCCCTGAAAGATTATGTTCAGTCTTTCTGAGTACTTGATTCTTGGTTTTAATCCAAGCTCCTTTGCTCTCCAGAAAATGGTATTCCAGGCCCTCCAATCCTTTATTTGTAGAAGCTGCCAAATCCTGGCAATCCAAACTCTGGCTTCTCTGTATTTGAATTGTTTCTTTCTGGCAGCTTGTAGAAGCTTCACCTCATACTTTTGCTGAAATCTTGGTACAAGCTTTCTTGGAGTTTTATTTGGGGGATCTCTTTCAGGAGATGATTGATTGATATTTTTTAAATGAGACTAATTCTTGAAAAAATGCTCTCCAGGTTCCTTTTTTTCAGGTCATGATTTTTAGTTAGTCTAATAATTCTTAGATTATCTCTCCAGGATGTGTTTTTGTTTTCAAATGAGATACATATTGTCTTTCATTTTTTCATTCTTTTTGTTTGATTCTTGCTGTCTCATAGTCATTAGTTTCCATTTGCCTGATTATAAGTTTTTAATGTATGATTTTCTTCATTTAGTTTTGTACCACTTTTCCATTTGAATAATTCTATTTTTAAAGGTGTTGTTTTCTCTTGTGATTTTTTTTCCCCTCAATTTGGACACGTATTTTTTAAGGAAATTTTTTCAATTTTTGTCTTTCCTTTTCCAGTTGTTGACTCTCTCTTGCATACTTCTCATTTCTTTCTTTCCCCAAGTTTTCTTCTTTTATGAGATGTTCCAAGAAGGCTCTTTGGACTAAAGAACAATTCATATCCCTTTTTAAGGTTTCACATGTAGGTATTTTGTCCTTTTCTGAGTTGGTGTTTTGGTTTTCCCTGTTAGCACAATAGCTTTCTATGGTCAAAGTTTTTTTTTTGTTTTTTTTTTTCTCCTCATTCATTTCCTTTCTTTCTCTCTCTCCACCCCTACCATTTCATGAATTTTAAAATTAAACTCTGCTCTAGAGATACTTGGGGGTACTGTCTCAAGATTTGTGTGTAGTTTAGAGCTTTGGCTTTGAGCCCAGAGCCATCTTGTATTTGGTGTCTTGCTCACAGTGCTGGGAGTAGCCAGACCTAGTCCCATCTTTTGTTGTTTTGTTTTCAGGGATGGCAAATTACCAGTATCAAAAATGAAAAGGGAAAAATAACCACCGAGAAAAAGAAATTAAAGAAATCATTAGGAATTATTTTACCCAACTATATTCCAACAAATCTAATGATCTGAGCATAATTAATGAATATTTACTAAAGTATAAATATATACCAAAATATAAAGTATTATATATGTATTTATATTATATATGTATTAATATTAATAATATTATTATTAACATATACATATAAATATGTATTTATTAAAATATAAATAAAGTAAAATAAAGTATAAAACATCATGCTTTGAAAATGATATATTTACTATTTCTGCCTTTCTCCATAGAATAATAAGATCAAGAAATAGAATATCTAAATAACCCCATCTTAGAAAAAGAAATTGAAATATCCATTAATGAACCCCCTAGGAAAAAATTTTCAGGGCCAAATAAGTTCATGAAGGAATCTACCAAGTATGTAAAGAACAATTAATTCAAATACTATATAAACTATTTGGAAAAAAAGGCAAAGAAGGAGGCCCATCAAACTCCTTTTATGACAAAAAATATGGTTCTGATACCTAAACAAGGAAGATCTAAGACAGAGAGAGAAAATTAAAGATCAATTTCTCAAGTGACGCAAAAAATTGAACAAAATACTAGCAAGGTGATTATAGAAATACATCATAAGGATTATACATGTTGACCAAATTGGATTTAAGCCAGAATGTAGAGTTGATTCAATATTAGAAAAACTATCAACAAAATTGACCATATCAATAAAAAAACCAATAGAAATCATAAGATTGTTTCAATAGATACTGAAAAAGCTTTTGGCAAAATCAGCACCTATTCCTATTAAAAACACTTCGGAGGAAAGAATAAAGGGAAGCTCCTTAAAAAGATAAGCAGTTCTATCTAAAACCATCAGCAAGCATTATATGTAATGGGGACAAGCTAAAAGCCTTTCTAATGAGATTATAGGTGAAGCAAGGATGTCCATTATCACCACAATTATTCAATATAGTACTAGAAATTTTAACTCTAGAAATGAGAGGAAAAAGAAATCAAAGAAATTAGAATAGTCCCTCTTTGAAGATGATTTGATGCTATTTTTATAGAACCTAAAAGAATCAGCTAACCACTACTGAAATAATTAATTTTATCAAAGTTTCAGGATAAATCAAAAGCATTTGACCAAAGAAAACAAAACAAAACAAAAAACAAACAAAACATAAACCCCAACCCAGCAGCAAGTGATAGAAAGAGGGAGTCCATTTAAAATAATTGCAAACTTTGACCATAGAAAGCTATTGTGCTAACAGGGAAAATCAAAACACCAACTCAGAAAAGGACAAAATACCTACATATGAAACCTTAAAAAGGGATATGAATTGTTTTTTAGTCCAAAGAGCCTTCTTGAAGCATCTCATAAAAGAAGAAAACTTGGGGAAAGAAATGAGAAGTATGCAAGAGAAAGTCAACAAATAATTGCAAACAATGAAATAATTGGGAGTCAACTTGCCACAACAAACCTAGGAACTATATGAATTTAATACAAAACAATATTCACACAAAGTCAGTTCTAAACAATTGAAAAAGTACCAAATGTTCATGGGTAGGCCAAGCCAATGTAAAAAAAATAGACAATTCTGTCTAAATTAATTTACTTATTTAGTAGCATACCAATCAAACTACCAAAAATTATTTGAAAGAGAAAAAAATAACAAAATTCATCTGGAATAAAAGGTGAAAAATATCAAGGGAATTGATGAAAAAAATAAAGAAAAATAGCCTAGCAATACCAGATCTCAAACTATATTATAAAGCAGTAATCATCAAAATTGTCTAGAACTAGTTAAGAAATATAGTGGTGAATCAATGGAATAAACTTCATACACAAGATACAATAGTTACATAGTACCCTAGTGTTTGATAAACTCAATGACCTCAACTTTTGGAATAAGAATTGACTATTTTCCAAAAACTAGAAAAAAATAGCGTTGAAAACTAGGTATTTACCAACACCTTTTACCATATATCAAAATAAGCTCAAAATAAATGCATGGTTTAGATATAAAGTGTGATACCATAAGCAAATTAGAAGAGTAAGGAAGTCTACCTGCCAAATCTATCAAGAAGAGAATAATTAATGATGAAACAAAATATAGCATCCTAAAATGTAAAATAGATAATTTTAATTTTATTAAAATATTGATTATGTTAATATTGATAATATTGATTATATTAAAATAAAATGTTTTTATACAAACAAAACCATTGCAAACAAGATTAGAAGAAACAGAAAGCTAGGAATAATCTTTATAGCAAGAGTCTCTCAGAAAGGCCTCAAATATATAGAAAATTTGGTCAAATCTATAAGAATACAAGCCATTCCCCAACTGATAAATTATCAAACGATATGAACAGTCCATTTTCAGATGAATTTGAAGTTATCTATACACATATGAAGAAAAACTACATCATTTGATTAGAGAAATGCAAATTAAAACAACTTTGAGATACTGTCTTATACCTATTAGATTGGCTAAAATGACATAAAAGGAAAATGACAAATATTGGAGAGCATGTGGGAAAATCTGGACATTAATTCACTGTGGGTAGAATTATGAATTCATCCAACTATCTGGAGAGCAATTTAGAATGATGCACAAAGGACAACCTATTTATGAGTTTTGATACAGCAATATCACTATTAGGTCTGTGTCTTGAAGAGATCATAAAAAGGGAGGAAAAGCCTTATATGTGCAAAATATTTATAGCAATCTTTTTCATGTTATAAAAATATTGGAAATTGAGAGAATGCCTATCAATTGGAGAAAGAGTAAACAAGCTGTGTTGTATGAATGTAATGGAATATTGAAGTGTAATTAAAAAATAATGAACAGGCAGATTTCAGAAAAACTAGAAAGATTTGTAGAAACTAATGCAAAGTGAAATGAGCAGAACCATGGTACACACAGAATCAGCAACATTTTGCGATGATCAGTTATGAATAACTGACTCAGTTCTTCTTAGAAACATAATGGTCCAAGACAAGTACAAAGAACTCATGAAAAAGTCCAGATCCATATCCATAGAAAGAACTGATGGACTTTGAATGCAGATTGAAGCTTACTTTTTTTCACTTTATTCTTTTTCTTGGTTTTTCTTTTCTTGATTCATTTGTTCTTTTACAACTGTTACTAATATGAAAATGTGTTTTATATTGTAGCACATGTACAATATTTCAAATTGCTTAGAATTTTCAGAAGAGAGGAGAGGGAGAGAAAAATATGGAATTCAAAATATTGTAAAAAATGCTGTAAATTGCCTCATATGTAATTGAGAAATAAAATATTGTTAAAAATAAATTAACAAAATAAAAAATAATGTTTTGGGGGCAGTTGGTGGCTCAATGGACAGAGCACTGGCTCTGGAATCAGGAGCACTTGGATTCAAATCCTACTATAGACACTAACTGTCCTTTAACCCAAATTACCTCTCCCAAAAATCAATATATAAAATACAAAAACCATAAGGATAAGTGTAACAGCTGAGTGTTGGGGGATAGTTTTATCTGTGATAGTTTTTCAAGTTCCAGTGCAGATTACTTGTTGAATTCTCAGAAATATTTTAAGATTTAGATTTGAAATACCAGACTGTGTCAATTAATTCTTTTGTGAATATTGTAAGCTTTTAGAGTATCCTTGGCAGATCTCTAGGTCTGGATTCAGGAAGGCCTGGGGTTCCAATCTATAGAAACAAGTGACTTTACTTTGCTGTACCTTAGTCCCCTTATATGCAAATAGAGATAATAATAACATTCATTTCCAAAGGTTGTTGTGAGGACAAAGTGAGCTAATATACTTTGTATACCTTAAAAAACTATGAAAATACTATTAAGGGATATCTAGGTGGGGCAGTAGACAGAGTACCAACCCTGAAGTCAGGAGGACCTGAGTTCAAATGTGACCTCAGATACTTAACACTTCCTAGTTGTGTGACCCTGGGCGAGTTACTTAACCCCAATTGCCTCAGCAAAAAAAAAAAAAAAAAAAAAGAAAATACTACTATTAATATACAGGAAGCTAGATGGTACAGTGGGTAGAACATTGAGCTTGGAATTAGGACTATTCATCTTCTTGAGTTCAAATCTAAACCTATGTACCTCCTAGCTGACTAGTTATATGATCCTGACCAAGTAAGTCACTTAACCCCTGTTTGCCTCAGTTTTATCCTCTGTAAAATGAGCTGGAGTAGGAAATGGCAAACCACTCCATTATTTTCTCAAAAAAAAACCCAATTATAGTCATGAAGAATCAGACATGACTGAAAAGACTGATAACACAACAACATATGTTACTGTATTCCTTTCACAGAATCACTATCGTAAAGCACTCAATTTCTGTAAACAAATCTTGATTCAGTCATATTTGTTCAATACTTTTTAGTAGACATATTGTTTTTCATTCTATTCCCATACAACTTTGATTTCTTACATTTGTTCTTTATATCTTGAAAAGTGTTCATTCCATTTACCTTGGAAATTATAAGCATTTAATACTGAAAATATATTGAAAATATTGCTTTGAATATTTTTTAAAAGCCAGATTTTCCCATCTTGCCTAGACTGGAAATGTAAGGGATATTCCTAGGCTTATCTCATTATGTATGTCACAAAAATTTTGAGTTGGGCTGATTTACCCTTCCTTAGACAACCTGGGGCTCCCACCTCACTCAGAGACTTACCATATTTGTATCATACTTAGTGTGGACTTGATTGGCTCAGCCACTGAAGCTCAAAACTCTTGAGATCAAGAGATTCACCAGGATTAACCAACCTCCCTCAGCAGCAAGGATTATTGAAATGCATCACTTAAGTATCTTTTCATTTCTGGCATCAAAATTATATCCAAGAGATTGTGAGCAACAGTTTTGCCATTGATAATGTTCTAGTTCCAATATATTTGTTGAATTTTCAACTTTGAAGACTTTGTTTGTAGTTTGGGAATTTGTCATCTGTCAGTTTAGGAAAGACAGTGAATTTCAAATGCATAATTTCAACCACCAGATCATGGCAGCTTGCTACATATTTGGTATTATTATTTTTTGCAAGTAGAATGATTGTGTATGTGTTCCAAGAAGTTTTTAAATTGAGTGAACAAAATCCAATATTTGAATGAATTTTGCATCTCCTTGCTTGGGTACTCCCTCCATTGATATAGATCACAACCCACTTTAATCTTCACATCCTTTCCAGTTGTTTTTTTTTTTTTTTTTGAAATTCAGTATATAAAAATTAATCCAAATCTGATTTTACAGCAAAAAAATAAATAAATAAAATAGGGGTTTTTTTGGTTCCTTGTTTAATGACCTTGTGCAAAACAATTAATGTGCAGATCAATGTGCTAATAAATGAATTGATTCCAGACTTTTAAACTTTATATGACTACAATGAAATCTTATTACTTCAAGGTTAAGCTTGACTAGCCATCGCAGAGGATTTGCTGCCAAATTAGTTGGGTAAACAAGATTATAAGGAAAATGCTTAAGCTACTTAAGCTAAGGATTACTTTCTAGTATCATTTCCCTCTACAGTATAAAATCCATATTGCATATATTATTTTATGGTGTTTATTTTGACTTTCAGAGTAGCCTAGAATTATCTGCTTTCCACTGAGTTTCTATTTTAATGCTGTAAAATTGTTGCATATGTACGTGATACATTTATAATTAGTTTTTACAAAGTTATTTTCATCTCAAGCATTTTATAAAAATTAGCTAATTAATCTTCATAATACCCTTGAGAAAAATCATTCTGTATTCATAAATGGTCAGTTCAGTGGAGATTTAGACACTTTATGAATATTGGTGATATTTACATACAATGATAAGCAAGTTCTAGAAATTAAAAATGTACATTAGTGTCATTGAGAATATTAGATGGAATTCATTTAACAATATCGCTAAGAATTCTCAGGATTTATTGGAGAGGTCCCTGGGAAACCATAAACTTTGCTTGGCTCTGAATTCACTAAAGATGGAAGAGGATTGAAAAAAAAAATTCTCTTCACAAAATCACTGGATTTTAAGGAATCATCTAGTCTGACACAAAAGTGAATGGAAATCTCTCCTTTTCAGTGCTATGACAAATGGACATAAATTCTCTACTTAAAGACCTAGAAAGAATGGAGAATTTATTACCTTTTGAGAAGGTTTATTCTATGTTTAGAGAGCTCTAATTATTAGGAAATTAATCTTTCAAGGAAAAAAACCCTTTCTTTCTAAAATGTCTACCTATCATCCCTTGTTTTGTCCTTGGAAGTGAAACAGAATGAATATAATCCTACTTCCAAAGTAGAGACCTTTAAGTCCTTGAATAGAAATTATCTTAAGTCTTTTTTTTCTCAAGACCAAACTTTTCAGGGCTGTAGAGACCCTACACTAGGTGCAAGTTTTCTCAGTCCTCAACAGCCCCATTACCCTTCAAGAGCAAAAACCTTTTCATGGTTGCAATCTGAAAACATCAGTGCATCAGGACTCAACTTCTGAGGCTGGGTCAAAGAAATAAGAAATAGAGGGAAGGGGATAAATCACCAGGATAGGACATCATGCATATGGAGAGCTATGCAATACTCCACCAAACCTGGGAGAAAGAAAAGATATCCTTATGGTCTAGTTCTGGCCACCTAAAAGTTAAATGGGGCAGAGACTCAAACTGGTTAACTGTGAGTTGTCTACTATGAGAAGAGGCTGATATTATTTGATATCTAGCCCTAAGGAAATCACAGAGGGGAAGGAGTCAGAAAGTCTGTAAATAAGGAGGTGGGGAAAAAGTAACCAAGAACACCAAAGATCTCAGAAGGAAGAAAAATCAAATAAATTTAGCTTAAACAGATAAACCAGCAGGAAAAGTAGGAATGACAAATATATATATATATATATATATATATATATATATATATATATATATATATATATATATATATATATATATATCCTCCAGATCTAAGAAACAAGTTTAGACATCTATGAATAAAAACTGTAAAATGAAGGAAAATTATCCAATACTTGATGAGAAAGAGAACCTACTGGAATTTGACTGTTCCTAATGATTTTTAAAAAGAAATAAGAAATTTATGTCCTAAAAAGCAAAAACAATGAGTAAGCCAGAAAAACTTTAATCTGCAATGGCAAGTCTCCCCAAAGAAATAAAAGAGAGAATAATAGATTAGCAACCCAAATACATAGTAATGAAGGACAATCTAGAAGGATACAAGCAAAAAACAGAAGACATTAAAAAATATGCTCTTTATGCAAGCAAAATAAGAAACCTGAAGAAACGAGTAGAGACAGCAAAAATCATAAGTCTCCCAGAAGAACATGATAGGACAAAAAAAATCTTAATAGTGTAATGAAAGAAACAATAGAAAGGAAGTGTGTATATAATTTCTGATCATAGAAAATTAAATCCAAATAGAAAGAATTCACATATACCTCCAAGGGGAAAAAGTGCAAGGCAGCAAGCTCCAAGACAAAAATGGTCAAATTTAATAGTTCAATTTAGAAACAATAAATTCTGAAAATTATCAGGAGAAAAGCCTTCTAATACAAGGCAAAGGCAGGTGAATACTATAAAATAATTCCTCATCCAATAGAAAAAGGAGGAAGGAATGGAATAATGTATCCTGAAAAGTATTGGAGCTTAGGATGCAGCTCAAGATGTCCTGAGCCTAATTATACAGGACAAAATATGGAACTTCAATAATAAAGGAAAGTTGGAAATAGTTTCTCTAAAGAAAATCAGAAATGAAGAGATTATTTATTTCTCCAACACCTACATGAGTGGGTTATTTTCTAGCCCACATCAAGAAATCAGCAAATAATGAGAAGGGGGATGGCTCTGCAATGCCATCCTTATTTCTCTGGACCAAAATCCAACAGTCGGCCCAAAGATGATTGAGATAATTAGGGGTAGGCCTGCAGCAGTATCACTCTAATCCTGAAGAAAGACCACAGACCTGGCTGGATCCTGTAGCTTACTCAGCTACAGGGCAGAGACCCTAAAATCCTGATAAGGGGTACACCCACACCTCTGATACTCCAAACCTACAAAACCTTTTAGCTAGGTAAGGAGGAGGCAATATGAGACAGGATTTAATTATAAAGTAAATTCTAACCTCACAATGTAAAGTGAGGGGTGGAACAAAAAGAGGAAAAAATGTAAGATAATAAGACAAAAGGAAACTCACAATTCATAATAACTGTGAAAGTAAATGGAATTAACTCACATATAAAACAGAAAAAAAAATTGGAGACTATTTTAGAAAACCCAACCAAATAATACACTCATTATAATAAAACACTAAAAATTTACCTAAATAGAATGTCAGGGGGGAAAATGACATGATCTCTGGTAATAAAAAGGGATATTTATGTATGATATGTGTGTATATATGTTATTGTTCAGTCATGCATGACTATTCATGACTCTATTTGGGGGGTTTTCTGGGCAGAGATAGTAGAGTAGTTTGCCATTTTTTTCCAGTTTTTTACAAAGTAGGAACTATGCAGAGTTAAGTGACTTGGTCAGGGCAAGATTTAAATGCATAATGATGCCTGCTGTCTCCAAGCCTAGAGCTCTATCCACTGAACCACATAACTTAAAAAGCAGAATTGCTCAAATGAAAAAAAAAAAAAAAAAAAGCAAAAATTTACTGAACAACTCAAATGTAGATTTGGCCAAAAGGAAAAGGAGATACAAAAGCTTAATGAAGAAAATAATTCCTTAAAAATTAGAAATGGGTTAGTGGAAACCACTTGATCTTATAGAGCAAGAAGCAATACAACAAAATCAAAAGAATGAAATGATAGAGAAAAACCTGGGAAATATGTCATTAGAAAAACAATTGATCTGGAAAACAGATGGGGGGGATAATTTAAGAATTTTTGGACTACTTAAAAGCCATGATCAGAAAAAAGTTTTGACATCATCTTTCAAGAAATTATCAAGGAAAATTGTCTTGATATCTTAGAATCAGATGGTAACATTTAAATATAAATACAAGGAGAAAATACTGCATGCAGCCAGAAAGAAACAATTCAAATATCTTGGAACCACAGGTAATATAAAACAAGATTTAGCAACTTTTACATTATAGGATTGAAGGACTTAAAATATATTTCAGAGGGCAAAGGAGCTAGGATTAGCAGCCAAGAATTATCTGACTAGCAAACCAGAGTATAATCCTTCAAGTGGAAATGAAATAGATATTTAATGAAATAAAGAACTTTCAAGCATTCCTGATGAAAAGATTAGAGCTGAACAGAAAATTTGACTTTCAAATAAAAGACTCAATAGAAGCATAAAAAGGAAAATAGGAAAGGGGAATAATGAGACTTAATTAGGTGAAAGTTTTTTATATTCCTACATAGGAAAATGATACTGTATGGCTTCAGAACTTTCTCATTATTAGGGCAGTTAGGAGTATATATAGACAGAGGACACATACGTGAGTTGATGTGGTAATATCTTAAAAATAATAAGGGATAAAGAGAAATTCACTGGGAGAAAGAGAAAGGAAGAGATAGAATGTGATAAGTTATTTCACATAAATGAGGTGCATAAGAGCTTTTACCGTGGTAGGGGGTTGAGGGGATATAGATGATGAAGAGGGGAATGTTTGAACTTTAATTTCATTGGAAAAGGCTCAGAGGGAATGACATACATATGCAGTTGGATATAAAAATCTACCTTAACTTATAGAAAAACAGGAAGGGAAGTTGATAGAAAAGGCTGTTGCTGATAGAAGGGAGAGAGAATTGGGGGGTGGTAGTCAGAAGCAAACACTTTTGAGAATGGACAGGATGAAAGGAGAGAATAGAATAAATAGAGAAATAGGATAGAGAGAAATACACTCAGTAAACATAATTGTAGTTTTTCACATTGTCTCAGAAAAAGCTTAATTTCTCAAATATATAGAGAACTGAGTAAAATCCGTAAAAAATAAGAGCCATTTTCCAATTGATAAGTTGTCAAAGGAAATGAAAATGTAGTTTTCAGACATAGTAACCAAGGTTAACTATAAGCATATGCAAAAATTCTCTAAATAACTATTGATTAGAGAAATGTAAATTAAAACAATTTGGGGGTACCACCTCATACCTATAAGATTGATTAATATGGCAGAAAAGGAAAATGGCATATGTTGAAGATGATATGAAAAAAAATGAGGCAGTAATATAGATTGATAGAGTTGTTAACTAATTCTGAAGAGCAGTTTGGAATTACATCTAAAAAATGACAAAAACATGCATGCCTTTTGACCAAGCAGTGTCACTAATGTCTATAACTCCACGATATCAAAGAAAAAGGGAAAGAACCTAAATGTACAAAACAATTTATAACTACTTTTTTTGTACTGGCAAAAATCAGTTGGGGAATGACCCAACAAGTGATAATACATAATTGTGATGTAATACTGTTATATGCTATAATAAATGGTGACCAGGATACAAAGGCCTGGAAAGACTTACATGAATTGATGCAAAATGAAATGAGCAGAACAGGAGAACATTGTACACAGTTAACAGTGGTATTATATGATGATTAGTTGTGAATAACTTGGCTGTTTTCAAGACAATGATTCAAGACAACACAAGATAATTCTGAAGAACTTATAATTACAAACGCTATCCAACTTAAGAAAAAAATCTGATGGAATTTGAATATATTTCAAATCATACTTTTTCTACTTTCTTTTTCTTTCTTGTATGTATGGGTTTTCTTTCATAGCATAACTATTATAAAATATGTTTTGCATGACTACATGTATATAACTTATACCAAACTGTTTGTCTTCCCAGTGATAGGTAGGGGGAGGGTGGAAGAGAATTTGGAAGCCAAAATTATATACATATATAAGAAATTGTTTTTAGATGTATTTAGGGAAACATAAAATACTAAAGAAATAATTGTTTATTTAATATATACATATATATGTATTAATATAATATTAAAAATTTTATCTCCAAGGAGATCAAAGTTGGATGAAAATAACCCATATGTATAAAAATATTTATCAAAATTCTTTTTTTTCTCTTGCAGCGCCAAAGAACTGGAAACCTATCCAGTGTCCTTCAACTGGGAAACAGAAGAACAAATTATAGTGTATGACTGTAATAGAATATTATTGTACCATGAAAAATGATCAAAAGGAGAGTGTCAAAGAAATCTTGTGTGAACTTATTAGAAATTAAAGAGAGCAGAACTAGAACAACAATTTATATAATAGCAGCATTATCAAGAAAGATACAAATACTCTTTAACCAATGCAATAATGATCAACAATTCAAGAAAGTTCATGATGAAACATGCTATCTAGTTCTTGAGAGAGCTGTAGGTGTTTGGCTCTAGATCCAAAACGAGACATATATTTTTAGACATGTCCAATATGGAAGTTTTCTTGACTATGCATATTTATTACAAAGGTTTTATTTTTGTTTATTTTTTTAAATAAGGACAGGAGGACCTATGAGGAAGAAAAAGAGTTTTTTTTAACTGAAAAAAAATCCAATTTAAAAACCAAAAATAATAAAATAAAATGTAAAATCTGGTTGACTTGTAAAATCCTTTTCAATCTGGTCTCAAAATTTCCCAGCTTATCCTACCTCTTCCAGAACCATAAAGAATGTTTTTTTTTTTCTCCATTCTTTTCTTTTTTTGTTAAGGCAATTGGGGTTAAATGATTTGCCCAGAATCACATAGCTAAGAAGTGTTAAGTGTTTGAGGTCAGATTTGAACTCAGGTCCTCATGACTTCAGGACTGGTACTCTTATCTACTGTACCACCTAAGCTGCCCTTTTCTCTCTATTCTTTACATAGATCTTCATTTCCTAATCTGTGCTTTTGCACTCATTTCTCTCAAGCCTAGCATGAACTACCTGATTACCTTTACCTTATAGAATCTTTGCTTTCAGTATCCAGTTAAAGCTTTATTTTCAACACAAAGCATCCACTAATTCCATCTTCCCCCAACTCCGAGGGCCCTATTTTCCTAAAACATATTTATTTTGTATGTATTCATAAGTATTTATATATGTACTATTTATTCCCTTCTATACCTCCCATGAAAGCTTCTTGAGCATGGGTTTTGCTTCATTTTTATTTACTTAGTTCTTTTCAAGATTAGTTCAAATGCCAAATTCTATAGAGAATTTTTTTTGTCTCCTTATCAATATCTTGTCTCTCAAAACTTACCTCATATTTATTTTTTCTGTGATTTATAATATGTGTCCTAAAAGTTTTAGTGTAGTTTTAAGTTACTAAAGTTTAAATAATAAGACTTCTAAAATATATTTAAAATTAAAATGGCACTAAATATTTTTCATACTTACATATGTTTGTGTTGTACTCCTGATAAAATGTTTAACTTTGGTTTTTGTATCATCAGTGCCACGCAGTGTCTGGCACACAGAAGGTATTTAGAAAATATTTGCTTATTGATTAATTTAATATATTTTACTCCATTTCCCCTATCACAGAATCATCTGTAAATCTGTCATATTCCCACTATGTATACCGATGTAATTTGTTCACTCTAAATTTAAAAAAGTTATTTAGTTTTAAGAGTAACTGAAATATTTTAGCATCAGGATATGTACCTGTCTTCTAGAATGTGTTAAAATGGGAACACCTTGTATATAGTAACAAGTACTAAGGAAATGTTTGGCTGTTTAATGTTTAGTGCTGTTTTGGTCACACCTCCTGGAAGTGTTGCCTAGGAGATCAGGATGACATAAGATGGATGCCTAAGAATTCCAGCAAACATTCCCCAGTGTACTCTTCCTTTACCCCCTTAGAAACAAAGTAGGTGCCAATTGATTGGGAGACAGACTGAATAAATTGTGGTGTATGAATGGTATAGGACATTATATTGTGCCATAAAAAAAAAATCAATGAATATTAGGAAGCCGGGAAAGCATGGGAAAACCTGTATGATCTGATGCATAATGAAGAAGCAAGAGAACAATATACACTGTGGTTACAATATAAATTGAAACAGCACTGAAAGAGAAATGAATTCTAATTATAATGACCAATTTTGGCCCTGAAAAACAGACTATGAAACACTTCCTGGAAGATGAGAGACTACAGAAATAAAATGTTATGTACAATGGTGACATTTATTGTATTGATTGTTTTTGCTAAATTTTTGTGTAATAAAAGACAAATCCATGGGGAATGTGAAATATCATATTGGGAAAGAAAAGTTATGTAAACATAGCCATTAATAGAACATTTTTTAATTTAACCAATTTCTATCTTTTCAGGAGTCATTACATATTGATAACAAATATCAGGAGCATATTGATAACAAATAGTATTTTATATGCTAGAAGCATACTTTATTTTCTCTAATGACTTGTCTAATAGAAATACAAGATCATTAAAACAAGCTGGTCATTTTTATTTTCATGCCTTTTGTATGCATGTCATGGTGTAACTGCTTTTTTTTCTTAAGTGAAAATTTAGTGCTCATAAAGACATGCAGAAAAGGAAAATGATTATATTACCATTCATAGCCAGACCCAATAGACTGTATAAAGCAATTTTCAAAAACACATTTCCCTTTGGTTGTACACTTAATACTTGTAAAAAAATTTAATAGCATTTTATTTTCAAAATACATACAGATAGTTTCCAGCATTCATTCTTGCAAAACTTAGTGTTCCAAATTCTTCTCCCTCCCTTCCCCCAAACCTCCTCCCCTAGATAGCAAATAATCCAATATAGATTAAACATATACAATTCTTCTAAACATATTTCCAAATTTATCATGCTGCACACAAAAAAAAAAAATCAAATCAAAAAGGAAAAAAATGAAGAAAAAAGCAAACAACGACAAAAAGGTGAAAATACTATGTTCTGATACACATTCAGTCTCCATAGTCCTTTTTGTGGATGCAGATGACTCTCCCCCTCAGAGGTCTATTGGGACTGGCCTGAATTATCTCATTGTTGAAAATAGGCAAGTCTATCACAGTTGATCACATAATCTTGTTGCTGTGTGCAATGTTCTCTTGGTCTATTAACTTTATTCATTATCAGTTCGTGTAAGTCTCTCCAGGCCTGTCTGAAATCATCCTGCTAGCCATTTCTTACAGAACAATAATATTCCATAACATTCATATACCACAACTTTTTCATCCATTCTCCAATTGATGGGCATTCAGTTTCCAGTTTCTTGCCACTACAAAAAGAGCTGCTACAAACTGTTTTACACATGTGGGTCCTTTTTCCTTTTTATGATCTCTTTGGGATACAGATCTAGTACAGACACTGCTGGATCAAAGGATATGCACAATTTGATAGTTCTTTGGGCATAGTTCCAAATTGCTCTCCATGATAGCTGGATCAGTTCATAACGCCACCAACAATGTCCCAGTTTTTCCACATCTCCCCCAGCATTTATCTTTTTTTGCCATTTTTAATAATCTGAGAGGTATGTAGTGGTACCTCAGAGTTGTCTTAATTTGCACTTCTCTAATCAATAATGATTTAGAGTATTTTTATATGACTAGAAATGGCTTTAATTTTTTCAACTGAAAATTATCTGTTCATATGCTTTGACCATTTGTATTAATTGGAGGATGGGTTATATTCTTATAAATTTGAGTCAATTCTCTCTTTTAGAAATGAGACCTTTATCAGAACTCTTAGATGTAAAATTCCCCCCCAGTTTTCTGTTTTCCTTCTAATTTTGGCTACATTGGTTTCATCTGCACAAAACTTTTAAATTTAACATAATCAAAATTATCCATTTTACATTTCATAATGCTCTCCAGTTCTTCTTTGGCCATAATTTCTTCCTTCTCCACAGATCTGAGAGTTAGACTATCTCTTGTTTTCCTAATTTGCTTACTGTATCGCCTTTATGTCTAAATCATGAACCCACTTTGACCTTATCTTGGTATAGGATGTTAAGTATTGGTCAATGCCTAGTTTCTGCCATAGTATTTTCTAATTTTCACAGCAATTTTTGTTAAATAGTGAGTTCTTATCTCAGAACCTGAAGTCTTTGGGTTTATCAAACAATAGATTCCTGTAGTTATTAACTACTGTGACTTATGAACCTAATCTTTTCCACTGATCTACTCTATTTTTAGCCAATACCAAAATGGCTTTGATAACTCCTGCTTTATAATATAGTTTTAAGTCTAATACAGCTAGATATTTAATACTTTGAAAAACCTTTTTACATATTATTTTTTAGTTAAATCTAGACATTTTTCCCAATAGAAACTTGCAAAACACAAACTTTAAGGGGAAAACATGTCCCATCAATTTCTCTAGAAACATATTTGTAAAGTGTTAAGAAAAGAAAATACTTTTGGTGATTGAAGCTTTGGAGGCTCTTGTAATGAGGCCAAGGAAAGACTTTCACATAGCCATATTTACAGAAAATTATTACAGAAATGAAAATTACAGAATGAAAATATAATGTATTTTGTATCACACTAGGACCACCTAAACTACCAAAGGTAAAAAATTGTACACAACCTTTATTGGAAGCTTTTTTTTGATATAAAGAATCTGACTATACTTTGGGAGAACTTATCAATTTTTATTTCTCCTGTCTAGATAACCCTAATATCTTCACTATCTAATATATGTAACCCTATATATATTTACTGACTGCGCTTACAAGCATGAGGACTCATAAGGCTTGAAGGATGAACAGATGTATTTAGAGATTAAGAAAAACAAATGAGTTACATTAGAGTTCATTAAAAAATGAAAAACTTCTTCAGAGTCCCTGTTTTGGCAGAATGTGACCACAACTCAAAATGTATCTCCAGAGTAAAGGGCCAATATTTCCCTAGGCTTCCTTTTTATTGCTGTTGTTCTTAGGACTCCTGCCATCATATGCAAGTTTTCTCCCATATTAGACACAGAAGTTTCTTTTTTGTGTTAGGCATCCCTTTGGCAATCTGATAAAACCTATGGATTCTTCAAAATAGCATTTGTAAATTCACAAAATAAAATACCCATGATTACAAGGAAACTGACCATATAGAAATATTTATCAAAATATTTTTAAAGAAAAAAGCCATTAATCCCTGTTGTAGAGAAATACTTTTCCATTGCATTGTACAAGCAGATTTCTCTCTCTCTGATTCTATGTTGGCTCATTTTGGCTTTATCTTGGCTTGTATTTTCTACTTCCCTACTCCCAACAACATCATATTAACCTTTCTGGGGTGTAGATGCCCTATCCTCTTCATGATTGTCTCTCAGTCACAGGCATTCTTCCTGAAGAATTGGATGAACTATTTTAAAAAATGATCTGATTCCCTCTCCCAGTACAGGTTGGAGCTTCTCTGTAACCTAAAAATCTGAAGAGAATTGCTTAGATTACTGATCAATTAAATGGCTTGCTCTAAGCCAGCCTGTATCAGAGATATGACTTGACCATTGCTCTAAAGATATATCTATAATTAATTTACAATGCTGTCTCTAACAGAAGACTGAATTTTAAAGCATGGAAAGGAAGCTTGGTGTGGTGGGAAAAGGAATGAAGTGAAATCCAAGAGTCTTAAGTTTTAATTTAATTAATTAATTTAATTTTGACACTATGCTAAGTTGTCTGTGTGAACCTACAAAAATATTTTGACTTCCCTGGGAATCAGTTCCATTTATCTTCAAAGAAGTCACCATAGGTAATCTAGACTGCTCCTTACAGCTCTGAATTCCCATGGTCTGGGAGAAAGGAGGGATTAGTATTTGTCCCAACAGCATCTCATACTCAATATATTTAAAACTGAATTACTTTTTCTTTCTTCATAATTTTTCTGAACTGTGACCATTCACTCTGTTTTCAATGAGATTTGTCCTTGATTATCTCTCTTTTACACTTCTAATTACTTATTGATTCTACTGAAGTAGCATCCTTGAGCCCTGAATGTGCTCCCTTCCCCTTTTCACCTACTTTCATCTTCAGGGTTCTTTGGGGAACCTTCTTATATCCCCACCATATTGTACTTGTGTGTATTTTATTGTCTTAATACACTGGAAATTCCATAATTGCAGAAATCGATATTTGAAGTTTTCCTAGCATCTAGCACAACAACTCCACATAGTAAGTGACAAATAACTTTTTGTTATATCTTACTGATGCAATTTAAGACCACTGGAAGCACATACCCTAGAATTTTTCATACTAACTGTTCACTTATTTATCCAAAAAGGTCATCTCACAAGGAATCTGGTAAAATGGCTTAAGATCTAGATTTGGAGTTAGAAGGCCTCAGGTCTGCCACTACTATATATGTGAATGTATGTTATTTAATTCTCTGAACTTCAGTCTCTTTATATTCAAAGTGAGAATAACTAATACCTCTCCTAGTGATGTTTATATGTGTTACATGAAAGGGCTTTTTGAACCATAAGGGTAAATGATTACTAATAGCCTTGTGAGCAATTAGGTGGCTCAGTGGAGAAAGAAGCTGTTCCTGGAATCAGGAGTACTTGAGTTCAAATCTGTCCTTACTAGCTGTGTGACCGTGGGCAAGTTACTTATCCCTGTTTGCCTTAATTTCCTCATCTGTAAAATAAAGAAGGAAATGATAAACTGCTTCAATATTTTTGCCAGAAAAAAACCCAAATAGGGTCATGAAAGATTGGACATGAATGAAAATGACATAATAACAAATAACCTTAACACTGACATTCAAAGATATATTTCTATCATGAATACTATTATAATGCTAAATATTATATTTATTATGCACATAGAAAATGCTTAATGTTTATTGGCTGACTATCAGCTGGGTGTGATCTTGGGAAAGTCACTTAAACTTCTCAGTCTCAGTATATATACCTGTAACAATCCCATGATTTTTGTATTTGGGTATCCTCCAACAGTTGTACTTACCCATCTTATGACTAGTAAACGCCTCCCTCTTCTAATCTTTGCGAGGCTACTTCACCAAAACATTCCTTTCATTTCTCTCTTTTCCCATCTCCATTTACCTTAGTCCCAATAGGGTTGTGCTAGAGCTAGCTGGAATAAGCTTCCAAGTTGATCATTAACCTACACTCAGAGATGGTCATATCTTTGATCTTACCAAGGTAATTGCTCCAATTCTATGGTTCAGAACTAAAAAATTCTTACAACCTCATATTCTTCCATTTCCGCCTTTGTCTCTTTCTAACTTCTTTATTGTCAATGCAGTATTTAGTCATTCTACCCCACATTGATGGTCTTTTTCTTAGTGCTCATTTTTGACCCCTCTGTCTTTATTGTTCTTTCTTAGATTCCTTTCAACTGTCTGACAGCTCCTTCTGCTTTTCCTCTATCTGCCTCAACTATAAAATGGGATAATAATGCTGACTGAATTTCATTCTACCTAGAAAACAATTGAGAGGTACCTTATAATCACGAGACTGCATGTCTATAGGAATTTTCAATCCCTAAATAATAAATCTCTCAGAATTTTTTGGTATAGATTTATTACATGGCCTTTCTCTCCATTACTATGTAGCTGAGATAAAAGGAATCCATCATGTATAAGTATAACATAAAATATATAATTTTATTTATACCTTTGGGAAAGCTTTCAGAAGAGGCTAAATTACTAAAGCAATTTACAGACTGAATTGCTCTTGTGAGAATTCTCAATAAGCTAACAGCATAATAATGAGTCCTTTTCCATATCCTCCCTAACTGCACTTTCCCTACTTAGAAAAATGAGGACAAAATGTATATACAGAGCAGATTTTGTAAAGTGAATTAACATTTAGAAAGAATTAGCAAAGCCAAATGATTGTAAAAAAAATTTTTAAATAAAAAAATGAAAGGACATACAATTCTTACAGTAACTTTTCAATAGTTTCAAGGTGCTGAGTTTCTTCATCTTAAATTATATAATTTGTAATGGGAGATATTATTTTAAAATCCCCTATATTCATTAGACTCTATTTACATCAGTGACAAATGCCATAATTAAAATAGTTTTGTGCAGTAAGATGTTTACATGTATTGGATTTAACATATATTTTAATATGTATAATAACATATATTAGATTACTTGCTAACTAGGGCAGTGGGGCTAAAGAGAGGAAAATCTGAAACAATGCAAGGGTCAAGGTTGAAAAATTATCTGCGCATATATTTTAAAAATAAAAAGCTTTAAAATAAATAAGTAGATAAAATAGTATCATGATATACTCCTACTTTAAATATGGATAATTTCTTTCTTCTAAAGAATTGCATAAGTGGAGGAGAAGAGAGAGAGGAGAGGAGGGGAAAGTGAACCTTACTCTCATAAGAATTGACTCAAAGAGGAAATAATATACATACACAATAAGGGGTAAAGAAATCTATTTTCCTGTAGGAAAGTAGGAGGGGAATGGGATATGGGAAGGAAGTGAAGGTGACAACAGAAAGGGCATATTGGGGGATGGAGTGATCAGTACCAAAACATTTTTGAGGAGAGATAGGGTGAAAGGCGAGAATAAATGAGGAAAATACAATTAGCAATAGTAATAGAAAAATTATTTTGAAGTAAGTTTCTCTAATAAGGTCTCATTTTTCAAACATAGTGGGAACTGAGTCAGATATATTTTTAAAAAATAAGAGCAATGCCTCATTTGACAAATAATCCAATGATATGATCTGTGCCCAAAGGTCTATGAATTCATGCATATCTTTTGAGTAATAATACCACTACTTGGCATGAATACCAAAAAGAGATTCGAAAAAAAGAAGGAAAATTACCTATATATACAAAAATTATTCACAGCAGCTTTCTTCTCAGGGCAAAAAATTGAAAATTGAGGGGATATCCATCAGCTTGGGAATGGTTCAATAATGTGTTTATGATGGGTGTTTATGATGTAATATTATTGTTATAGGGAAATGTTGAGCAGGATGCTCTCAGAAAGAAAAAAAAAATAAAAACACCTGGAAAGTTCTCTGTGAACTCAGCAAAGTGAAATGCATTGTATACAAAGTAATAGCAATGTTCCAGAATGACTAGCTGTGAATAACTTTGTTATTATCAGTGGTATAAGCATCCATGACTACTCTGAAGGACTTATGATGAAAAATCCTACCCATACCCAGAGAAAGAACTGATTGTAATACAGATTGAAGCATTTTCTCTCTCCCTCTCTGTCTCTGTCTCTGTCTCTCTTTGTCTCTTCCCTCTCTCCAACATAATTTTTCTTGAGGGTTTTTATTTTCATTAGAGTGGGAGATCTATTTTTTTTTCACAACTTGACTTTTATGGAAATTTTTGCACAATTTCACAAGTGGTTTCTTGGATGGGGATAAGAGAGAGATCTAGAACTCAAAAATTTTAGAAGCAAATATATTTTTTGTTTTGAATATAACTGGGGAAAATATTAAATAAATAAAATAAGTTTTGGTCTTTCAGGAAAAAATAATAGAGGCATAAACCCATGTTTTAATTTCTAAAAACAACAAGGCAAGAAAAATATTTAGTATATTGAAGCAAAAATAAAAGTTCTATGTATAGATGTTGGGGGGAGAGACAGACAGAAAAGGAGAGACAGAGACAGAGAAAGAGACATACAGAGAGACAGAGAAGGATGGAGGGAGAGAGATGAACACATACATATATATACAGAATATTAGTGATTAAATGTATACATATAGATTTAGAATTGGAAAGGATTTTAGTACCTGTTGAATCCAACGCATTAATTTATAGATAAGTGAGGTTCAAAGAATTGAAGAAGATTTTTCCAGCACCATGGAACTAATACTATCTAGCTGGTCCCTTTTATCTATATTCTCCCATGAATTAGCCACAAAGAGTTCACTAAAGAGCTAGGGTCCTTCCTCAAGTTTTAAAGTGCCACTGGTTATTCTCTTATTTCTTCATGTGTTCATCTTATTATCTTTTCTGATCACACATTTCTTTGATGACATTGACATTAGTCTTTCATAAATTTTAACATGAATTGTAACTTTTCTATGGCCTTTTAGGTAACCCTCAATTTCAGTCGCTTGAATCCTGTTGTTTTCTGTGACTTACAGTCATACAGCACTGAAAGAATGTTAGAATTAAAAAGTTGGGCCTTTATTTAGGGAGAAGCTTGGACTAGGTGAATGAAGAGATTCTTTGCCTCAAATGCTACCTAGCCTTAATCACTGGGTATGTCCTCAGTCAAATCGAAGCCTTTGAAGACCTTACCTTAAAAAAGGTCATGGTCTCCCATTGCATCCAGGGCTGTCTCTAGTCTTCTAGATCTATAACTTACCACTGCACTCAGATGACTCTGGAGGGAAAAGTGATCTTGCTCCCTCACTTAAATCCAATTCATTTGCATGTCATTGCATCACCTCTATGATATAACAGATCCCTTCAAGAACAAAGAACAAACAACAACAAATAATAGATGAGTAAGGAAAGATTTGAATTCAGATCTTCCTTATTCTAAATGTAGTGCTCTTTCTACCACATACTGCTGCTTCTCATCATTGGAGTGTTGCAGAGTTAATTTAAAATAATATACAGAAATTGGTTTGCAATCCTTAAAGTGCTATTTAAATATTTTACTCATTATACCATATAAATCATATTTCCAGCTGAGCCAGGATTGTCAGAAGGAAATCTTGAAATTTGTCTTAATGATTCCAAATCTAGTTTTCCAATCACTTTGCAATAGTGCTCTTCTTCATATGTTATATGTATATATATATATATATATATAGAGAGAGAGAGAGAGAGAGAGAGAGAAAGAGAGAGAGAGAAAATATATATATAGACACACATCTAAGACACACATATATCTATAGCATATATATTCATAGATGTAGTATGAGTATATATATATATCCACATATATATATTACATGTGTGTATAATTGTATACACACACACACACACACACACACACACACACACACACATATATATATATATATATATGAAGTCAGAAAGACTCATCTTTTTCAGTTCAGTTCTGGTTTCATATACTCACTTGCTGTGTGACCCTGGACAAGCCCCTTAACCCTATTTGTGTCAGGTTCTTCTGATCTGGAGACCGAAATAGTGGTGTCTGCCAAGAAAACCCCAAATGGGATCATGAAGAGTTGGACATGACTAAAAAAATTAAGAAATATATATATATGTATATATATATATATATACATATATATATGATACATGGAGAAAAATATATACACATGTACATATATATATAATAGTAAGCAAGTTAACTATTATAGATAGATAGATATACATGTATGTATGTATGTGTGTTGTGTGTATTAACTTGCTTACTATATGACAGCTATGGTAGCAAGTGCTTAACAGTAATTTGATTCTCACCACAACCCTGGAAGGTAGATGCTATAATTATTTCCATTTTATGTATGATGCGGTTTAGACAAACAAAGATTAAATGATTTACCCAGGATCACACAGCTAATGTTTGAAGCCAGATTTTAATTCAGTTCTTCCTAAATCCAGGATTGGTATTCTAATCACTGAGGCAAATAGCAAATGTATAAATGTGCATATACATAAGTTATTTATAGATATATGTATATAGAGAGAATGAACATATAGATATAATGTGTTATTTATAGATGTGTCAATATATATCCCCATAGACACATACACATAATTCACATATATGGAGAGGTGCACCACTGCACAATGATTGAAGAACTAGGTTTGGAATCAATGAGACCAAGGTTCAAGACTTCCCTCTGACATTCCCTGGCTGGGTTGAAAACATAGATGATTAATACACATAATATATTCGTACATAGAGTGCTTAAAGAACACTTTAAAAGTTACAAATCTGGTTCTATATATTATAAAATGACCACTACAACAACCCAATGATGAGAAGTAGCAAGATAACGTAGAGATAACACTGCACTTAAAGTAAGGAAATCTAAATTCAACTCTTATATCAGACGTTTCAGTTCACCTCTTTGAAGGGCAATTTCTTTTTTGGATCCATTTAAATAAAAAAGGGGGAATTGGGCTTAATGGCCTCTTATGGTTCTTTCTAGGCCTAAATCGATGATCCTTTAATAATTGTATGTCCATGTACAAGTCATATAATCTCTAATTGCCCCCAAACAACTCAGAGAGCCTAATTCACAAGTCAATATATATTGATAGAGGGAGTTTCCTATACCATTAAAATGTAGATCTGGTTTATAGGGTATCTCTATTCCTAAGTATCTTATGAATGGGGAACAATCAAGACTTTCTCATCCCTCTCTATTTGTGTAGTACTATTAAATTAAATTCATTTTACTTCAGTTTAACAAATTTTTAATGACCTACTTTATGCAAAATATTGTACTGGATACTAGAAAAGACAAGACATATTCTTACCTTCCAGGACAAGAGAATATAATATTTAAGTGAAAATAATTATACTATATAATAATAAATAGAAGGCTTTATAGAAGAAGTGGCATTTGAACTGGAATATAATAACTGGATAGGTATCCAATAGGCAAAGTGGCTAAAAGAATATTCCAAGTTTGGGAAGAGTGTGGACATTGGAAGAAAAGTGAAAATGTTCAAATTCTGCCTCTGATGCTTACTATCTGTTTTGGCCAAGGAATACTTGAGAAAAAGGGCATAATGCCATTTATTTGGTATATAGAACACATCAGAAGATCATGAAAGATCTTTAATGAAAAACCAGGACATTCTGATATTGTTTGATAAGCATTAAAGAACCACTTAATACTTTTAAGCAAGAGTAACATAAAAAAGATGTAACCCAGATTACATAACCCCAAAATGAAATATTTGGTATTCTCTGAATATTTCCTGATCTTTCTTGCTCATGAATCTTTTTTTCATTATATGATTGTATTCCCACTGAATATCCTTTTTCTCCTCTTCTCTTCCATAACCAACTATTAGAATTCTACCCATTCTACAAGACACAGCTCAAATTCCTTCATGAATCAATTGAATTTAATTTAGTAAAGATTTATGAAGTCTCTCCTATAAACAAAAGACATTGTGCTATACATCAGGTTATGCAAAATAAATAAATAAATTATCCTTAGCTTCAAAAATACTCAAGTTTCTGTTGGATGGACTTAACAAGCCCCCAGAAAAAAAATAAACATAAGACAATTTGAAGGAGAAAGAATTCATAGTTCTCTATTTATTGTCTCACCTGATTGCCCTATGACTTCCATAAATTGATTCCAATTCTATCTTTCAAACAACTAAAAAGAAGTCTACTTTTTCAACTGAGAATCCTTCAAATATTTGAAGGTAGCTTTCATGACCTCATTAAGTTTTCTTTTTTCCAAATGCTCCTTGGTGACAAGAAATGTTTACATTTTTCCAATTCTTCCCAATATTGTCTGCCCCTTCTCTTGTCAGACTCCAAACTGGATATTGCCCTTTCAATCTGTGGGCCATTTAACTGAACACAATACTCTAAATGTAGATCATCGCAATTAAATATGGTTTCACTTCATCCCAATTAAATATAATGTACTATAGCACACACTGACTTTTGATTTATAGGATCTAGGTTTGAATCCTTGTTCTACTTTCTGCCAGTTATATAAGACTTTTTGAATCATATATGTGTATATATATATGTATGTATATATAAACCTCTTTGAGCTTCAATTTCATTTTTTGTATAATAAGAAAGTTAGACTAGATGGTCTCTGATATCCCTTCCAGCTCTAAATTCTATCATTATCATTTTTAGATCTTTTGTGCTTCTCTGATACCAATCATGTATCACTGTCTTGCTGTCTCCTCTCTTCAATTATAAACTCCTAGAGGGCAAATATGTCCCCTATTCCTCTTTGTGTCTAGCACAATGCCTCTACTTAGTAATTTTGCATGCTAGGATGGAAGGTGATAGCTAGAGAGAAATTAGTTCATGCATTTGGAATGATATGACATCTTATTAGAAATATTTTTGAAAAAATACAACCTGACAGTTTCTCTAAGCTGAATGAAGAGAGTCCCAGAATCATTGAACCTCAGAGTTGGAAGAGACCAAAAGTGCCACTTAGTCCAGTGAATGTTCTGTCAAACAGTACAATAAGACTCTAATAAAATAGATATAGTCTGCTGCAACATATCATTCATATCCAGTCCATCTAAAGAAGAAAACCAGTATGCTATAAAAGTATCTTGGTCAAAGGAAAAAGTGTTGGCCCTGAAATTAGAGGTCCTAAGTTCAAATCCTGCCTCTGATGCTTACTATCTGTTTTGGCCAAATCCTAGGAGGAAAAAGGAAAAGAAAAATGAGGTACCTAAGAGCAATTGTAAATCCTCCCCTACTTTCCTTTAGTACTTAAATCAGTTTTTGCCACAAACATCTTTATTACATTCATTAAATGTATAGAAACAAACATATTCCTCCTTCTTTAAATTATGGCTCTTCAGAACTGGTTCCAGCCAAATAACTTATCTAATAGAAATAGGGACTGGAAGAGGACAACTAGATGGCACAGTGGAGAGAATATTGTTCTTGGAATCAAGAAAGACTTCAGGAAAATCTTCTTGAGTTCAAATCTGGTTTCAGACATAGACTAGCTGTGTGACCCTAGGCAAGTCACTTAACCGTGCTTGCCTCAATTCCTCAACTATAAAATGAGCTGGAGAAGGAAATCAACAAACTCCAGCATCTGTCAAGAAAACCACCCAAAAATTGGGTCACAAAGGGTAGAATATTGTTTTAAAATAAACTGAACAACAAAAAGGGATTGGAAAGAGGGCAAGGAATTAGCTAATGGGGTTTTTCTACTAGCTTGATTAGGGATCACCACTAGGGACTGAGATAGATTGTCAGAGAGAGGATCACCTTTCAGAGTAAAACTGACACAGACCCTTAAAGCAAAGGAAGGGGAAAATGTTGGGAAGAGGAGGAGGAAAGGAATAGAAAGGAGAGGAAGAGGGAGAGGAAAGAGAAAAGGAGGGAGGGAGAGAGGGGGAAAAAAGGTAAGAGAGAGAGGAAGAGGGAGAGGAAAGAGAAAAGGAGGGAGGGAGAGAGGGGGAGAAAAGGTAAGAGAGAGAGGAAGAGGGAGAGGAAAGGAGGGAGGGAGGGAAGGAGAGAAACAGAAAGACAGGGAAAGAGGGAAGGAGAGGAAGGGAGGGAGAGGAAAGAAGGAGAGAGAAGGAGAAACAGAGAGGGAGGGAGGGAATCAGGAAGAAACAGACAGAGGAAGGGAGGGGGAAGAAGGGAGGGAGAGAGGGAGAGCTGAAAAGTGAGCTACTGTTGTCAGCGGAGCTCAGCACAAGGAGCAACTGATACTCAGGAGCAACAGCAGCTGCTGCAGCAGTGATCAGTGAACAGTTGCCTCCGCCTCATCCTGGTCTTGCTGTGCTAACTGTACCACAGGATGGAGGATTCCCAGGAGACATCGCCTTCTTCCAACAACTCTTCGGAGGAGCTCAGCTCTGCCCTGCAGCTGTCGAAGGGAATGTCTATCTTCCTCGACGTAAGTACATATTGGAGGAGTTTGGATCCAAGCAATTGTACCCCAATCCTCCATCACGAACCTTTTTCCCTTTCTAAAGCCTTTTAGTTTTGGTGCTTTGGACTTGTTGGGAGGTGTCCAGCACCAGCTTTGCCCTATTTGAGGAGACCCCAAGGAAGATCATAGATTTATAACTGAAAGGGAATGCATGCCCATTTTTTTGTTTGTTAGTTGGTTTATAGGAGAAGAGAATTTTCATGCTTTATAGTCCAAAGGGAAACCCACATAGGGAAATACGACACACAGAAAGTCTTAACCAACTTTAATAAGGAGCTATCCAAACGTTCCAGCTCTGGAGTACTGCATCTCCTAAAAAAGCTCCAGGTCACATTTCCAGGTGCCCAGACTCTCTCACTAGAGTCCTTTGTAAATCACAGCAGCATCTAATCTAAGGATCCTGTGAGTTGAGAAGTTTGCAAGGACAATTTCTCACAGAAAGACTTGAGTCAACATTTCCTTAGCATCCCCTAGCCTCTCAACAGCAAACCTCCTTGATGCTTGTGAGTCAGGGAGAACAAAAGGAAATACTACAGAATTAAAAAAAAATTAAAAACAACAACCAAACCTACTTCTCCTTACTACTCCCCTCTCCTTCAGAGAGCAGTTAACTCTGAAAGAGTTCAATCATCACTAGAATCTTAAGGAGGCATCTGGCTAATTCAAGTTTTGTTTATACTGGACTTTCTTTATCTGTACTGTTTATTATCCTTTTTTCCACCTATCTTTCTTTCTGTTGTTCTTGCTATGATTTCTTTCATGGAGTCTCTTTGTATTCTACCTGATGTTTTCCCCTACCTCTCTAGACTTCATGTAAATTCTTTTTTCCTTAGTTCTATTTTTTTGCCTTCTATAGCATGCATTTTTCTTTCCCTCATAGAAGGGGAATTCTTTTTTTTTATGTTTTTACTTTCTTCTTTTTACTTCTGTTTAGCTCTTTCCTTCCCTTTTCTTCCCCACTCTTTGCTCCCTTTCTTAATGTTTCATGCTTTTATTTCTTGGGCCTTTCTTTGTTTGGCAGTCTCTTTTGCATGTTGACACTTCTGTTATGTGTAAATTTCTTTGTTATGTTCTTTGATTTTTCTTCCCAACTTTGAGGGTTTTCCTTTTCTTTTTCTTCTCTTTTCCCATTCCTATCTGCTTTCCTCTTCCATTTTTCATCTGGATAGTTCCATCTGGATTACTTCTCATTATCCCTTAGTTGTCACTTTGACTTTCTATCCCTCTCTTCTCCATCCTTTTCCCAATGGACAGGGCCATTCTCCACTTATACTGCAGTGTTTGAATGGTCAGCCCTAGGTGTTATCTCAGAGTTACTTCTCTATGTCAAAGTAATAAATATTTTGTTGAATTGAATTAAACTGATAGAAGAAAATGAATAAAGTAAAGAGAACTGTGGCATAAGAGTATTCTAAGTATTAACTACTTTTTTCTTAATACAGGAGAGTAGAGGACAAAATAGGAGTAATAGAAGCAGTTAACAATGGTCTATTAAAAACTAGCTTATTCCAAGTTTATAGGTTCTTTTGCTCAGGGATGGGAATGAAGTGATGTGAGTTTTCAATACCATGATGGGGAAATACAGATGACATTGATTATTCAAGGGAACCTTTTTTTCCTATGGTTTAAAAAAACAAATAAAATTGTTTTATTTTTTTTTTCTAATGAGAGACATTTACAGCATTGACCAGGATTTATTTTGGCAAAATTATGAAGAAGGTATAGTTTATTATTCCTTTTAGTATCACTCTTTTCTCACTACTTAGGTAGGACTTTCCATTATGAGAATGCACTGAGGTGGAAATCATCTTCTTTTCTAGATCTTTTACTTCTCCTTTAAATTTATTTAATTTTTTGTTAAGAATAATGTACAAATTTCTTTCTCCTACAAAAACTTATCTGTCCTATCTCCTCGAGCCTCTCAGGTTTCTATCCTCTGCTAAGTGAAGAAGTTAATCAAATAAACTAATATATAATAATATGCCAGGTATTATATTGTCCCTTCTAAGTTTAGTGCCTTCCTGAGAGGCCTTTAGATAAAGAATTTTACTATGGGAACAAGGGAGATACAATGGAGTTTTAGGCATTGTGGCAAGCTTGTGAAAGAAATGTTTTACATTGGTGGGCATCTCAATACCTCTTAAGTTATATGGAATAGGATTTTGTTCATTTGGCCTCTTTGTAGAGCTAATACCATCTATGATTCAAAAACATGAGAAAAGACCTTCATTGATTCTGACCTTGCCTAAAAAATTAAGACCTTCAGTGTGACTTTCTTCTAAGCAACAAGTAAATTCTAGTGATAAAACAGAAATGTAACCAGTTGAAATCACTGAAAAAAATAATTCTTTTTCACAAATACCAATCTTGTCTACAATGTTTTAAAATGGCTGCTTCTTTGGAATTAAAATATTCATTTTTTCCATGTGATTAAATTTTCTAAATGTACTGAGGTACTGAAACCAAGTATGTATGTGAAAGAGACACACAGACAGAGAGACACAGAGACACAGAGACAGAAAAAGAGAGATACAGAGACAGAAAGCCAGAAATAGAGATAGAAGGAACTGAAGGATAAGACTCAGCCCTGGTTTTGCCACTAATTCATTAAGAATAAAGTCATATGTTAATAGGCTAAGAATAACATCCATCCTATACTGTTCAAACTATAGACCTTACTGACGTAATATTTTTTTCTTAAAATAAAATACCACCCAAATATAGTATATTGATGTTCACTGTTCACCAGAAAAGTATATCTATCACAATATGTCTGATGATTTGCTCTCCACTAGAAAGCTTGTCCTTTAAATGGATTCTTTGTGATTTCAGTGAGAAGTAAAAGATACTGGTGGAATAAGAGATAAGGATATGATCATTTTGTTATAGAGAGTTCTGTTCCTTATTCCTTGGTCATAAAAAAAGTATATATTGTTAGCTATAAAATGTAAATGAACTATTTTCTAGAATCTGTGATTCACTTAAATTTGCTCTGCCATGATAGTTATAAAAGATTATATATCTTATTTTGCTGTATCCTTTTGTTTTGTTTTGTTTTAATTGTTTTTTTTGGGGGGGTTGGTCTAGATATATGATATTATCAATATTAAGAATTTCTGGTGAGGAAATTCCCTCCATTAATATAAATTAGAAACTGTTATATAATTTATAGTGTTAGAAATATGGTACACTGAGAGATTAAGTGGGTTGGGCAGTATGTATGTGTTAGGAAAAGAATATGAACCTAGAACCCTCAGATCTGCTCTATTTATTGCTACTGCTCTGTAGACTGTATGTAATGTGATTTACTCATTTCTAGATGGAGTAGGAATAAAATATATTTCAGGCTTCTATATACAATGCCTATTTAGTTTTTAAATTATTTAAACTTTATTATTTACAATTTGTCCAAGTTGAAATAAAATATATCCCTTAGACTTTGTTTTAAATGGTAGTAAATTATAATGACAGACAATTGCTATTCTCTTTCTCATTGTGAGTTCCATTTATAACAAAGAGACAGATATTGAAGCAATTTCTCTTTCAGTGTAGAGCTGTTTAGAGCTGTTTACCTCAAGTTCCTTATCAACAATTCAACAAAAAGTAGTATATGACCATATCAAGTAAAATAAAAAAGGCAAAATTACCAGTAAGTCAATGTATAATGGTTACACACATATCATTTGAAAATTTTTTAATTTTCTAAGGTGTACATAATTAATGGGTATTAAACCAACCAATTCTAGAGGTTGATTTAAATAATTAAATTTTGATGATATTCACCCTGATAGATTATAAGAATCTAGTCCTCACTATCAATAAATACTTGAATATTTAGAAATGGATTTTAAATTAGTCTTCAAATCTGGGGAGCATCCTAGATCTGATATTCTTAAAAATATATGTAGAAAAGATGGAAAATCACAGTAAAGAAATACAAACTGTGTATAAACAAATCAGTTTTTTCCTCTTAGCTTCCATGGTAGTATTCTAAATATTTGCAAGTAAATTCTAACTATATCTGAAATAATTTAGACATATTAGACTGTTTTCTGGTGATCTTATGGACAATAGAAACTCCTTTTGAATCATTACATTAATAATATAATTGTGATAAAGAAAAATAATAACAAATCTAGACCCTTATGGCTTTGCCAATTCAATTTCCAAATGAATTGCTATATAAAGGCCATCATTTCTACCACATTCCTTTTAAAATATATATATATCTATACATACATACATATATATACATATGTATATACATACATATATATGTATATATACATACATCTACATACATATATATATTGAAGCTTCTTAGCAGTGAATAGCCAAAAAAAGTATATCCTTTATGTGATTTTTCCTCTCCGGAGCTCTATTCCCTGACTCTTCAATTCCCAGAAGCTTCTCATCCTGGATGCTCACCATACTCCTAAGGCTTCTTTTATTTTTGATTTGTTAGCTTCTTCAAATTTCAATCTTTTACACTTTTTTTGTTTGTTTGTTTGTTTATTTGCTGAGCCAACTGGGGTTAAGTGACTTGCCCAGGGTCACACAGCTAGGAAGTGTTATGTGTTTGAGACTAAATTTGAACTCAGATCTTCCTGACTCAAGAAAAAAAAAATGTCAGGGTGATGCTCCATCCACTGCACCAACCAGCTGCCCCTTCAAATTTCAATCTTAAGGAAAGTACATGTATTCAGTTCTTTCTGGGCTCCACTCTTGACATTCTAGAGACTTTCTCTATCATGCCCCTGAATGAGGATTTTTTTTCTCCATTCCTTCTCTGTCCCTTTTTAATTCCCTTTTAAGTATTATCTTACCACATTAGAATATAAGCCCAATGAGAGAAGGAACTACTTTTCTTTTTTGCTTGTATTTTTATCTCCTTGAATATTTCAAATTTTTAAACATAGAAGTCACTTTTCCTATGATTCATGTATTTTCTAATTCAGCAATCAGATATTTTGGCTTCAATGGTCATCATCCATTTCCTTCTTCTGACTAGAAACTAAAGCCATTGTCCCTCCTTAGATCTTTACATAAATACTTTCCACCTTCATTGTGTAACTTTGTGACTCTCCACAATTGACATGTATGTAGATAGACAAATTAGAAATAAATATTTCTAGTCTACTTCCCCTTTTCACAAAATCGCATCATTTAAGAACCAGAAGGGACCTCAGACGTCATCTAATCTAACCCATACCTAAAAGCAGGAATCACATCTACAGTATCCCCAGAAAGACATTATCCAACTTCTGCTTAAAGATGTCCAATGCTTATTCATGTTTTTCTTAAACTGCAGTAAACAATACTTTAGAGACAGACTAATCATGGTACTGTAGGGAAGAACTCTTATCTTCCTCATTCTGAACATCACAACTTAATGAAGGCTTGTATTGCATTTCTTTTCTGGCTACATTTTACCTTATCTGTTCCTTTTGGATAAAGTATTTACTTCCATTGCAATATTCTAAACACAATCCTAATTCCACCAAATCTCTATGATATCTATGTATTTATATTTTCTTCCTGGTGTTAAAATTTCTAATTCACTTTGTTTATTGCCAAGAATGTCTGCATCTATGAATAAATTACCCATCACAAGTATTGTTGCTCATCTCCCCAAGTATTATCTCTTATTAGCTACTTTACTTCTTCAGTATTATTCATACTTTTTCCCTAATACCCCTCTTTTTCATCCACTTCACTGATTTCCACATTAGTAAGGTTCTTTTTCCCCCTGGATCTTATTTTAAATTCTGTGACAGAACACTATTAGTCACACCCTCTCTGTCATATCAAAAGACATACACAGAATTGTACTTATGGGTTGAGATAGAGCAGTTAGAAGAGTGATAGATTCATGATTTAGAGACACATTTTATTCTTATTTTTAGTACATTAATATCAAAGCTTCTTGTCAATTATAAACCAGAAGTGAGAAAATCATTGGCCTGGTGTATCACATTTTTATTTATGCATCAGGTTCACATTCCAGGACAGCCATAGTCAGAATGTCAAGCAGAAGGAATTTGTCTTTTGTAAACCATTCATTCCCCTTTTAGCATCCAATCATTCAGTCGTTTATTATATACCTTCTATGTATCAGACACTGTACTAGGCACTGGAATACAAAGAAAAACAAAAGATAATCTCTGTCCTCTAGGAGTTCATAGTCCAATTAGGGAGACGATATGAAAACAACCATATACAAACAAGATAGATGCCCAATGATCTTTTGATATTGTTTTATTGTCTACCCATTACTCCCCACCATCAAATACCTAATTAGATTGACCTTCCTGCTTCAATACTTCAGGATTGAGATCTTCAATGATCATTGATTTAATGAATCTATTCAGCCCTACTTATTAAGGATTTTGCTAGATGACTATATAGTTTATTTGACAAACTAATTTGAAATAAAGTATTAATGAATTTTAATGACCCTGTGACACCCTTCATATTTTAACATCTTTACCCAATTAAATGAGAAATTTTAAAATAACATAGTTTGAACCACTTTTCTCTGTCCACTTTTAAGACCTACTCTCTTCACATAATTAGAACATTATCTTTTCAATCAGTAGCAGTAAGCAGCCAGATTAACGAAGGTCTGAAGAGGCAGGAGGCAGTCCACTAAAAGAATCCTAACAGGTGGTAACTTGCTCTTCTCTTTTAAACTAGTAGCTTATGTAAATAAATGGTAATTATGGATTTATACTGGCCATCTTACCTCATTCTTTTTGTTAATTTACCATGGTCAAACAATGCTTGATATATGTGTTAAGTTCTTTAAGAAGAAAGTACAGATCAGGTCTCTACATCTATCTTGTTGGAAATACTTTTTGTAATATCCATTTGCAGGAGTGCTGTTTGCTTTGGGTCTGGGGGCCTAATGCAGTGGCTTATACAATATTGCTATGATATTTTCCTCTGCTATTATAAACATAGCATCTTATTCTTTTAGTTACTTTTTCTTAATCCTTTTTGCCACAGGCAGTATGACAAGCATTCAGGTTGACTAGACTAGTTGTCTCTAACGTGGACATGATGTGATCCCAGAAAGACTTGACATGATCCCAAGGGATACATGATCAACTAACTGGAAGATGGATTGCACCCTACACTCTCCATAATAGTGAATTCCACATTATGTTTTAAATAAAACCACACCATTTTCTTCATTCCCTATTACCTAAGACTTTTCCATTTTGCCCATTAACCTCCTATGACTCTTTATTCTCCCAGTTTCTACCTTATACTCATAATGTTGAGGCCTCCCTTGTTATAACTGACCCAAACGCCCACATTTACAACTCTATAGGTACCACTGGGATGATTCCCTTCATCTTCAACCCCAGAATACACATACCTTGATCTTCAAATAGTTTTGTGGCTTGTAACAGGTGCCTTTTAGTGGTCTTGTGCTTTAGGTAACAGGCCAACAGTAAGAGCATTACTCTCTGCCTTTCATTTTTAGTGGGTTTCAAAAGATGGGAAATCATAGTTGCATTGCAATATGCATCACAGATCTTATTACATTATCTTTCTTCCAAAACCTACCCCTCTTCTGATACTCCCCATTTCAGGTATATCACCTCTCATCTAAACTACTACAAATGACCTCTTATTCAATTTTCCTAATTCAAATTTCTCTTCAACCCCAACCGATTCTCCAAATAGCTGCTAAAGTGATTAAAGTACTTAAGTTCAGATCTGATCATGCTATTCACTATTTCATAGTACATAGTAAGCACTTAATAAGTATGTATTTCTTTGTCTTTCCTTTTGATGGTGTTGGGGTTCTTCCAAAAAAGACTTAAAATTGAAGTCAGAGAACTGATGTTCAAATCTTTGATCTGTCACGTGTTACTTTTGTGACCTTGGGCAAATTATATAACCATGGATTGACTTGGATTGCTCAATTTCAGAAAATAATAATTGACTAGATTAACTTCTTTTTTATTTAGGTATTTTCTTTTTGTGGTAAGTTTTTTATTATTATTAAAGCTTTTTGTTTTCAAAACATATGCATAATTTTCAATATTAACCTTTGAAAAATCCTGTGTTCCAAATTTTTCCCTCTCTTCCCCCCTCCCCTAGATGGCAAGTAATCCAATATATGTTAAACATACATATTTTCCTACAATTATCATGCTGTGCAAGAAAAATCAGATCAAAAAGGAAAAAAATGAGAAAGAAAATAAAACCTCACATAATCTTGATGTTGCTGTGTACAATATTATCTTCGTTCTGCTCACTTCATTTAGCATATTCATGTATGTCTCTCCAGGTCCCTCTGAAATCACACTAGATAACATCTAAGGGCACCTCCAACTCTAAATATATTATCTTAGGAATTCTTTCTTCATCCCTTCTATGTCTTTAGTTGTTTCCTCTCTTAGGAATCTCTTCCTCTCTTCCCAATCCCTTTGCCTTGACCTCTGCTGAATTAAAAGTGTCCTCTCCCTTTTCAACTTTATCATATAACTTTTCCTAGACTTTATTATATTCTTCCCCAACTGCCTTGCAGCATGGTTATTTGTGTATCTCTATTTCTCTGTTCTCATTTGGTCTGCAAGATCATTAAAAACAGAGTCTGTATTGTATCTACATTTGTATGCATCTTGGACAATACTTGGAACATATTTGATTTTTAATACATATTTGTTAAATTTAACATTTTGGAATTTTGGTTAATTGCAGAGTAGCAAGTCAGAGGCAGAGCTGAGCATGTGTCTGACTATTAAATAAGGTTACCAAATAAAGTGTCAACTATTGATATTTAAAAATTGCCCCCCCAAATAGGCATGTGAAAATAATTCTGAAATATTATTCCCATATCATTGATTGAAATTTAAAATGGAAAAAACAGGAAATTACAACAATAGGAATACAGTATTAACTAAATAATCACATATTGGGTCATCAGGGAATTTTCCTTGGTAGAATATATTTTAAATTAGGTAGTGGAGGAGTAGAAGATTGATGCAAAGAACTAAAGATGTCATCTGACACATCTATAGGGCTCTTCTCTGCCTATCTTTTTTGTCCTTGATGCCAGGTGAAAAGTCTTTCTCTAAATATAGAATTAGTAGGGGTTTCAAAATAGCAGACTGAAAAATAATTTAACTTATGGTTGAGTACATCTTTTATCATGTCACATATAAAAGTGGTAATTCTGTTATGTTCTCTTTCTTTCCAGATACTGAGAAGAGCAGACAAAAACGGTAAGACCAAATGGTTTCAGTTCTTTCTTTTCTGTCTTCTCTTTTGTCAACCATGTCATAAAAGGGCACTACCCAAGTGGAAAACAGAACCTATCCCATTTGCGACATCAATCATTTAACCAGCATAGTTAGATCTAAGGATTCATGTTAAAGTCATAGAAGAGGTCTTACATTTTAGTTCAGGAGAGACAAGCTTCCTGGAGCCTGTGGTCCATGAAGGCCAATGACATTTTTTTTCTATTGCACCTTAAATATATTTGTAGGAAAGTAGAAAGAGATCTAGATTAGGATTAGAAAACTGGAATTTGAATAAATCCTTACTAATTTTTACTCATGTGATCTTAGACAAGTAATTCCATAAATAACTGATGTTTAACACTTTAAAGTGTTAACTTTAAAGTTTGAACACATATTTCCATGCTTTGCCTAACTTGAGCCTGATAATAATACTACAGGTATTAGTATCCTCATTTTGCAGATGAAGAAACTGAGACTCAGAGAGAGCATAAGTGATTTGCTCATGGTCATGTAACAAGTGTCTGAGGTGGGATTTGAAACCCATGTCTTACTTGATTTAAATCCATCAATCTATCCACATATTATACTTTAGTTATTAGTTTATTCATATGTAATGCGTGGATAATAATAGTTTTTTTCTAATATGTAGCATGATTTTTGGTAGATAATTACCTTTAAAACTCTAAAGCAGTGCATACTTAGAAGTTGCTATTATTGTTATATACGCATAGTGACAATGTCCCAAGGGCTGCCACAAAATGTGTGGGAAAAGTATATGACTTGTCTCTTTATACACAGCAGTGGGAAAACAAAAACCATAGGGAATTATCATGTCTAATAGGCTAATATAGATTATAGTGCAATTAAATTTCTATTTCAATTATTATCAAAGAACAAGCCATTATAATAAATACATGTTGATTATTTTAATGAATCAAAAAAATCAAAAAGTACCCTTTGGTACTACAACATAGGTTACCAAATTATGGCCTATTATTAGTGCAACACTGGGTCATTATATGACATCTTAAAGTGATTCTTGGAAGACTACAGATATATAGAATCAATCCATCCCCTATCATAGAATCCCATATTCTTCTTGTACACAGAAATAACTGTCAGACTGCAGTTCTGATGTTGTACTTAGTCAATAAGCATTTTGATGAGTAATATACTGACATCACTATACATCTCTGCACAACGAGCAGAACTCACTCAGAAAAGCAAGGAGTCCTTGAAAATATTTGGTAACTGAACTAAATCTTCCTTATAGAATCTTTTCTCAAACTGAGTTTTAGAAACTGATACTAGTGAACCAGGGTACATTTGTTAGCCAAATGAATGGATTCATTTTTATTGTGAAGTAAAATGATTTGTTAAATGATTTTTAATCCCTATTTTTCTATATGATGTTGATTGACATCAATTAGTCTTGCCTGATGGTCCACTCTCAAATCAGCCCAAGGCAAAAAAAAATGGCTTAGGGCACATCACTTGATCTGTTTCCTTCCTCCTCACAATATCTTTCCTGTTATATTGTATTCTCATGTGGTCTCTTCTGTCTTCTTTAAGATTCCCCTTCTATTTTTGGATGTGGTTCCTAAAATCTGATGTCCAGAAATTATCACACCCTTCAGAAGTATTCTCACCAGAGTAAGCCACAAAAGGACTACCTTCATTTATTTTAAGCACTTTTGGAGTGAACTTGTAATTTCATTGGTATTGGAAATTCCTAGTAAAGAAACACACTTAATGATGCAGTTTAAATTATTCCACAATTTATATCTCAGGACTGAGCCTAAGGTCTGAGCCACTGTTTTGTCCAGAGAGTAAGAGTCAAAAATAGAACCTAAACTTAAGTTTTCTTGACTCATAGACTGGCTTTCTAAATTGTGGACCATACTTTGGTGCCTCTGGACACACTAGATACTATGCCTGTCAATTCAGCCCATGATATTGACTTTAAAAAAATTGACTTAAACCTAGGTCTTCCTGATACCATGACCAACTTGCTATTAACTATATGATATTTCTACTTTTATAAAAATGCTAAAAAGCATCAGATGATGTACAAATGCCTGGTTGACAGAAGTAGGGGCTTTTCTCTGGTTACTGTCTTAGTTGGTGACGACTCCTTGTCCTGATCACTCAACCAACTTAAATATGACTATGAGGCTCACACCTTTTGTATTTTGTCCACAAAGATAGTACAGTAAAAAGAAATGTTTTCAAAAACTTTTGAAATTTGATAGATGACTAATTCTTATAAAAAGTAATAACTGATAATTTCCAATAATGTTATCCCACATAGAGTCAATTTGATATTTTGTTACAGTAGATAGTATCTTAACTGAATTCAATTCACTATTTTTAACATTAATTAAATCCTGAACTAGGAAGCCAATGATAAATTTCTAGCTACTTTTCAGGAAAGTAGCTGTTCTATGCAGAGATGAGAAGAAATGTTATACACACAATAAGTACATATACCTACATATGTGCTTTATGCATATGTACATATACAAAGTAGGGCAAAAGAGAGATCCAAATCTACTCTAGGAAATTATGAGACGGATCAGAACATGTTCAAGTAAAAACATTTTGGAAGGATCATTGAGGAGTTGTCATGTTTAGTTTGAGTTAAGTTAAATAAATGTTTAATATCAGCAATAATAATACAATTTAGTTGAAAATTATGAAGTGAAATCAGGTGAGAAGTTAGGTTGGAGCCTTAAAAGCCAGACTGGGGAACTTACCTTTTATACCAAAAGCAATTGAGAGCCACAGAAGATTTTTTTGCCAAGGGAGTGACCAAAACCTAAAGATTGTGAAGAATATTTTATCAGGTTTGTCAAGGGACACATTGAAAAAGCACAAGTAAAACCAGTTACTATAACATTACAAGAGTTTAAAGAAAAAGTGATGTGAGTCTAACTTAGGCAGTAGTAGCATGAATGAAAAAGAGAAGATGAATATGATAGATATTTGAAGGTAGAATGGATCAGAGTTGGCAGCTGATTGAATGTAGTGACTGAGGGAGAGGGAACGATTCTGAAATTCTGAAACTGAATGACTAGTAGAATGACAGTGTTCTTGCCAAAAATAGAGAAATTGGGAGGGAATAGAAAATGGAAAGATGAGTTTGTTTTTGAAAGTATTATGCTTGAGGTGGCATTTGGTGGTACAATGAACAGAGTGTTGACCCTGAAGTCAGGAAGCCTCATCTTATGAGTTCAAATGTGTCACTTACTACTTGTATGATTCTGCATAAGTCATTTAACCCTATTTGCTTCAATTTCCTCATCTGTAAAATGTACTGAGGAAGAAAATGGGAAACCACTCCAGTAAATTTTCCAAGAAAATCACAAATTGGATTACCAAGAGTCAGACATGATGAAACAACTTGGAATTTATTTGTCATACAGGTAGATTATTTTATGCTCTGAGACTGGATCAAAAGGAGAGAGATTTTTAATATGGAGGAGTCAATTTGACAGAACTCACAGTCAATGTCCTTTTTGCAATAAAGTATATTGTGGATTCATCTGCTGAGAGAAAGCATGGTGGAATGAGGTTATTGTTTGTTGTTCAACCTTCATTCTTGAAGAGGTGGAATTTGTGAAAAGGAGAAAAAGGTTGAAAACAACCCTTATAGGAATGTTAAATGGAGATATGATTTTGTGATGAGCCCTATCTTCATTCCTCAAATAATGTCAGGAGTGTGATTTGACAAAATACATGAGGGAGATAGCTCCCTGCTAAATTTATATCCCAATGAGGTCAAGGTAGAAGAAACATCACACATAGAGCAAAATATTTTTAGAAATTTTTTTCTGGGAATAGAAAAACTGGTGTCCATCAATTGGAATGGATAAATAAAGTATTATGAAATGATGAATATAAGGAGTTCTAGGAGGCATAAAAAAATATATAAAATGATGCACTGAAGTAAACTGGTACTGTATATACAATAATTACAACAATTAAACAGAAAGAACAACAAAGCTAAACTGAACATTGTGTTCAAAACTAGAATACAAATAGGAAAACCTTTTGTTGAAGAGATGGAGATATGAAATATCATATATCTATCAAACATAGAATGTCCAACAGGTTTATTTTGCTGAATTGTTCCTTTTATTTAATTACTTATGTTATTGCCTTTTACATATCTTTATGAAAGAAAGCTCATAGGATTCATCAAGTAGGTATGGAGGAAAAAACATATTCAAAAGGGGATATAAAAACAAAAAGCATGGGGGCAGCTAGGTGGTGCAGTGGATAGAGCACCAGCCCTGAATTCAGGAGGACCTGAGTTCAAATCTGGTCTCAGACACTTAACACTTCCTAGCTGTGTGACCCTGGGCAAGTCACTTAACCGCAGCCTTTGGGGGAAAAAAAGCATCAATATAACTTAAAAAATAAAACAAATGATGGAAATCACCTGTGATTAAATATTAGAAAAGCATAAAAACAAGCAAAGAGCAAAAGTGAAGATTAAAGTCACTAGTCACAGTGTAATGTAAAATTGAAGTCAGAATAAAGATGCTAAGCTAAGAGATATAAGAGGTCATGGTGGCAAATGAGTTTCCACTAGTCATATCAATAGTTGGTTAGAGGGTATGGGCTTTATGCATAGAAACTTTTACAAATGCCTATCAATTATATCTGATAGAATAATTACTTCATTTGTTTGACATAATGCAAAAATGGCCATGGTTCTCCATTTCTTTATTTGCTATAAATGTCATTCTTATTATTCTTATTAATTTAAGAAAGTCTGTAAAAGATAATTCTGCAGCCACATGCCAAGACTTTGGTACTATCCACTGTATTAGTGCTGAATCAGATATCTTTCCTTCTTAAATGTCAATCCCTGTCCATGGTGCTAACCGGTTCTCTTGTAACAGACAATAAGAGATCTGACTCACCTCAGCTCTCCATAATGAATAAAAATCCTGAAGCAGAAATATGCATTTTATCCTTTTTGTAATCTAGAAGAATTAATTTTTCACATTAAAGGTCTCATTTGTGATCAAGAAATTATTTTGGCCAACTATAATAAAATGATTGTATTTTATGAGCTACTTTAATATTTGGGTGTTCTAAGACCATTTTAATCATAAAAATACTTTTGCATGGGTAAATTAATCATGTTTTTCAGAAATAAGTTGCTATTATACATTATAGCTAAAAAGAGAGGAAAAAAATTTAAAGTATTTGTTTTTGTTTCAAAAGAGATGGTTTAGTAGATTTTTAAGGTCCCTTCTAACATCTAATGTACCTCTATGATTAGCTGCAGCTGAAGAGTAAAATGAAATAACTGTCTTGAAAGTCTAAGCAAGCCCAACACATTTTCATATGTCCTTGAATTAGATGAAAATTAATGAATTGAGCCTGGAAAATAAGGTTCAGCAATATACTAGAAGAAATTTATCTCACAGTTTTTCACTTTTAAATCAACAATCTATTTTTGAAAATTAAGAAAACTTAGATACCAATAGTTTATCACACAAAAAAACTTAACAGTGATTTATTGCATCAAGAAATTGCTGTAGTATGGGGTTGGGAGGCAGAGAGCACTATAGACAATGACTATTTATTGTGGGTTAGAGTTTTCTCTGAAATTCCCATGTTTTTAATAGTAACTTATGTGTGAAGTGATTAATTCGACATTTCTATCAAAGCATTTAACCATCCCAAAGAGTACAAAATGGTCTGGCATATGTAGTTTGATATATTTGGCCAATGAGCAAGAATGTGATGGTATAAAATGATGAGAGAGCAAATATAATGGAAACCAGAGAAGTATATGCAGGAGAGGTGATGGCTTAGACAAAACATATAGAATGATAAAAGTGACATTTGACATTCATTCTTTTCCCTTTCTGTTGTCATTATAGGTTGTATCAGCACAGGGTCTAGTGCAAAGTAGATATTTAATAAATATTTTCATTGATTAATGAATGGATATTGTCTAAGTCCTGGGCGTGTCTGACCTTTTTAAGAGAGAGTGCACCAGATTGGGGAGAAAGTTTTGACAAACCTCTGAAGCATCCATTCTAATACTATTTGGATGCTGCCAATTGAACTTGAATATCTGTTTCTGTACTTCCAGCAGATTTTCCAATAATAGTAGATATAACCAATATAAAACATATATATTCCATGAAATCATGTCTTAAGAATCTTTTTGAAAAACAAGTCACTAGTGCAAAGCAAGAAAGGGAAAAAAAAACATAAACACAAATTCTGACAGTAAAACTGGCTTCCAAAAAGTCAAACAAAACATATTTTCAGAGAAAAAAAGAAAACATTTTCCTTTTTCTCCTTAATGTTTTTTTTTTCAAAATGCAAAAGTAGTTTTCACACCCTAAAAGTGTTGCTTTTCTGCCAAAAGTAGAAAACTGTGAAATTTGTTAGCTTTACATATCTTTGCTAATCAGCTTTAAGAGATAAACAGGAAATTCATGTCCAAATCGGTTTGCCAGTACTCCATAAATATGCTCATGAGCTTTTGGAGTTGAAATAATAGAATTGAAATTGCTTGTGCATCAAAATGCGAGGGGAAAAGGAGTTCCATGACACTTTGGGATATCATATTGTTTTTTTGTAAACACCGCCATTCCTTGTTTGGTTAAGAATTCATCCCTTATTCATACCTGTGGTATACAATATATGACCTGCCTTTCTTGAAATTTAAAAAATCTTGATATTTAATATTCAGATTTTTATGTGTACCTCTTGAATTTATTATAAGATATTAATCTAATCCCAATTCTGCCATATTGCTTTCTGATTTTCCTAGAAATCCATATTAAATAGGGAGTTTATTTCCTAGGTCATACATTTTCAAGTTAACTGAACACTAAGTCATTGAAATGATTTTGATGATTATTAATATATAGTCTGAGGTCCATAAAAGGTTTTGCCCCCTTCATTTTCTACATTTGACACTCTTTCTCTTGATATTCTATATCTTTTGTTTTCTCAAATGAATTTTATTGTTTTTCTATCTAATTTGGCAAGGTATACTTCTTATAGTTTTGTGGGTGAATCATTAAATCTGTAAATTAACTCTGGTTATTGACTCTGTAACATGCATATTAATCATTTTTGAATATCTTTTAAAATCATTATTGAAACCATGGGTAAATTATATTGATGATTTTTGGCTGAGTTTAAATATTTATTTGTAGCCCTAAGTTGAAATTGTTATGGTTGATTTAAAAGTTGTTTTTTTTTTAAATGTAGATAAACAGGACAAATAATCATCAGTTATGGTCAAATTTGTAAAAGGAGAAGGAAAAAAAGAAGGAAGTATTAAATAACTAATATGTGCTAAGTACTTTGCTAAACATTTTACAGGTCCTATCTCATTTTATTCTTTAAAAAATTGTGAGAGATAAGTGCTATTATTATCCTGATTTTACAGTTCAGGAAACTGAGGCAAATAGAGATGAAATGGCTTGTGCATGATCACATAGCTAGTAAATATCTTAGACTGGATTTGAACTCTATGCTCTGTGCACTGTATTCTGAGTTGAAGCCCTGAAGAAAGATCACTTCTCATAATAGCTCACTAGTAAATTGAAGGCTCTCTGTTAGTAACATAAATGTCCTGAAAGAAAAAGTGGGTATTTCTCAGGAGCGCCTGCTTAAAGATAGACCCCTGGTTCTCTCAGACATAATAAACTTTGAAAGTCATAGTAAATGGATTAGCAAAAAATTCTACTCTTCTTCACTCTAAAGGAAAAAGAAATCAGAGAAATCTACCACTCTTTGAAATATGGTTTCTTTTAGGTCAAGATTTTCTTGATCTTTTGTCATATCATATTCATGCTTAATCTTCCTTCAATTATGACTCTTCTCACCTTGAACAATTCCTGCTGTGTGGACCTACAAAAGGAACTCCTTGGACTATTAAAAAAGGCAAAGGAGGGACAGCTAAACACCAATCCTGAAATCAGGAGGACCTGAGTTCAAATTTGACCTCAGACACTTAATATTTCCTAGCTGTGTGACCCTGGGTAAGTCACTTAACCCCAATTGTCTCAGGAAAAAAAAGGCAAAAGAGTATCATTAGAGACAGTATAATATGGTAGAAAAGGCAAGAACATTGTAATCACAAATTATTAGCTTGAATCCTACTTCTCATATTAACACATCATGTGATCATGGACAACTCATTTAACTTTTCAAAGCCTCAATGTCTTCATTTCTAATAATAGTTACCATTTATACAATACTTTAAGGTTTGCAAAGCACTTTGCACATGATATGTTAGCTCATTTGATTCTCACAACCACTATCTGTCATAGGTGTTATTGTTATTTTCATTTTCAGATTAGGATACAGAGCTGAGAGGATTTATATAACTTTTTAAAATTACACAGCTAGGGCTCGCACAGTTTTATTGCCTTTGGTTAGTTCCAAATTGTCCTAGGAGAGGTATTAAACACGAATTGGAGGTAATTGCCAACAGTAAAATAGATTATTTGAAAAAGAAAAACTTCCAAACAGACAAAATTAATGCACTAAGAAAATTGTTCTGTGGAAATCTGGGGGAGGGAAATCTTTGTATCAAATTTCTCGGATAAGGGTTTGGTATCCAAGATATAGAATAAATACAAATGTGTAGAATTACCCAGCTGGTAAGTATGACTGAGGCAAGACTCAAATTCGGATCTTCCTGACTCCCCATCCCAAAATCTACCCAAGGTGATACCTAAGATGTCTGATGGTAATACTTGCATTTCCTTCTATCAATTTCCCTTCAGTCAATTAATAAACATTTATCAGTTACCTGCATGTGCATCCACTGCGCTAAATGTTAGAAATATAAAAAAGGCAAAAGACAGTCTTTGCTCACAGCAAGCCCACAGTTTAATATGAAAGAAAACATACAAGCACTTACATAAAAATATACAGAACAAATTGGAGATAATCTATAAAAGAAAGCCATTATAATTAAAGGGGATCAGGAAAAGCTTTCTGAAATTTTAGTTAGGTCTTTAAGTAAGCCAAAATGTAGATTAGAGATGATGAGGAAGAACATTCTAGGCATGAAGAACAGTCAGAGGAAATGTCAGAGTTAGGAGATGGAATAAACAGGAGGAACATTGAGGAAAAGCAAAGAAGCTAAAGTCATTGGAATACAGAGTACGTGGTAGAGTATAGATTGAGGTGAAAGAAGATTAGGTATTCCCTACCTTCCATGGCTGTAGACAATGGTTATTAGAGGCTTTGATTGTCAAATAGAAAATTTATTTTTGATCTTAGAGGTGATATGAAGTCACTAGAATTTAATAAAGTGGGAGTGGAAGGATGACATGGTCAAACCTACATTTTAAGATTACTTTGACACCTGGATAAGGGATAGGCTAGAACAGAAAACCAATGAGGTAGGCAAACCAACCAGCAGGCTATTGTAATAATCCTTCCTTTCTTACAAAATTGTAAAGAAAATGCTTCATAAACCCTTATAATAGGGTTACATACATGAATTAATTTGATGAAACTTGGATACATCTTACATGCTTATTTCTTCTATGAATATATTCTATACTCCCTTTACTTTTTGTCTTTAAATTCCACCAGCACAAAGAACAACTAGGTGGCTTAGTGGATAGTATGTCAGGCCTGGAGTCAGAAAAATTTTTCCTGAGTTAAAATCTGGTCTCAAACATTAACTAGTTGTGTGACCCTGGTAAGTCACTTACTCCTGTTTGCCTCAGTTTCCTCATCTATAAAATGAGCTGGAGAAGGAAATAGCAAATTAACTCAGTATCTTTGACAAGAAAACTCCAAATGGGATACAACTGAATGCAACTGAATGACAAAAACACATTGTCACAAACAACTAAAAACTAGATAACAGAATTAGCCGTGACAATTCCATACCCTTGTTAACCTTAAATTGAAGATAGTATAGAAACTATACTTCACTAAACATTCCTAAACTATTCGTTAGAATTTAAGTTCGGCCTCAACTCCAAATTTTTCCTCTAGTAAATCATTTCATCACCAAGATTGGCATATAAATATACCCAAGCTAAATGAACTACTATAAATATATAGCCAAAGCAAATTCTTTAGCATTCCAACTTTCTTGTATTAGTGGATTAGCATATCCTTCATCCCAATATTTCATCTGGTCAGCTTTCCCTTATTTCTGTCTGCCTACTCACCATGTGAGCCAACAAATGGTGCTTCCCATTTCCTATCTTAACTATCTTAAGAACTCACTTCAGATATGTGTATTATAGACCACCAGTAGAGTCATAGCAAGCCTTCATAGCAAGGAAGCCTTTTGATATTCCCCAGCAATGATAGAGAGCAAACTCAGTTTTATTCAATGAGTTTACAGAAATAAGTGGGTTTCTGGAATTCTTTATTTTACATTTGATTAATATTAATATTTTATAGATAATTGCATGCTGATATGATTTTGATAAATATTAAAAATTTAATCATTCAAAATTATAAAATAACACATTAAAGGAAAGCTAGTGGTTTTGAAAGGATTATCCATTAAAATGCTTGCTAGGAAGTTAACTATTGCAAACTTAAACCTCCTACTGAGAGTATTGTTCTAATAACTTCCATTAGAAATTACTGCTCTAATATTTGTAATAATACCAAATGAAAGAGAAATTAAACTATGATATTTAAAGTGTCATTTGCAAGGACCATCCTTTTTTATTATGCACAGAATATGCATCTTCCTGAAAAAATAATTACAAAACCAAAACATTTAAATTTTTTCATGAGACACTGAAGCACAAATATGATAGAAATGTATGCTAAATCCAATATATGCAAACATATTTATGCAATTATCTTGCTAGTTTCTCTATTCTTCAAGCTAAGTTGTATTTAGTTTGTAGATTTTTAAAATATACATATATGTACATTTATCTTTTCTCTCACAGAAGAATGTAAGTTCCTTGATAAGCAGAGGTAGGCTTCCTTTTTGTCTCTCTATTCTTTGTGCTTTGAACAGTACCTGGAATATGCTAAGGGCTTAATAAATGTTTGTTGATTGAATGATGATTTGAAAGCTAAGAAAGCTGAAAACCATTGATCCATATTAATCAAAAATAATACTCTATTCTGTAGGAAATCAGCCATCATGGTATTTTACTATTCTAATGTACAACCTGGTATCAATCAAAATTTAATCATGCTGCTTACAAGGAAAATACAATTTGAATTCATCTGAAATAAATTATTTTTAAAAATTATTTTGGTGAGGCAATTGGGGTTAAATGACTTGTCTAGGGTCACACAGACAGGAAGTGTTCAGTATCTGAGGTCAGATTTGAACTCAGGTCTTGCTGACTTCAGAGCTACCTCTGAAATAAGCAATTTTAAATAAATAATTAACAACTATATCATTAATTCATTAGAAGAAAAGTTAGCCAGTCAACAAGCATTTGTTAAGAATCTATCACTGTGCTAAGCATTGGGAACACAAAGAAAGGCAAAAGACAGTGCCTGTTCTCCCTTTTCCTTCCTTTCTAAAACCTACTTTTTTATTTAAAACAAATATTCTTCTGGGAGAAAAATCAAATGAAATACCACAGGAAAAAAATGTTGAAAAAGTATGGCATCCTGATGTGAGAACTTTTAGGAATCCTGTTGGTCTTTTAAGGAAGATCTTTAAATGCTCCATGACAGCTGGATTCTAATCATCTGTAGTCTTTCTTTTCCAATCACAGTTTAAAAAAAAAAAAAAAAAACTACTTTAGTCCCAGAAAAACTCCTGGGCATTGGTTATCTTTTAATCTTATTTGAAACTATATATCTTTTGTTACTGAAATAACTTAAGAATGATTACAAAGTAGTGTCATAAGATCCAGCCTTAGTACCTAGGGTATTCATTCTCCTTGATCCTATAATAGCTAATCTGAGTCCCTGTTAATGGCACTATGAAAATAACATTTCTCTGTTACAGTAGTTATTTTCCATTATAAAGTAGATAAAATTGGTTTTTTTCTTATGTATTTTAATAGTTAAAAAATTTTAATCTTTGTTTTTTTCCTATCCTTAACCTACATTTGTTCCAGATTTGTATATAAACTATCCCTATATCTCCTCCAAAGTATGAATATTTTCATCTATTTAGAAGCAGCATGTATAGAGATGCAAATCAGAAATAAAAGGATGTGGCAAAAAGATTCAGCCTCCATTCATGGCAACTGGAACCACTGGGTTAAAAGAGACTGGTGAAAATGTTCTTTACCTGAAGTAGGGAAAGTAACATCAGCTCACAGGATCACAAACCTGGATCTGAAAGGGACCTAAGAGACCTTCTAATTCAAAATCTCAATTTTGCAGTTGAAGCTGAGATGTGGAAGATTGAGCAGCTTGCCCGAGGTCACACAAGTTACAGTTGTCAGAAGCAGCATATGAGCAAGTCCAAGTTCTTTGATTTCAGAGCCAGCACTAGGTCTACTACATAATACCCACTACAGAAAACATGACATTCAGGAAAAAATAATAAATTCAGTCAGTCACCAGTTGTTTTGTCTATGTTAGTGCTAAGAAAAAAATAGAATAACAAAAAAGAAAATCAAGTTTCCATGCCTCCCCAATATCTCTTACAAATGCCTCCTTCTCTCTGCTCCCATACTTAACTACACCAGGCCCTTCCTTATCTGTCATCCATATTGTTGCACTAACCTCCTAATTGTTTTCCCTGTTCAAATTTTACTCAATTCCAATCCATTCTGTATCCAGTTGCCATAATGATTTCCTAAATCACAAGTGCAAACCTATCACTCCTATGTTTATTAAACTACAGGGGCTCCCTTAGAACAAATATAAGATTTTCTGTTTAGAATTTAAAATGCTTAATAGCCTGACCCAACCTATTAAAAAAAACTGATCCTCATTGTTTCATGACTTTATCTTGGTGTCACCATGTCTTTACATTATTTATCCTTCATCTTGAGAGTGAATTTCTTCCTTAATTCACCTCTTGGATTCTCAATCTCAGTTTCCTTTAAGATTTAGTTCAAATACTTCCTTCTACATGAAACATTTTATGACTCATGTCAGCTACTACTACCTTGTTTCCCAAAATTGTCATATTTATTTTCTATATATCTGCATGAAATATATGAGTTCAATCTATGGAGTTTTTTTTTAGGTTTAGTGAAGATATTCTCCATTTGTTTCATTTCTCAACTATATTTCAAACTAGCTTAGATCTCTGAAGCCATATTTATATAATTATTTATTTGCATTGATGGATGCATTAAAATTGTTGGACAGGATGCCTAAATTTATTTTTTTATAAAAATCACTTATTCAAAGATAATGTATTAAGCCAAGTACTACCCTAGGCACTAGATATTCAGAGACAAAAGCAAAATAGTCCCTTTCTCAAAGGAGCTTCCCTATCCTAATGAAGGAGATAGAATTTTCATATATAAATCTATTCAAAGTAATTCCCAGATCCTCTGCTTTGCCTTATATGAAAGTAATTTTTGAGCTATGATTTCATGTCTAATGGAATAATGTTAATATGAGAAAACTCAAGCAAAAAATAGTCAAATAAGGAATTAACCCCAATGTAAATTTTTAGTCAATAAAGTCCCCAAATAATACCTTTGCTTACTGTTCTTTGCTAATTATAGATGATAAAATAAAATAAGCTCCCTGTGAACTGCTAAAACATAAAAACCTTAAGTCCAAAAGGGGGATATGTGATAAGCTTTAGCTCTGATCACAGTTTACAAAGATTTTAAAAGCATTTATTGCCTGAGAAGAAGCTTGCAAACTGAAGCAGAGAAACTAAGTTCTCAGCTTTTCAAAGGAGAGTGAGAAAAGGAGAGGTAGTATTTATTTGGAATATTTATGATTATTTGGGATATTTATGGCTAAGCATAGGTTAAGGGAGAAAAACAAAAATTCTGGAATTCAGATGGGGAGTAGAGGTCTAGAGAGAAGATATCTGTAAACAATAAGTCAGAAAGAAGGATATTTGCTGCTCTTCAGATAAGTTAGAAAGCAAGATGTTTGCTGCTCTCTCTGAGCTGGTCTAGACTGGTTTCAGCAGTTGCAGGCATCTGTAAATTCAGGTAACGTTTATTCACAAAGGATAATTGGTATATCAAGTAGTCTGGCTTCAAAAATCCTCCTGATTGGATAGTTGTGTGCTACTCTATTGTTTGATTCCCTTGTGAAAAGCAGGCATTCTAGCATATTTAATCAGTTAATCTAGAACTCACATTCACATTGGCTACACAGGAGAATATGTTTGTTTTCTCTATTTCTAAATTCTTGTCACTCCTCCTGGATCTCTCCAACTCTAGAGAAGGACCATTACATTATATAATTTCAATACAGAGAGAGAGTAACTTAGATCAACTCCTGTAGAAGATATGGGCAAAACCTTAAAAATCTTCCCTGACTAAAAAGATAAACATGAAAGAGAAATCATAAGGGATTCAAATAGATTGAACTGTTTTCATTCCTATGTGGGAAGATGATATTTGTAACGACTAAGAACTTTGTCATTATTAAGACATTTAGAAGGAGTATACACAGAAGAGCATGGGTTTGAATTGACTAGGATAGAATGATCTCAAAAATAAATTAAAGGATGAAAAAGATGCAGTGGGAGAAGGGAAAAGAGAGCAAGAATGAGGCAAAACATTTCATAAAGAGGGAGCTCAAGTAAAAGTTTTTACAATAGACATGAAAATGGGGGTGGTAATAGCAAAAACTGTTTGAATCTCACTCTCATCCAAATTTGCTCAAAGAGCAAATGACATACCCACTCAATTAGGTATGGAAAGAAGGAGGAAAGGGAGCTAAAAAAAAAACCGAATAGTTTATCAAAAGAAGGTCAAATTAAGAAAGACAGTGGTCAGAAGTAAGACAGTCTTTTAGACAAGAGAGAGACAGAGAAAGAGAGAGACCCACAGAGAGAGAAGGATAAATGGGAAATTAAGATGAAGGAAAATACAGTTAATAACCCTAACTGTGAATGTGAATGGGATAAACTAACCCATAAAACAACAAAAGATGGAAGAATGGATTAAAAAACAGAATCCAATTGTATGTTGTTTCAAGGAGAATCTATTATGTTTCAGTTAAGGTAAACAAAGGCAGGATAGACAAAACAAAAGCAAACATAGACCTAGTTATAAAAGAAACCCAGGAAAGCTACAAAAAGTATAATAAGCAATGAAATAATACCTAAACTAAACACATGTGCACCAAAGGTTAAATGAGTTATAGGTCGAAATAAGTAGTAAAACTATACTAGTGGAGGACCTCAACTTTCCCCTCTCAGAACTAAACAAATCCAGCCTTAACTAAACAAGAAAGAACATAAAGAGATAAGTAGAATCTTAGAAAAGTTAAATATGTTAGACCTTTGGAGAAAACTGATTGATAATAAAAATAACTATACATTTTTTTCAGCTATACATGGTACCAAGACAAAATTTAACTAAGTATTAGGGCATAAAACCTCACAGCCAAATGCAGAACAGAAAAAAAAAATGTCCTTTCAGACCATAATGCAATAAAAATTACATTTTGTAACATGCTGTTGTCTCCAGAAGCTGCCGATCACTCTCTGGGAGGAGATCTGCCGTGTCAATTCAAATCTCTCAGACAGATTCTTCTTCCTGTAGAAAACTGTTGTCTCCAGACAGTTGCCGTTAACTCTGGTCCAGAGAAGTGACTTCCCTTCCTGCAGAGAGCCGACTCAACTCTGGCCTAGAGCAGAGACTGACTTTTTTCCTCCAGAGCTGCCCTCTTTATCCTCCCAGAGAATGGGCGTGGGATAATGCAAGGGCTTCTGGGAAGAACCACTTCAACCAATGAATTTGCTCCTCCCAAGCACGCAAGCTCTTCCCCAGGAATTCACAAGTCAAACTCCCTGGAAAGGCCAGAACTAGAAAATTGTCAAGTACCGACTTAGCACTTAGTAAGAACCTAATATCTTATTATCTCATTAGCACTTAGTAAGAACCTAACAACATTTAGTAAAGATACCTGAAAACACAGGGTAAAAACTATTTCAAACTAAATAATCTAATCCTAAAGACTATATATAGCAAGGAACAAATTGGTAAAAACCAATAATTTCATAAGAGAATGACAATGATGAGACAACATACTAAAATTAATGGGATGCAGCCAAAGCTGTACTTTGAGGAAATTTCATATCTCTAAATGTTTATATCAATAAAATAGAAAAAAAGCAGATTAATAAATTGAGCATGCTATTAAAAAAACAAAACTTTAAAATGAAAAAATTTAAAATCCCCAATTAAACACCAAATTGGAAATCCTAAAAATTAAAGCAGAGACTAAAATACAATTGAAACTGGGAAAAATATTGAATTAATAAAACCAGAAGCTGCTTTTGTTAGGAAAAAAAACACAGTAAAATAGATGAAAAACGAGTTAATTTTATTTTTGAAAGAAAGAAAAAACCAAAATATCAATATTAAAAATAAAAGGGGAAATACACCACTAATGAAAATGAAGTTCAAGCAATTATTAAGAGCTATTTTACCCAATTATATGCAAATAAATCCAATAAACAAAGTAAAATGGTTAAATATTTACAAAAATATAAACTACCTATCCTAACAGAAGAAATAGAATATTTAAATATTTTTATCTTTTTTAGAAAAGAAATTGAACAAGCCATCAATGAACTCAGAGGGATTCACAAGTGAATTCTTCTAAACATTTAAATAACAATTAATTCTAATACAATAATTAATTTTTAAAAATAGGTAAAGAAGGAATCCAATCAAATTTCTTTTATTAGACAAGTATGGTTTTTATACCTAAATGAGGAAGAGCAAAAATAGAGAAAGATAATTACAGACCAATTTCCCTAATGAATATTGAAGTAAAAATTTTAAATAAAATGCTAGCAATGAGATTACAGTATTATATCACAAAAATAATACACTAAGAGCAGATGGGACTTATACCAGCAATTCAGGCTTGATTCAATATTAGGAAAACTATCAGCATAATTGATGATATCAATAAGAATAAAAACAAAATTCAGAAAATTATAGCATCAGCAATATTGTATGATGATCAATTATAAATGACTTAGCTTTTCTGAAGGACTTATAATGAAAAATGATATCCACTTCCACAGAAAGCACCGATGGAGTGTGAATGCAGACTGAAGCATAATTTTCTATCCTATTTTTATTACTTTTTTTGCAACATGGCTAGTATGGAAATGTGTTTTACATGAGTTCACATGTATAATTGATATTACATTTCTTGCTTTTGTAATGGGTGAAGAAGGGAGAGAATTTGGAAATCAAAAGTTTTTTTCTAAAAATAATAAATTTTAAAATAAAGCCATAAAGAAAAAAAACTGAATCTTCCCTCATTCTCCCCTTCAACATATATACTCTCAAGTATCATTTTCTTAAGTCATTCATGAAAGAATGGGGTTATTTAAGCATCTGTGTGCTTTAAAAATGGGAAAACACTGTTTAGATGTGAGCTGTTATAATTATTGGCAGGCACTACTTAAAACTTTTCTCTATGTAATGTGTGGTGGAAGGACTAAATTGTCTCACTGAAGTATACCACCAAATTAAACCAAAATAACAGAAGAACATTATACTAAGTTCCAATATTTATCGTACCAACAATAAATACTTGTCACAGATGTTCTTAGTGATGTTGCTTCTCATTATAGCATCAAAATATACAAAATAAAGGGAATTAAATAATACTTTTGAGATTTAGGAGCATTGCTCAGTGGAAGCCATTGTACACATACACATACTCTACATTTTAGTTTAAGGTCATAGAAGCTAAGTGGATTCCTATTGTTTATGAGATAGAATAGAAACTTCTAAACCTGATATTTAAGAGTCTGATTTTTAAAAGTATGGTTCTAACTAGTTTTAAAAAGTTTTTCACACTATTCATAGCTATTTTCTATTCTTCTTTATTGTAAGCTTCCTGAGGTCAGGTCCCAGGTGGCTATTTATCTTTAAATTTCCAGCACCTAGCACAATGCCTCATGTGTAGTACAGCATCTAATGAATGTTTGTTGCATTGATTTGAATTTACTTGTATTTGTTTATGTCATTTCAGATGATGGGAAGTTGTCCTTTGAAGAATTCAAAGCCTATTTTGCAGATGGTGTTCTGAGTGGGGAAGAACTGCACAAGCTCTTCCATACCATTGATACGCACAATACCAAGTAAGGAGCTCTTTTATCAATGGAGTTTGTAAATGAATATACCCAACAAGAAGGGATTTTGCCATAATCAGCTGGTTTTAATCCTATAATTATGTAACTGAGAAAAATCATAATTTAAGTACTTGAAATCCTAAAAACCTTGTTTTGAATCAGAAAATTAAGATATCTGCCAGCACACTTCTTGCTTTGGTTAAGGAGCAGTTTAGAATATTCCTCCTTTACAGAATGTAAAACACTATCTTAGATTTTTGAAGATTTTTACTCTTATTAATAAGAAGAGAGTATAATATTACCAGATTACTTCATTTTGACTTCAATTTGTTTCCTTCAAAAACTTTCATGGATCAAACTTCCATTAGCAAAGCAAAATAGAAAACTGAGATAATTATTTGCACAATTTGGATCTTTCTATCCTTATATCATTCTTAACAAAAAATCTCAATTGAACAAACACTGGATTATTGTTTGAATTATCTGTAAATGCCTATATCCTCCATTTCACTTTGTTTTTGTGGTCATCTCTTATTTTACTAGAATCCAAAATTGTCCTACATCATTTATGATCCAAAAATGCTAACAACTAAGAAAAATTGGAAAAAATGGATGATATAGATATGTGCATAATTTTACCTGCTATAATACTAATACTTACATAATATGTTTAGGTTTGCAAGACAATTTCTCAACAATAATCCTGTAGGATAAGCTGCAGGTATAAGAAAAGAAACAAATAGTAAACATTAGAGCAAGAATTTGAATCACATCTCTGGTTAAGCCAAACATACTTCTCTCTATATCATATTGACTCACCTGATTATCCGAAATACAATTACATTATTTGGGACAGCAATCAGATATGGAAAGTCTGTTATAAAAATGGCATGATTTTAAATTAAATTTTTATTGCCACCATCTTACTTCCTGGATCACTCAATATATTGTATATGTATTGGTACTTGGGTGGTATGATGGGTAGAGTGCCAGATCTGTGTCCAAATCTATCCTCAGAAACTTATTAGCTGTGTGGCCTTAGGGAAGCCATCTGTTTGCCTCAGTGTCCTAACTGTAATGAGGGTAATAAATAATATCTAAATGCTCCTATTCAAGGTAAAAAGGTATGTTGAGTATAAGATAACTTTTATCTTATAGAAAATGCGAGACCCACAAAAACTCATCAAAAAACCTCATGTTGTTGTTCAGTCATTTTTTAGCCATGTTAGACTCCTCATGACCCTTTGAAGTTTTATTGGCCAATATAGTGAGTGGAGTGGCTTGCCATTTTCTTTTTAGTTCATTTTACAGATGAGGAAACTGAGGGTTAAAATGCTTGCCCAGGACCACAACTAGTAAATCTCTGAGGCCAGATTTGAACTCAGGAAGAGAAGTCTTTCTGACTTGAGGCCCAGCAATCTGTCCATCAAACCATTTAGCTGCCCAAAAGAAATCATAATAGCTCATATATATTGATATTTTTTTCCTTTTCTACTGAATTCTGCTTCATTCTTAGGTGTCTGTATAGTCTACAGAAACAGGCCTCTACCCTGTGATTTGGATTCATCACAGAAAGAAAATAAACTTGGAGTGACTAGAAAATTAACCCTGAGGCTGCTGATTCCTAGGAAGCATCTTTTTCTCTTATTAGAAATTATAGATTTATGAGACGATTATTGGAAAATTCTTAATAACATGCCTTCTAAATAAATTCTAAATTTCTCTACAAAAAAAAGAGTAAGAGAAAAGATAGATTTTAGAACTCTTTTTGGCAGGGGAGGAGGTTAGGTCCAAAGGATGGTCTCCTTTGGAAGGAGATAAAATTGATATTTTACCAGTAATATCTAAAATTTGCCTTCTGCCAAATCTTACTTTACCTATCACCATTACAATATAAATATTGATGAATACAGAAAAGCATGAAAAGACATACATGAAACAAGATGAAGTAAGATGAATCAGGAAACTAATTACTTTTGCATTATAGAGGTAAAGAATAATATCAACAAAATCAAAATAGCTGCAAAATCAAATAGTTCAGTTTTGTGAAATTCCCCCCCACTTCCATTTTTATATTGTGTTACAAAGAACAACTCTCAGGGTGGGGGTAGGAATATACTGGAAGATATAGTTGATATAAAAATAAAAGATATTAACAAAATTTTTAAAAATCATTATATAAATTGACATTGAAGAATATCTATTTTTAAAAGTAATTTAAAATAAAATGTACATACCATAATATGTACTTTTATTTATAGGGTTTTTTGGGTAATATTCTAGACCCTTAATGAATGTACTATTTGCTGGATTTTCTGTCCAATGGTCTTGGTAGGAAGATTGCTATGGAACTTGGCTTGAATCATTCTGCTGTGTCTATGAACCCAAGTAACTATTCCTGAAATCACTCTGATTTTGGAGGATTTACTTTGGAATTACTATATTGTTTTTTGCTTTGTCTACATGAATATATCTCTGGTCTAAATTAAATTCATTTTCATCCTGAGAATAAACTCCTTTAATTTTAAAAAAGAACTATGTCTTCCCTCTGGCTTTGTAGGTCTTGTTTGTAGTCAGTAAAAATGGCCTTAGACCATTGCCTTCCAGAATTTTTGATATTATAGAAGTATTGTCTCTACCAGATCTCCTAGGCTCTAGAATTTAGCATTTTTAGAGAGTAAGGCTGAGCCTGAAACTACTTAGTAATTCCCTTTCTCTCTTTAGTTGTCAGGTTCAGGAACTCCCATTACTTGGAGATATAGTTGGGAATTGTTTCCATTTTGACCTTCCTCTCCCTTGTCTCTCCAGGATTGGATATAGATGCTTGGACTCTAGAAACTTAGGTGCCCCAAAAACCAGTGATAGATGTTTAACAACCAAATTCCCATGAAAACAAAGAATGCATTAAAAACTTTAAATTTAATCTGCATCAATAAAACTCTCAATCACTTTATTAAGCCAGCAAAATGATAAAGTAAATTTTTTTAGGGTTTGTTAACTTCTGAAAGTTGGTTGGATCTGGTTCTGATATATCCTTGCCCAGAATCCTCATTATTCCTCCATTGTCCACTTACTTTTCAATCTCATGGGCTTAGAGGTCACCATCTTTAGGACTGGGTGGGTAGGTAGACAAGATTGTCACTTGGGTTTGAGAGATATGCTGCTGTACAGGTATCTCCCAGGAATTTATTTGTCTTTTTGCAGTTTTATGAATTATGATTTTGTTATAGGGAACACGAGCATAAATTAATTTTTAAGTTCAACTAGGATTTCTACTTCTTGGAGCACTTCATATTTTGCATAGGTAGTCATGTTGAAAGAGTTGTAATCACAACTCAGAAAAGGGGGGAGGGGAAGACAAAAAAAGAACAAGCTAGTAGTGAAGATATTTTTATAGATCTAACACAAAGGGGTGACTCACAATATTTCAAACCTACCTATTCATCCTGTATTAATCCATAAGAACCCAAGCCAAACAATCATATAGATGAAATTCAGTCAAAGACCTAAACAAAGGTTCACTGCTCTTAAATCATCAAGGTGATCAGAAAACTGTCAAGTTATGTAAAGTGATATCATAAGTGGCCAAAGACTAGTAAAATGGAAACTACTATAGGAATTCAGAGGGAAAAGATCATTATTCAACACCAACTAGATAATTTTGATTATATTAAGTTAAAAAATTTTTGTACAAACAAAACTAATGCAAACAAGATTACAAGGGAAGCAATAAACTGGGAAAACATTTTTACATTTAAGGATTCTGATAAAGACCTCATTTCTAAAATATATAGAGAATTGACTCAAATATATAAAAATTCAAGCCATTCTCCAATTGATAAATGATCAAAGGATATGAGCAGACAATTTTCAGATGAAGAAATTAAAACCATTTCAAGTCATATGAAAAGGTGCTCTAAATCACTACTGATCAGAGAAATGCAAATTAAGACAACTCTGAGATACCACTACATACCTGTCAGATTGGCTAAGATGACAGGAACAAATAATGATGAATGTTGGAGGGGATGTGGGAAAACTGGGACACTGATACATTGTTGGAGGAGTTGTGAATTGATTCAACCATTCTGTAGAGCAATTTGTAACTATGCCCAAATAATTATCAAACTGTGCATACCCTTTGACCCATCAGTGTTTCTACTGAGGTTATATCCCAAAGAGATCTTAAAGGAGGGAAAGGGCATCTCTTCTTGTGGTAGCAAGAAACTGGAAGCTGAGTGGATGCCCATCAATTGGAGAATGGCTGAATAAATTATGGTATGTGAATGTTATGGAATATTATTGTTTTGTAAGAAATTATTTCAGAAAGGCCTGGAGAGACTTACATGAACTGGTGCTGAGTGAAGTGAGTAGAACCAAGAGATCATTGTACACAGCAAAAACAAGATCATACAATGATCAATTTTGTTGGATGGTGGCTCTCTTCCGCAATGAGATGATTCAGAACTTTTCTTTCTCATTTTTTCCTGTTTGATTTGATTTTCTTGTGCAGCAAGATAATTGTATAAATATGTATGCATATATTGCATTGAACATATATTTCTACCATGTTTAACATATATTGGATTACTTTCAATATAGGGGAAGGGGTGAGGGAAAGGGAGAGAAAATTGGAACACAAAATTTTGCAAGGGTCAGTGTTGAAAAATTATCCATACATATGTTTTGAAAATAAAGTTTTAATTTAAAAAAAAGAATACTACACTGACTCAAATAGAAATATTCCTCCTCAACTCCAAAAAGAAATTTATCTTCTCAGCACGGCAGGCTGGGATGATTTTCACAAAGATGAAACATCTGCCAAGTTTGAAAGATATTGAGTCCTCCTGGGCTGGCCTCATTTAATTCTTTAGGTAATCAGCAATCCATACCAAAACCATGGGTCTTAACACCCTATACCAAGAAAATCTTAGTATAGCTTCTTTGATTTTTAGGGAAAAAACTAGTCTAAGCTAGATGGCAGGAAACCTTGGTCAATATCACACTTATCATAAGCATATCCTAGGAGAGGGGAATTCATGAGTTAAGATATGTACTGCATTACTCTTAGATAATAATGTTTTGATTAATTAGTTAAGCTCCAAGAATAGAGAAATTAAAAATTCTTGTCATCTGAAAAAAATTTATATTCTTTTATGTCTAAATCTACTCCTGGGAATAACAGAGGCACTGGAAAGAATAGAAGCTAATAAATACTTTTCTGGAATATATTCTTTAGAAAATAAGGACAGAAGAGAAGACTTCTTTTGTGATGCAAATATTGCATAATATGAGTGTTGACACTTAAATCTATATTAGTCCATGATGTGTGATGATTATTTCTCCCTCACTGCATTCATTGTTAAAATTATTTTAATTATATCTGAGTTTGTAACAATCCTTTAGAACCTCAATACTTTTAACCAATATCAAGTAGTGAAAGGGGAAGAGTTTTTTTTAATTATGCATTGTATTTTTATTTAGTTAGTTTAACATTTCCCCATTATATTTCTTAAAATAAATTTACTTATTAATCTTTAATATTCATTTTTAAAATTTTTGAATTCTGAATTTTCTCCTTTCTGCTCTATTGCCATCCATTGAGAAGGAAAATAATATGCTATTAATTATGCATATGAAATCACACAAAATATTTTTTTAAATTTTAAATAGCATTTTACTTTTCCAAAATATATTTAAAGATAGTTTTCAACATTCATTTTTGTAAGACTTTGTGTTCCAAATTTTTCTCCCTTTCTCCATTTCCTTCCCCTTCCCCAGGGCACCAGGTAATCTGACTTAACTTAAATATGTGCAATTCTTTTAAACATATTTATTTCTGCATGTCATGTTATATGAGAAAAGTTAGACCAAAAGGTGAAAAATGTTAAGCAAGAAAAAACAAACAAACAAAAGTGAAAATACAATGTTCAGTCTCCATAGTTCTCTCTCTGGATACAGATGGCATTTACCATCCCAGATTTGGAACTGCCTTGATTATTGTGTTGTTGAGAAAAGCCATGTCCATCACAATTGATCATCTTATAATATTCTTATTTCTGTCTACAATGTTCTCTTGGTTCTGTTCACTTCACAGAATCAAGTCTTTCCAGGCTTTTTTGAAATCAGCCTGCTCATCATTTCTTATAGAACAATAACATGTGATGAAGAGACCCATCTACACTCAGAGAGAGGAACTGACTGTGGATCACAACATAGCATTCTTACTCTTTTTGTTGTTGTTTGCTTGCATTTATTTTCTTACTCATTTACTTTCTTTTTTTAAAATCTGATTTCTCTTGTGCAGCAAGAGAATTGTATAAATATGTTTATACATATTGGATTTAACATATATTTTAACATGCTTAACATATATTGAATTGTTTGCCATCTGAAGGAGGGGGTAGAGGCAAGGAGAGGAAAATCGGAAACACAAAGTTATGCAAAGGTCAATGCTGTCAAATTATCCATGCATATGTTTTGAAAATAAAAAGCTTTATATATAAATAACAATAACATAATATTTTAATATTTTAACCCTATAAAGGCAAAAAATGAAAATAAATACATATATTCAGAGTTCATCAGTTTTCTCTCTGGAAGTGGATAGCATTTTTCATCAAAACTACTTCAGAATTGTTTTGGGCCAATGTGTTGCTGAAAATAGCTAAGTCATTCACAATGGATCATTGTTACAATATTACTGTTAGTCTGTACAATTTCTTCTCATTATGCTCACTTTCCTTTGTACTAATTCATACAAGTATTCCCAGACTTGTTTTGTTTCTTACAGCACAATAATATTCCATCATAACCATACACCGGGACTTGTTCAATCATTCCTCAATTGATGGGCATCCTTCAACTTTCAATTCTTTGTCACCACACAAAAGAGCTGCTACAAATATTTTTGAATGCATAAGTCCTTTTCTTTTGGTCTCTTTGGGATACAGATTTAGTAATAGTATTGCTGGGGCAATGGGTCCATACATTTTTATAGCCCTTTGGGTATAGTTCCAAAGTGTTCTCTAGAATGATTGGATCAGTTTACCACTCCACAAACAATATGTTAGTGTCGAAATGGAAAGTTTTTTAATTGACGCTATTATTTTTGCTTTACTTTGGCTAGGCTTATTATTTCATATGTTTTTGGAGTTCCTCGTGAGGGAACTCCATCTATCAATGAAATTCAATAAAGGTTCTGTAATTCAAAGTCTTAGAAAGTTTATTGGAGTCGCTCAGAGATAAAACAACTTACTATAGAAGCCCTATAACCAACATGGGTCAGAGATAGGGCTTGAATTTAGATCATCCTATCTGAAGCTTGCTCTCTCGCCACTGGACCATGCTGCCTCCTACATTAGTGTCTTTTAGTTTTCTGTGCCAAGTGGGCTTATTTGTCTGAGTATCCAAGTACCGTTGAATGTTAGCACATATGAATAGTATATCTCTAATACACATGTATATGCACATAGTATGACTGAAAGAGTGGGTCTGACAATTAGGTAAATTGGTTGGGGAAATCCTTAATACTATCTAGGATGCTCCACCCAAGGAAATGTTATCTATAGCAGTTCATTCTTCAAGACTTTATTGTTAGAGGCAGTATAGTGTCATAAAAGGAATGCTAGATTTGGAGTCAGAGAAGCTGGATTTAAATCCTAACTCTACCATTTATTACCTTAGTAGCCATAGACATACCAGTTAAATTCTATGGGCCAATTTCCTCAATGATAAAATGAGTAAATCATATTGAATAAAATAAGTTCCCTCCAAACTATAAATCATGTCAAGCCATGATCTCCAAAGATTAAAAAAGTTATAAGAAACTCAAAGGGCAATGGAAAGGCGTATGGTGGTTGTAAATGTGCTGGGACAGTTTGCCACCCACAAATGATATAAAAATATACCATACTATATAAAAAGAAACAAGTAAGTAGACTGGGTCATATGGCAGAAACTATGAGCAGATGGAGAGCTTTAGTTTTTATGCTGCATTTGATACTGAGAACCTTTGTGATTTTATACAGAGGATTCATTAATCAACAAGCATTTATTAAATACCTATCTACTATGTGCTAAGCACTGTGGTTAAGTGCTGGCAATATGAATCCAAAAGAATGAAACACTAATAGAAAGTTATTTAATATTTCAGTTGCTCCCTCTATAAAATAAGGTTAGACTAGATGATCTCTAAGTCCTTTTGCCAGCTCTAAATCTGTGATTCTATATCTAATATACTCAAATATTTTACAAAGACCAATTCAGATCTGAAAGCAAGAATTTTCACTGCTAAGCATCAAACATGTCTGAAACTCTTGACTTTATATAAATCAAGAACTAATTACTGGAGATATCAGTTGTCTTTGACATCTTGTAAAAAGCAATTAAGTCCATTTGAAAATCAATGCCATATGAAAGGAAAGCTTCCTCGAATGGAATTATTCATATGTTGCTATTATTTTCAGAAAGATGGAGAGCTTAGAAAACATTTTTGAAAGAAAGAAAAAGCTAATTGAGAGCATATCCTACTTAATCATTTTCTCCTTTTGATTTGTGAAGAGGATTCTTAAAAGCATCTCACTTTCTTGTGAGAAGAAAATATTATTAGCATGGTAAGGTAACATATTTGTCTGTAAATTATTATGTAATTAGGATGACTGTAAATGTCAAAGTTAACCAAATCAATACTTGGAGAATGCAGATGAAAAATACTTCACAACTTATGAGTTTCTGGGAGTTTTGCTATTTTTTAAATATCTATCAGCTTTTAAATTGAGAAAATTTTTGACTTTGTGTCTACACAACTGCAAATGTTTTAGCAGAGAATAAATTAGATTTGCCATAGGAAAGTAATGGCTTTTAACCACAATTTAGTTTTTAGTCATTTTTTTCACTTAAGTTTCCCACTTTATTTCTAAGTATTTGTTTGATTCCAACTAAGAAAATGAATTCTATTAGAAACTTTTATTGTTTTAGTACTGGAACCATATTTATGTTTATCATTTTGGTTATTATTCAGTCATGTCTGGCTGTGAACTCATTTGGGATATTCTTGCCAAAGATTTTTTTTTCTTCAACTCATTTTACAGAGTAAGAAATTGAGGCAAATAGGATTAAGTAACATGCCTAGGGTCACATAGCTAGTAAGTGTTTGAGCCTGGATTTTAATGCAGGAAGAGTTTTCTTGATTGCAAGCCTAGTATTTTATCCCCTGTGCCACCTAGCTACTCTGTTTGTGGATAAGCTGGATCTAATGAATGAATAAATAACTAATCCTTCCCCAGATCCTCAAACACTTCTATAAATGTGCTTCATTTGAAATGGAGTTCACAGGTCTCTATATACAAAGAAGATTCAGGCTGAGAATGCTACAGTTTAGAACAGTATACATTCAACATATTTTCATCACAGTTGGAAATAACTGGCCATATTTTTAGTGCTTAAGAGAGCTCCAGGAAGTAGGTATTTTATTTATTTTTGTGGCACTTGGTGCTGAGTGACTGGTCCAAAGTCACACAGTTACTAAGTTTCTCAGGCTGGATTTGAACTCAGGATCTCCTGACTGCAGGGCTGATGTTCTATCCATTTTGCCATGTAGCTACCCCAGAAGTATTTTAGAAGGATTTAGGCACTCTATCAGGACAAAAGGGCACAACACTTTTAAACAATATTTCTATACCTGCATGTTAATATACTTATAACTTCCTCTATGTAGGCACTCCCTTTATCTGTGTTGATATAACACAACCATGCCTTTTCAATCTTTTCAATTCTTCCACACAATATTAGGAAACACATGGGATAGAACACTGGATCTAGGGCAGAAAGACCTGAGTGAGTTGTGAGGATCAAAGAAAATTATATTTGTAAAAGACTTGGCACAGTGACTGATATATTATAGGCTCTATATAAATTTATTATTATTACTCTTTCTGTCTTCAGAAAGTTCATGATTGCCCAAGATGGTCACTTAGAGGGTGTGTTATAGTGGGGATTATTTCTCCAACTGGACTAGATGTCTGCTAAGATATATTTCAGTTTTGAAATGCTATGATTCTGCCTTCAAGCTCAACAGCCACTGTTTTTTCTGCTATCACCATATTGGCATATTTGGAAATCAGAAGAAACCAGAGCAAGATCAAAGTTCAGAAAGTTAGATCTTTCCCTGCTTTGAACATATGTATGGCTAGACATTGCAGCAGAAGCAGAGAGTTAATTCTTTTCTGAAATTCTCATAGCTGTAATAGTGCCTTTCCTTGATCATACCTCCATCTCAGGTACTCCTGAAATAAAGCTGAACAAGCTAAGATATTACTGATAAATGAGCTATATTCTGATAAACTGATAAGCAAAAAATAGCAGAGGGACGAAACGCTCTTTCATAAGTGATATAATTAAAGATGAAAAAACTACAACCTATTTTCTCTACCTTTGCAGGGATAATTTTGGTCTTCATGAAGACCTTAGCTAACCTGATTAAGTTAGCTAAAATCCCTGAATGGTTCAAACAAGCATGGATTCCACAGGTGCACACCAGGTAAAAATCAAAACCTAGATGAAGGTTCAAAGGTGAACAACTACAACAACTGTAGTTTGTCAGACTAGGAAGACGCAAGTGTTTTCCTGTTGGAATGGGATAATTCAATACAAAGAGATCCAGATGCTGAAAGCAAAAAAAAAAAAAAAGCTTTTCTGGGAGGTCTTTTACTGAATTGTTCTGAATCATGCACTATTTCTATATTGCTAACCTGAACAAATGAATGAAGCATTTAAGCACTTACAATGTGCAAAGCGCTCTGTGCAAAGCGCTCTATTAAGTGCTAAGGATATAACAACAAAAGTAATACTGTTCCTGATCTCAAGCAGCTCACATTTTAATGGAAGAGACAACACTGATGAAAGGTGTTAGCTGCATAGTAGATGAAAAATCCCATGAATTCTTAAGGTGCAGAAGCAAAATATATATTAAGGTCTCTTCTATAATATCACAAATATCAGTTTCTGATCTTAAACCATTTGAGAGTGCAAAGGTCTTTGGTGAGAAGAACTTTCTTTTCTGGCTCTTCCCTAACTGTGACTATAGCATCTATAAGAGCAGTTACCACAGCTGCATCTCCACATAGATTACTTCTTAGTGTGATGGCTGAAGGCATTGAGTTAAAAGCATTTTCATTCTTAAGACTCTAAGATTTAGGTTCTTAGGATATTTCCATCAGGATCTGAGGAGAGATAGTAGTCAAGGTGATTGACTGGCACATGTTGCTTCGGGGATAAAGTGTATTGTTGCTTCAACTATGCTAGTTTGAGTATTTGTGGTAGCTGGTTGGGAGGTGATAAGAATGATTGGCCCTCTCTCCATTGGAGTTGCTTCCACAGATTTGACTATGAGGGATGACTAAAAGTAGTAGTAATCTGCCCCTTCTAAAACTCCTTTGTCCATCCACCTATTAATAGTTTGACCTATAGTTGTTGCTAGTGGTGATGAAAAAGGTGAGTTCCCACAATATCCTTTCCTCTTCTGATGGGCAGGGGCTAAACTGAAATTAGAGCTGTTGGCTCTTGAACTAGGGTTATCTGCTTGTCCTTCAGAAGTGTTTCTCACTGTTATTAAAGTTATTAAAGAATAAAAACTTTCCCTGACATCAGGAGGACCTGAGTTCAAATCTGGTCTCAGACACTCAACACTTCCTAGCTGTGTGACCCTGGGCAAGTCACTTAACCCCAATTGCCTCAGTAAATAATAATAATTAAAAAAAAACTTAAAGATGGGAAGAAATTTCTGACAAAATAACTCTTCCACTGAGTTATCCAAGGTTCTTGACACCACTTTTAATTGGATGGATTATAGGATATTTATAGAACTAAAAACTATAATGAATTAAAGAGGTATTATAATACAATCCTCTCAATTTATATATAGTTAAAACTAAGATCCTGGGAAGTTGAGATTTGCCCAAGGCCATACATGTAATATTGGATTGGAAAGCTGATCTTCTAATTCCATAGTCAACGTTATTTCCTAGAACTGATTGGCTCTGGGCGTTATTCCCAAAGTCACTAATTCATTTACTTATTATCCTTACTTTTACCTATTCATTTTTTTCTATATTGTTCAGGATGCTTTCCCAAGTCTTCAGATTTCTTTTCCCACCATGTCTTTAGCTGTATACTTTCTTCTCCACAACCCTCTGTCTTTTTTGCTTATTTTATGTGTTTTCTTCCACTACCAGGGTGTTTCATTTCCAAATACAACAATTCTTCCTTCCCTGCCCAGAGAGCCAATTTTTGTAATAAAAAATGAGAAAAGGGCAAGGGGCATGGAAGTCCAGCAAGTTCATGTTCATATTCAGCTACATCCAGCATTACATACAATGTTTTATTTATACTCAGTTCCTCACTTCTGCCAAAAAAAATCTCTTCTTTGAGCTGGGCTCAGGTAACATAATCAAAATAATTATTTCATCTGCTTTGTCATTGTATTGCTTTTCTTTCTTTTTGCAATGTAGTAATAATATATATTGCATTCCTTATTCTGCTTACTTCCTTTTGCATCATTTCATATAATTCTTCCCATGTTTTGCTTCATATTCATTTTTTATAATACAAAATATTGCATCTCATTCATGGAACAAATGTATTTAACCATGCCTCAATTGATAGGCATATTCCCTACCTTATCCCCAGGACTTTATTGCTATAAAAATGCGGCTATTAATATTTTTGTTTTTATAATAGCTTTTTATTTTTTCATAATACATTCAAAGATGGTTTTCAACATTCAGCCTTGCAAAACCTTGTCTTCCAAATTTTTCTCTCTCCCTCTCTACCTTCTCCCCTAAACAGCAAGTAATCCAATATAGGTGCTATTAATATTTTTCATATATATGCTTTTCTATTTGTCACTTATATCCTTGAGGTCTACTTGTCTAACAATGGTATCTCTGCATCACAGTACATAGACATTTTAGAAACTAAGCATAGTTGCACAATGCTTTTGATTTAGCCACCAAGAATGCTATCCTGAGAAATACTAAGACCAGGCATAATGTCCAAGAGTGAAGTGATAGTCTCACATTTGAAATTTTGCATTCAATTCTGGATACCATATCTTAGGAAGAACTTTCATATACTTGAAAGTGGTGAAAAGACACTCTTATTTGTATAACACATTGTGCTGATAACACACATGTGTATCACATGTGTATCATATTGTGTTGATAACATCAAATCCCAGAACACTATAGAACTTCCTAATAGAGATATGCAATCATTCAAAGGAATTTGGTGGGGCCATCTAGAAAGGTCCCACAAGTGGGTGAAAAATATCTATTACTCAGATTTCAACTTGCATTTGGATGAATATTACAGTATCTGTCCAACAGAATGTGTACCTAAGACAGATAGTACAGGGAGGCAGCAAGTTGATCTAAAAAGTATCATATAGAAAATCTAAAGGTCTTCCACATTTTGTTTCCATATAGCAATACAAGTAAAATGTTAGCACTAAGAAGTGTCTTTTTTGTGGAAAGTTTGGTGATGACTTAAAAAATTTTTCAGTTTCTCAAGATGATAAAATGTGTGTAGTAGGCAGACTCAAAATTGCGGAATTATGAGAGTTCCCAAGGATAGTTTTCTGGGAATGTAAGACTCAGAAAAATAAAAAGGCAGAGTAGTTGGTGGGAAATGGGGAACTCTGAATAAAAGGAATATAGGATGTTATCAAGGAAATGTATGATTGTGAGATCCTATATTAGATTGTGAACTCCTTTACTATCTTTTTCTTCCTTTTGTATCCCTAGTGCTTAGCCTGCCACATACTACATGCTTAATGAATTTTATTGATTGGTTGATGATTGATTGATTTATAGGAAAAAAAAAGATGGGCAAATCATGTGGCAAAATCAAGGAATGACAAGTAGACAGTAAGAGTTCTCCACAGGTAGCCTTCCAATGTCAGAAAAAAAAAATTAGGATGATGTCCAGCATCTTTACTGAACTGCACGAGGAGACCTTTTAAAACACTATAGACAGGTACCTCATAGAAAGCTCTGAAATCTATATTATTAGAGGGAACTCCCAAATTGGCAAATCTATAGATTGAATAGAATAATTCAGTTCAAGAGGAGCAGTCCCCTCTCAAAGGGCAATTTGACTTTTTTCTACTTACACCCAGAAAATAGAACAGGAACAATCAGTTGATGTTGTACAGAGGCAAAATTTAGAACTTCTTCCCACTCCACCCTACTCCCCCCAAAAAGGTAATTGATTGTCCTGAAATACAGTGTATTTATCCTCATTGGAAGTCATTTATCTTATATAATAGAAAGTATCCTTATATAAGTATGAATTAGGCTTGACGGCCTCTGATGTATCCTCCAGAAGAAATCAGCGTTTGAGAAAGGAATTTGTATTTTTTTTAAGTAAAATATTTTCAGGGGTGAATGGTCTTCTCTCTTCTTTCTCCCCTTTCTCTCTTCTCCCTTTCTGTCTCTCCCTCTCTCTGTCTCTGTTTCTCTGTTTCTTTCTCTCTCTCTCTCTCTCTCTCTCTCTCTCTCTCTCTCTCTCTCTCTCTCTCTCTCTCTCTGAGTTTGTATGTGTATAGTAGCCTTGTACCCTACATTGGTCAAAGGACATTTTTTTCCCACATTTGAATAATTGTATCCATTCTCTATTCTGACAAAAATCCCTGAACAGAATATGTTTTAATTTGAGGATAAGATATAATTGCAAAAAAAAATTATGGCAAAAAGAGTACTAAAATTGGAGGCAAAAGAGTTGTATTCGAATCCTACCTTAGATACTAGTTGCTGATGGAACTATCAGCAAAATAATTAACCACTAAGAGCTTCAATTTTCTCTTCTGTGAAATGGTAATAATTATCCTGATACCATAGATCTCACAGGATTGTTGTGGCTCTTTCATGCACTGAAAAGTACCATGCAAATGTGACTTATTCATGTAATAATAGCTGGACTGTATAAATTTTGCTCTTGATTGATTCACTAATGGCTATAAGTGTCTTCAGAAGAAAATGGTTCAGTGGAATCTTGCTTTTAATCTGTTTTAGCTTGAGGACAGTGATTCATAATGGTCTGAATGCTGCATAATAAATATCCTCACTATCTACCTATATTCCCTGCTGTCAGGTTGTCATTAGTGAACAGATAAAGTGTTCCTAAACTTAAAATAGGCACAAGGACTTTTTGCTCTGAGTCATCTCTTAAGTAGCAATTCAGAATAATTGTCAGGACTGATGGCAATTTTTCTAGCTCAACTTATAGAATTTCAGGAGTTAGTCATTTAACACTCATTCTATATTTGTTGGTTCTCTACATATTATATTCACAAAAATGCATACATATATGTATATGTGTGTATATAAATATACATCTGCAAATATTACACATACATACTAGGCATTCGAAAAGCATTAATGCTACTAAATTTAACTTTATTACTAAATTTTAAGCTACTAAAACTTAAAACTATTACTGATTTGAAACATTTTATATAATACATATATAATATACTCAAATTTGATATATAGGTATAGTAGATTATACATATAAGTATATGGCCCTATATAGATATCAGGTATATTTGTGTGTACATGTATTTTTATATTTTATATATAAATAAGTAAATTGTGATAGATAAATTGATAGATTCTTTGAGGATTTCTTCTGTGATTACTTCCTCTACTGATATAGATCACCATCTCTCCTCCACTCTTTAATAAACTGCCTACAACAAAGATGTCAAATACATGACAAATGGGCCATATTAAGGCTCAAGTACAGACCAAACTAGATTAAAATGCAATTGAAAACATTTAATAAAACAAATATAAAAGAACATTAATAATGTTAATATGTAGTTCTATAAGTCCACATGTAGCCAGAAAGCATCACTAAATATGGTTTAGAGGTCATTATTTCTATTTGAGTTTGTCACCATTGTTTTTCATGACTTTCGGTGGTTAAATTAAGTCATCAGTTGGTAATCCATCTTCTATTGATGAGTCTTTCTGAGCATACACTAATCATAACTCCCATTACAGGAACCATATTTAACTGCATTTCAAATTGGGAAGTACTTTCTAGGGCTGTGTGCTCTCATGTCACATAGATTTCAGAAATTGAGACATTAAAATTTCGATTTCCTGGGTAGATATTACAGTCTCAAAGTTAAAAAGGACCCTAGAGTCCATCTCATCTTACACGTATCCACATTCAGACCCATCACATTGTGTGTATAAATCTATCCATTGGAAAATTGTTAAACTCAACAAGCTTTGATCTATAGTCATTACTTTTACTTAGCACACATATGTGTCAAGAGAAATTTCTAGTCACTAAAGTCAGAAGACAGGGAAGTGTTTTATAACACTGAAAAGAACTCAATTTGGCATTAGAGAACTTGACTTAAAATTGTATTTCCAGTACTTGTTCCCTGTGTCATCTTAGATTAGATAACTTCTGAGGTCCCTTCCAACTCTTAACCTATGATTCTTTAACCTAAAATCTTAATTTATTATTAAGTAATTAATCTTAACTTATTAAATGTCATATCTCTGTTGTGTCATAGGGAAGCTATCTTTAATTGCTATAGTTTATATAGTGGGATCTCTGGAAGGTTTCTAGAACTTAAGTTTCTCTTGACCTGATGCAGTGTACAAAGGGGGTAAAATGCTCTCAACATTATACTGAAATCCAGTGTTCTCAGTTATGTAACTTGTTAACCATGTGACCCTGACCAAGGTAACTTCCCACTGCTTCCCTTTCTCTCCCATCTATTAAGTGGAGCTAATATTATATTCTGGAAAGGATAATGAAAAGAAATCATTCTTATCTGACAAGTAAGAAGAAGTATAACCCAATTGTATTTGTGACTATAAACCAATATAAAGAACGGATTCATTGATTGACACAGATTGAGAAATATGTGGAAAATAGAAGATGACAGGAGTTAGGAAGATGGAGTTCTTTTGAGCACTCAGCATATGTCTCCAGTTGCTTCTTTAGTTTGTGGCTGTCATTCATTCTTACCTCTAGGATTTTGGGCAGGGGGCAATGTTATCAGAACGAACAGCAGCAATTTATCTCATCAGTTATTGACACAGGAGAGGATAAATTGGTAGGGATTGTCCATCTTTCATCTTAAATACTTACATTTAGTATTTAATACTAATAATAGGAGTACAAGGGAATTTACAGAATTATGAGTTTAATTCGATAAACTTAGAATATAATGAGACCTTTCTATAAAATCCTGATAAAGATCTCTCCCTAAAGAGTATGTACATGCTTATTGGTTTATGGTTAGAAGAACAAAGATAAATTCTAATTGGTTTCTAGTGATTGGAGTTTATCACAATGTAATTCAGTTGGCTGTGACTCTGAAAGTAGTTCTTGTCAGAGGAGTCACCCCTTTTTTCAGCCTATGAAAGAGTGCTGGCAGATGACTTAATACACTTTTTTCTCCTGCTTTTTTGCTTGTATTTTCCCCAATGTCTTTCCCATCAATATTGCAGCATGAATGGGGAAGGAGTTTATTTCTACCTTTTCTAATTGACATTAATGGCTTCCCTGGGGCAAAAAAAAAAATGGGAGTTATATTTGCTCACCCACTTTGCCTAAAAAACATTGTCTTACAGTAGATATGCTCAAGTCAAGGGATGGAAGCAGTTGGTATAATGATGAAATATCAAAAATATCTCCAAGGGGGATTTCATGGACTATGTTCCCAAATCCCAACCTCCTGTATAAAGAAAGCAGGAAAAATCAGGTGATGTTATCCCTGAATCTAATCTAGCAAAGAAGAGAGTTGTATTGGGAAAGTGCAGATCTGAAGAGTTATTCCAAGTTCCAAGAGTTTAGATATCTGACCTTTTAAAGAGAGAAGGGAAGCTTGGTGGTGCCAGTAAGCATTTATTAAATGGCTGCTATTTTCTAGGTACTATTTTAAACACTGGTGAAGTGGAAATGAGGAAGAAGAGTATTTCAGGGATGGGGAACAGGTAGTAAAATTCCCAGAGTTTGGATATAATATATTTGGAATAAAAAAGATCTAAGTCTAAATCCAACCTCAGACCAGCTGAGTAATACTACACAGGCCATTTAACCTTTGCCTGCCTTCGTTTCTTCATTTGTAAAACAGGTGTTAATGACTAAAGAACAACAACATAAAGAATAGCAAAAGACAGTCCCTGCCCTTAAGGAGCTAATAATCTAGTTAGAGAGAAAACATGCAATTAAATACATACATTAAAAAAAAGACAATTTGAGATGACCTCAGAGTGAAACATTAAGAGTAAGAAGATTTAGGAAAAACTTTTTGTAGGAGATGCAACTTGAAAGAAGCCAGAGAGAAGCTGTGAGAGGAAAAAGAATTCTAGGGATAGGGGACAGCCAGTTAAGAAACAAAACAAACTCCTGGACTAGGAGAAATGGAGTGTTTGAATATGGGGAGTGAGAGAGTATGAGGAATAGACTAAAACATCTAGATTCTGAATGAGAAGGCACCTTTGACAGTAAGAAGGAAGTTCAGAAGAGGAGAGAGTTTATAGAAAAGATAATGAGTTCAGTTTTGGATATTAAATTGAAGACATCTGTGGGATCTAGTTTGAGATCCCAGTAGGCAACTGGAGATGTCAGACTGCAGGTCAGAAGAAAGGTTAGGATTGGATTTGAAGTAGATTTGAGAATGATCTATGGAGAGATAAGAATTGATACTACATGACTGATGAAATTACCAAGGAAAATAGTATAGAATGAAAGGGATATTCATGATTAGTGAATGTGACCTGGATGATGATCCAGCAAAGGAGTCTGAGAAGGAAAGAAGGAAGAAAATCAGAAAAGAAGAAACAATAGAGAGACAACAGAGAACTGAGTGTCAAAAAGAGGGATACTAAGAGTGTCAAAGACAGTATAAAAGTCGAGAAGGTTAATGATTAAGAAAAAAAATTTGTCCACTAAGAGATCATTAGTAACTTTGAAGAGCTCAGTTTTTCTTTAGTGATGGATGTGATCAAAGACAGACTGAAAAGAGCTAAGAATGAGAGGAAAGGAAGTAGAAGCAGCTATCTTGAAGAGCCTAACCACAAAAAAAGGGAGAAGAGCTGCCTATCAAAAATGAATGGATCAAGTGAGGATCCTTTAAAGATGAGAGACATGTAGGTATGTTTGTAAACAAGTTAGACAAAGCAAGAGTGAAGATAAGTGAAAGTAGGATGATTTAGGGAGAAAGCTTCTGCCAATGGCAGAATGAAATAGGATTACTTATATATGCATGGAAGGTTGCTTTGGCAAGGAGAAGGGGCTACTTTTTCATGTGTAACCTGGATGAAAGAGGGAATAGTGGCAGAAAGCAAATGAGTGATGTGAGATGAGGAGCAAGGAAGAACAGAAAACTCTGAAAATAGTCTTAATTTTTTTTTTTCAGTGAAATATACAAAGGCCAGTTTCTCAATTGAGAGAATAGGGGAAGGGAAAATTGTGGAAGGCATGAGGAGGATGAAAAGGTGTAGCAAGCTTCTGTGCTAAGTGAGATAGTGAAATAATTAGGGAGATGTACAAGGATTACCCAGCCACAATGGAAGTCCAGTTGAGATTAAGTACCACAAATCTGTAGTGGATCAAATCAGTATAGTTTCTTTTATTTTTTAATTTCCATAACATAGTACAATGAAAAAAATAATTGAACATGAAATTGCAAATCTACTATGCATAACTTGCTATTCCTTTCAAATATAAAATAAAATTTATCATGTAATCCTCTTTTTTTCTTCCATCTTTCTCAACAATGAACTAGTGTCCCAATTTTTCAACATGTAGAAAACCTCCAACATCTGTTACCCTTCCCTTCCATCATTTTAGCTAATCTGGTAAATGTAAAATGGTATTTCAAGGTTCTTTCAATTTGCATTGCTCTAATCAAATGATCTAGAGCATTCTTTCATATGACATAAATTGTTTTATTTCTTCATCTGAAAACTTCTTGTTCACATCCCCTGACTATTCATCAATTGGAAAATAATTTGTAGTCCTATAGATTAGACAAAGTTCTTTATATATTTCAGGTATGAGGTCTTTATCTGATAAACTGTCTATAAAAATCCTCCCCTAATCTTCTGCTTTCCTTCTAATCCTTGCTACATTTGTTTTATTTGTACACAACCTTTTTAATTTAATGTAATCAAATTTTATTCCCAACTTTGCTCTCCATCTCTTCTTTATTCACAAATTGTTCACCTATCTATTGATACTTTGTTCAGCACTGTGAAAGAAGGAGTAAAAGCAGCAAATGATGGAAGTAATCCAAGGGGGGATGATTGGAGAGACATGATTGGTGACAATGAAAGGAAACAAAAGAATCAAGAAAAAAGGACAATGTAGAGTAGAAGTGATTCACCAAGGGATCAAGATGGAGAAAGGATAGTAAAATCAATTCAGGTGTAATCATCTGGGAAAGAACTGACTAGTTAAAGGATTGAAAGTCATAGTAAGAACAAAGAACAATTAAAGGTTAAGAGTATCCTTGACTGGAAAAAAAAAAAAGAAAAGAAAGAAATAGGAAGAATTTCAACAAACAATATTCTACAACAGATCACATAATCACAGTTAGCTATAAGTTACAGGGAACACAGGTTCCTCCTATCTTTACAATTTTCTGACTATAAAACAGCACTTGAATTTGAAAAGCAAAATGGAAACATAAAGGCTCTCCCTCAACAAAGGTTTTGTGATAGACACTGCAACAGCAATGATATTGCTCTGTGGTTCTCTGATTATTGCTTTCAAATGAAGAATAATAAAAAGAGATAGTCTCTTTATGGGAGACCTAAAAATATACAAGGATTCCTAAATGAAATTTTCAACTGCTCAAAAGAATTTGATACAACAACCTATACAAAAAGAAATGTTGTATATTTCTTTCTTTATACATGCATGTATAAAATGCAGGAAATGCATGAAAAAACATTAGTGACAGTGATAGCTCGGCAGAACTAGATTCAAGAGGACTTGAGTTTTAACCTGACCTTACACACTTATTAGTTGTGTACCATGGACAAGTCATTTTATCCCAATTGCCTCCCCAAAAATGTTACATGAAACTATATGGACAGCCCTTACAACTGGGGTGTGTATGTGTATGTGTGTGTGTGTATGTGTGTGTGTGTGTGTGTGTACATAGTGAATTATAAGACAAGCTTCTGTGCTGAAAAAATGGAGTAAGGAAGAATGAAAAGGTTTAGAAAGCCTACTAATAAGTGGGAATTAATTAGAGAACTCTAGAATTCTAGAAGGGCTGCCTAGCCACGTGATAGCCTTGTTAGGATTAAGTAACATAAATTTGTAGTGAATATATATATATATATATATATATATATATATATATAATATACACACACATATACATATACAGACTCATGTCTATACATTTATTAAGCACCTATTATGTTCCAGACACTATGTTAAATACTGGAAATACTTGTGGAGAGTCAAACAACCGTCCCTTTTTGCCCTCAAGGAGTTTATAAGCAGATATATGCAAAAGACTTTTAAAACCTATATATGAGATAAATAGGAAATAATTAACAGAAGGAAAGATCAGAAATTAAGTAGAGTTGGGAAGGTGTTAAGTAGAAGTTGGAATTTTAGTTGGGATTTAAGGGAAACCAAGTTGTTGAATAAAACTTAAATCCAATTAGCAGAGGAAGAAGAGCATGCTAGGCATGGGGGACTGCCAGGGAAAATATCTAGACATGAAGTGTCTGGTTCATGGACTAGCCAAGAGCCAAGTAACTACAGAGTTACCTGTCAGGGACTGGAAAGGTAAGAGGGAGCTAGGTTATGAAAGGTTTATGCCCAAGTGTCTAGATGTACATGTATGTGTATCTATCTATATCTATATATCTGAATAGCTATGTAACTGTATAGTTATATTGATACATCTTGGCAGTCTACTGCTTGACAAGGAGATGGGCTTAGAATTAGAATAGGAAGAAAAGAGCAGATCAGATTGCATGAGCCCAAACTTACCTGTGAAAGACAAACTCATTTTTTCATACCAGTGTTTCTCTGGTGAGACTATTTGCCTAAGTTTTATAAAATACCACATTCTTCCTGAAGAACCAAAGTTTAATTTCTCCCAAAAGGCAATAGAATGATGTATGGTAGGAATTAAATCTGGGGACAAGAGGAAAGTCATCTGCTCCAAAATTCTCATTTTATATATAAGGAAACAGAAGCCCAGAAAGATCAAGTAATTTAAACAAGATCATGTAAGTTTTAAAAAAAAATGACAAAACTGGAATCAAATTCAAGTCCTGTGAGTCTAGCCTCAGCTTTCCATAAAACAATATTGTCACTCATTAAGTAAATAATGATACCTGGCAATTTGTATGTCATTTCAAGACTTTTTCAAGCCATGCAAAGGGGTGTGTGTGACTTTGGGGCTCAGACAAAAGCAAGCAATTACTGATGGACAGGCAGTGGAAAGCCTGATATCCATGTGATATTTAGACATTTAGAGCAGAGTTTGTTAACCATGTGTGTAATCATTTTTGTATGTGTGTGCATCCTGAAATCCCTTGGCAGGCTAGTGAAATCTAAGAATCTTCTCAAAATAAATTTTTAAACATTCAAAATCAAATCTCTTCTAGAGGATCTATCATAGAGAAAAAGAATAGTTGTTGATGAAGTGCGATGTAGGTGGGTAATCTATACCTTTCATGACAGTAATCCTTAGTTTTGTAAATTCACAGGAACTAGAAAAAGCTGTAGATTTTGTCAGCTATCTTAAGCTTAGTTGGTTAAGCTACTTGGCAACATGGTTACTGTCTGGAAGATAGCCCTTAGGATCAGTTTGGTGGCGGGTAGTGTAGGTGTGTTTATTGGCTTCTAGTTTTATGTGGGTTATGAATTGGAATTCACTGTTCTTCAAAGGAATCTTGGGACTTTAATAATTCTTGTAACACTGTGTCCTAAATTATACCAAATAAATGCCTACACCATATTAACTAGGAATAGTGTGCTCTCTAGAAGTTTTCAAGCATTTAGGACCAACCTTTCACTGCTACTGTTCATTTCATAATTTCCAATATGACTACTCTTGTAATTATTCTTGATGACATTAATGTCCCTCAAAACAGACATGTTGCTTTTATTGGGATCAGGGGTGAGATATTCCTATGTCTTTTATTCATAAACTGAAAATTTGTGAAGGAATTTTTTCAGAATTTTGAGTACTATATAGATAAGGATCTCTATATATCTATCTAGCATTTTAAGATTTGCAAAACAACTTACAAATATCATTTCACAAAAACCTTAAGGGAATGCTATTATTTAAATCCATAATTTAAAAAAAAAGAAAACAAAAGCAGACAGAAGTTAAGTGAGTTATCATCTATCTTGTATCTGAGGACATATTTGAACTCAATAAACCCTTGTTGAATTAAATTGAATGAAGAATACTTTAGAATAACGTATCTAAAGATTGATCAGATGACCAAGAATCAGAAAGACATGAATTCAAATCTAGTTTCAGATACTTCCTAGTTGTGTGACTTTGGAGAAGTCGGTTAATTTATAATTTTGTTTCAGTTTCTTCAGCTATAAGACAGAGATTTTAACAGCAATCACCTCTAAGACGTAAGGATAAGATGAGCTAACATTTGAAAAGTTATAGTGTTTAGTACATGGTAGGTGATGAATATACACTTATCACTTTACTATTTATATACTTACACTATGTATAAACCATGTGTTATTAATGGGCTGTTATGCAAATAATATATAGTCCTTTCAGGCAGTAATTTTTACACTTTACAGAAGTTCCTTGAAGGTATAGACTATGGCTTCTTCTGTTCAAAGCACCTGATATTGGGTCTTACAGACCCACATAAAATAGGTATTTAATAAATGTCACTGTAGAGTTTAGTTCATCACAAATGAAAATCGTTCATTTTCAAAGATAAATTGCTATTTGGAAAACATGAGATTTATTTGTATTTCTTTCCTTCCTTTCTTCTTTTTTGCCTTTGTCTCTTCCTTCCTCCTTTTATTTTCCTTCCTCCCTCTCTCCTTCCTTCCTTCATTCCTTTCTTTCTCTTTCCTTCCATTACTCTCTTCTTTCTTTTTCTTCCTTCCTTCCTTCTTTTCTTTTTTCTTCCTTTCTTCCTTCCTTTGTTTCTTTTCCCTCCTTTCTTCCTTCTCTTCTTTCTGATTCAGACCTGTGATAAACCAGTAACTCCTAATTTGAAAATTTCCTCCAGCAGTTCAGCAACTGGACTATAACTTCTTATCTAAGAGTTGTTTGGGAGCACTGATGAGTTAAGTGCATCCATATCACCCAATTATTATGAATCAGATACTGAATTTGAACCTAGGTCTTTCTGACTCCAATGAAAGCCTTCTTTACTATATTGTCTTTACTTGATAGGGGAGGATGGTAATCTAACAATAGCTCACATTTATATGGCACCCTGTAATTTGCAAATGACTTTCCTCAAAATAAACAATCTATGAGGTAGATAACATAGGTATTAGTGGTTGCATTTTATAGAATAAGGTACCAAGACACAGAGAGGTATAGCAATAATAATTTTAGCTAATAATTACTTAGTATTTTAAGTTTTGTAAAAATGCTTTCCATAAATTATCGTGTTTTCTCCTCTAAACAATCCTGTGAAGCAGGTGCTATTATTAGGTCCATTTTAAAGATGGGGAAACTGAGTTTGATAGAGGGCAAATGACTTATCTAAGGGTCACAGGCTAGTGTTTGAGGCAGGATTTGATGGAAGGTTTTTTTGACTGTTAGGCCAGCACTCTGTCCCTTCAATGCTAAGCAGATGACTAATTTGTGCTAGTGAGTCTCAGAACTACAATTATAAATTCAGATCTTCTCATTCCAAAACCAGGCATCTTTCTACTATATTTTACACCTTTTGTGGCTTATTGGAGCAGAGGAGAATTGCATTTACAAACCTTTCTATATCCATAAATATTAGACTACATTCTGCCAACAATTCCAAGACAAACTTCCCAGAGCTGTCCATAGTTAATTATTCCTCACTGAACTATGAGTTTCTTCAGAGAATACCATTGATGGTGCTCTTAACTTTTAATTAAGATATTCCCAATATAATTTCTGACCATTAATGAAACAGTTCTTTAATCTCCCTTTGGGTTGCTGAGACCACAGGGTTGTCTAAAATGCCATGCTTTCTGATTCATTCCAAACTACATGCAGCAGAAATTACCTTTAGCTAAGGGAACAAAAATGAGCATATCCTTAATTATTACAAAACAATGTCTAACAACCTTCACTCTAACTTTAATGTAATATAACACAAAAGTAGAAAGAAAATGATCTTGTCAGGTCTTTGGTATTTTACTGTAAAACCTTGAAGAAAACAGGGAAAATGCAAGCCACCAACTTTACCTTGCATTTGAAACAATATAAAATCCTCAAATAGTGAATGTGTGCTGTCTACCAAGCATTGAGCCTTGTTATAATTCCTGATTTATTTATTTTATTATTTCTCACTCATTCCTATTTATCACAATGTCTGCTCAGATGCCAGGTTACTGATTTCTGGTGCTTTTTAGGGCTTCTTATTACAAAGGAACAGCTTTCAACTTAAACATTGAAATTGCAGGAGCAATTATCTCACCCTTAAGAGTTCTGGAAATTACCTAAGGCTGTTTAAAAAGAAATAGAAAAGATCAGATATTTTACTGTCATGAAAGTGGAAATTGCAATCATCATGGCAGGATGTTTGGTTTTTTTTTAATTCCTGGGTTATTATTCCTTTTCTCTATGTAGATGGAATCATTTGTGACTCCAAGTCTCAAGTTCCTCCCTCAATGGGATTCTTGAATTTTTTCATAGCAAACAAGATGGTGGTTCTCTTAAAAAATAAAAATAAGAAACAATTTTTGTAAGAGGAGTTTCCAATAGTCCTTTTTGCTCTAGGAAGGACTGACTGGGAGACATCAAAGATACACGTTTCAGTTTAAAAAGGGAAGATTCTGTGTAGACCTACAAATCCTAAGTAAACCTGATCTTATTTTTTCTTCTGCCCTTGAAATTTCCAGTCTTCCATTTCAAATAATCTTTTCTTGCCACAGGTGGAACAGGCCTGCTAGATGCTTAGTTTCTGCCATCTTGCTGGTTGGTGCAGCTGCCACTGTGGCTGTAACCCAAGTGGAATGCAATGAAGGAAGAATCAGGACATATTTGAGAGAGTAGCTAGGGAATAGTGGAGGAGACTCAAAACAGAAAATGTCCCAGATAGTGTTGTGATAAGAAAAAAAAAAAAAAAGACTCCTGTTGCCATTTAGGATCTGTGAGCTGGGATTGCCATGAAATCTTGAATAATGATGACAATGGCCTTGAAAATTCATCCTAGCTCCTTGCCCTTCTCCCCTATTTTCAACTCCCCTTGAACTTATTTCCCATGCCTCAAGAGCAATGATTACAGGCATGTGGAATGGGCAAAGTAGTATCTTTGCAGTTTTACTATGTGACAATTTTATTTACAGTTATCTAATTTATTGAGCTTTGAAAAATCATTTAACTAATAAAATGTTAATATCTCTAACTTATAAATGTAGTTATTTGATGACAGGAGAAGAATTACCAAATGCAGGATAGATGCAGGGTAGTAATTGGGTACTAGAGTCACTTAGAGAACTTTATCAAAATTTTTATAATTTATTTTCCCCTAAGATAAATTTTTAATCCAGACATTTCTTATTCCATAAACCCAATAATCCTGGAAGTAGTAGAAGGGGTTTATAGGCTAACTATATTCTAGGAAGCAGTGGAAATACCATTTCACCATTAGCTGGCAATTTGTAGCTTGAGGATACCCCATCTTGTGACCAAAATTTTACTCTGGTGTATACATCTCTTGGAAAGCTAAGTGGTATAATGGAGATAGTGCTGGGCCTGGAATCAGGAAGATTCATCTTTTTAAATAGCCTCAGATAGTTACTAGTTGAGTGATCCTGGGCAAGCCATAATCCTGCTTGCCTCAGTTTCTCGCATGTAAAATGAGCTACAGAAGGAAATGACAAACTATTGCAATATCTTTGCCAAGAAAACCCTCAATGGGGTTGTGAAGAGCTGGACAACACAGAAAAATGACTGAATTGATATTTCCATTAGCTGCAACCTACTTTTTTGTAAGTTGTAGGAAAGCAGGGAAATGAGTCTGTTGTAGGCAATGTTGCTACAGCAATATTTATCAAGTGTATAAATTGACTTTATTTACCGTGACCACACCTTACAAATGTTTCATTTCCAAAGAATAAAGATAGGAAATTCAACTCTCTATGTAGCCACCCATTACTTGACTGTATTTTTTTCCTATTTTGTTTTTGTTTTTTCCCAAACAACTGAACCATACATTTAAAGTTACTAAGTTCATTGTGCCTTACAATATTTACTTACTAATTTCACTATACTCTAAATATGTACTTTTCTGGTAAAAATGTATTGGATTTTTTAAATTATGAAAACATCAACTAAGATGCATACCAACAATTGTTTTCAAACAAATTTCAATAATGACAAGTTCAAACTCAGTAAGTAAGACTTCAATATCAGTCAGATATCTTTTGCTCGATCATTTTAATCACTCTTTTTAGCATTGAGATAAAACAATCTGCTTATTTTTTTAAGATCTGCTTTTTTAAAAGATCACATTCTGAAACTATATGTCTTTATTTGCTGTACTAAAATCATAAAAGAAAAGAATATTATATAACACCATAAACAACACAGAGGTAGTATGGGATGCTGAATAGTGAATCAGGAAGTGAATCATCTCAGTTACAAATGAATTGTAAGCTATGAAGAAGACAGGAGGAAGGAAAAAAAGAGAAAAAGGAAGAGGAAGAGGAAAAGAAGGAGAAAGGGGAGGAGGAGGAAGGAAGGAAGGAAAGAAGAATTATTTCTATGTGGCACTTCAAAGTGTTAATGATGCAAATAAGGGAGAGAGGGAGTGACAAAATGATCCACTATGAATTTTAAGTTGCTTTACTGAGAAAAAAAAAAAAAGAATTTTCATAGATTTATTTCCTTCCCCTTTTAATGCTAATGTCTCCATACACTTGCCAGATAAATTTTCTGTTCCTCCAAACTGCATGTTATATAAAGGATTAGTAGCATTGCTTGAGTGTACAAAGGCTTCCAGGCTCTGAAAATTCCCCCAAGAATTGTGTGGCCTGGCATATCGGAGCAGCCCAGAGAACAAGTGGGCCAGAACAGATAAAGAAGCTTAGAATGAGGTGAAAATGAATCATCTGAAGTTAACCACTAGGAACTTTCTCACAAATAGGAAGATGACTCATAGAATGTTGTAAGGTTGAAATGAGGAGATCTGAATAATAGTCCTGGAGCTGACATCTTATAACTTTAGGAAAGTCACTTTAAAATCTTTCAGCCTCATTTTTTTCTTCCATAAAATGGGGAATTTGAATTTACTAAATGATCTGTCAAATCTTTTCTTATTCTGAATTTCCAGGAGCTTCCAACATTTAGATTAGAGAATAGTAGGAATAAAACTCCAGTAATAGGGACTAAATTTTCTCATTCCAAATTCCTTGAGGTTTTTTTTTTTCTATTGAAATTCTGAAGTCCATATCTCTTTCAGCCATTTCTACTCCTCAACTCATTTCAAAAAAAAAAAAAGCACGATTGGAATCCTTAACTGTACTTTTATCTAGAAACCAAAGATGCATCTCTGGAACTGGTCAAAATAGTTTTAGTTTAGAGGTGGAAAGGTTTAGGTAGATGGTCCATTATAGTCTATAGGGGGTAGTAGCCAGGATGTCTCTATGATACCAGCACACTTTGGAAAATGTACAGTTTTAGTTTTTGTAAACATCCATGAGAGTAACATATAAAACAAATTGTAGTAGAAATAAAGAGATCATCAGAAGGATGGATACAGAGGCTCTGATAATGTAACTTGCTGTTCCTTCTTATAGTTAATGATTCTGAGTTTTTGTAACACAATTCAAATCCAAAAATGCTTATTCAATTTTATCCTTCAAGAAAACAATTGGAAATTTTATCATTTTCCCCAATTGAAATGAAACTCAGATTCTATCTAACAACATATTTTTGTTTTGCAACTTTGGAAAGGACTTAATCCTAAAATGAAGATTTAGAGCTTTCTGATATATATAAAATAAAATCTCATTATTACTATTCTCATTATTATATACACTTAAGAAATTGCAGTGGGAATAAAGAGAACATTAGATAGAGATTTTTTTGAGTTATTACTCTATCTAGGTAATTTTATATGGTTGCTCATGTCTCCTGAAACATGACTCTCAATAAAAACTAAAAATCTAATAGAAGGGAATTAACGGATATGGTAGCATAGGGCCTTCTTTTAATATCAATGCCAAACTTACAGTTGCACTGTGCATTAGTTCTAGTAAGTCTAAGATTAAGTAAGTCTAAGACCTGTGATTTCATCAATATGGAAAACTAATGAAGATTTTCATTTTCATGACAATTTATAGAGTTGTTAGTGACTAAGACCTTGAGTGACTTGTACAGGTGCACATGGTTCATTCATGTCAGAGATAGGACTGAACCTCTATTTTCCTGGCTCTAAGACCATCTCTCTATCACTAATTCACACTGCATCTTTAGATTTTACAGTAGGGTTTATTTTGTTATTGATTCATATTTATAAAATCCTGAGTAAAACATTCAGAAATTGCATATTGTGTTATATTGCAGGTGATACAAAGATGAACAATCTTTGCCCTCAAAGAGCTTACCTTCTATTGGGAATATAAATAGTAAACAAATAAGATAATTGAGTAAGAAGAGAGCATTGGGAATTGTGTTGGGGAAGTGAGGGGAGATATAGAACAGAGCTGGAAGAGACTTCAGAAGTCATCTACTTCAATATTACAGATGAGACAACCGAGATATAGTGAGCCAAATTAATTTGACCAAAATCATACAGCTTGATTCTGTGCTGTTTTCAATGCACTATTCTGCCTCAATCAGAGAAAAGGCTCCGTAGAAAATTTGGTACCTGAGCAAATCTTAAAGGAATTTAAAAAATTTTTAAGAGATTGAGATAAAGAAGGAATAATTTCAACTATGAGTGAGCAACCTATCCAAAGATGCAAAGATACCCATATTTGGGTAATGGAATGTTGAGTCCAGTAAATACTGAGATAAATATTGGCTATCACTATTATATATATATATATATATGCATATATATATATATATATATATATATATATATATATATATATATATATATATATATATATATATAAAATTAAGCAACTTTTAGTGGCATTAAAATATATTGTGTAGAATGGGAAATGTGCTGTAAGACCTATGGAGGTCAAAAGACCCATTTTTTAAAAGGAAAGAAAAATCTATGTAAACTAAAAGTCAACTAACTTGACTGTGATTGAAAAAAATCTAGAATGGTTTATGAAAGAGATAGGTAGTCAACATTTAGAAACAGAAGTAGTGTCTATAAAACATGACTCTATATCCTTTGTTGTCACTATTTCCAAATTAGAAGATCAAGGGAACATTTTCCCTAGAGTTTACTTACATTTTAGAAAAACTTTTGACAAATTATGATACTTGCAGGGAAAAAAATGAAGTTTTAGACTAGACAAAATAATTAAATGGATTCGAAACAGGTCAAATAGTTACACTCAAAAGGTAATTATCGGTATTAATTGGAAAAGAAGTCTCCAGTGAAGTGCCACTGAGATCTGTGTTGAGCACTATTTTAACACTTATTTTAACAACATACATTAAAAACATAAGTGGTATGCTTATCAGATTTGTAGACAATGCAAAGATGGAAGAAATAGCGTAATAGATGATAGTGACAGATCAAATAAAAAGCTGACAGGCAAAATCAACTTTTTGGTTGATTGGTTGGTTGGTTGGTTCAAGAAGAAACTTAATGGAAATAAATGTCGAATTTTTCACTTGGGTTAATTTGCAACTATTAGATGGGGATAGGTGGAGGACATTACTTGACTGCAGATTGTCTGAAAAAGAGTTTGGATTTCAAATGAACTGCTAGATCAATAATGTGTCTAAAAATCCAATATGATTTTTGGTCTACATTCAGAAATTCATATTTTGAAATTAAGGTTGTAGTCTCACTATGTGAACACTGTTCAGAATATATCTGGAAGAGTGTGGTCAAACCTGGAAATCATAACTGAGGACAGAAAATAATCAATTTAAACACATACAGAGGTAAGTAATGTGATATAGTAGAAAGAACATTGAACTTTTTTTCAATTAGGATTTGAATTCCAGCTCTTCCATGTTCTCATATATGACTCTAAGTGTTAATTAGTTTCAAATCTCTCATCTGTAATATGAGGGCAATACTTTTCTCTAGGATCAACTCAGTACAATGGATAGAATGTTATGCCTGGAATCAGGAAGACTTCAGATAACAAATATCCTTGGACATTTATGAGCTATGTGACCCTGGGCAAGTGGCTTAACTTCATCCTGCCTCTGTTTTTTTTTTTCATTTGTAAAATGGGGATAGCACCCATTCTCAGGGTTCTCTAAGGATCAAACAAGATAATAATTGTAAAGCATTTAGTGCAATACCTGGAACATGGTAAGCCCTATATAAATGTTAGCAATGATTCTTAGTATGTTAAAGTAGAAAATATATTCTGGAACTTTTCACTATATGTTTTTTATTACCTAATTTATAGGATTATTGGGAGGACAGCATCTTACAACTTTAAAAAAAACTATAGAAATTTCAGTTGCTATTATAAATTTCAAAGAGTTTTTGTGACTTTCAAATAAGATAATTTGTCTATCAATTTTCAAAACTTAAAATGATATATAAATATAATCCATCATTATCATTTATATGTGGTAGGATAAAATCTATAGATCTAAAAGTAATCTTAGAAACTATCTTGTCTAGACTCTTATAAATAGTATTTTATCTTTCCAAATTACACAAAGAAAATTTCTAACATTCATTTAAAAAAATTTGAGTTCCAAATTTTTCTCCCTCTTCTCTTGCTCTCTAAAACATTAAGCATTTTGATATTGTTTATATATGTGCAACCATGTAAGGCATATTTCTGTATTAGTTATATTGTAAAAGAATAAATAGCCCCCAAATTAAAAAAAACTATGAAGAAATAAAATGAAAATAGTATGCTTTGATCTTTATTAAGACTTCACCAGTTCTTTCTCTGAATGTGGATAGCATTTTTCTATATGAATCTTTGGATTTTAGATTCTTAAATTTTTTTAAATGAAGAAACTGAGGCCCAGAGATGTTAAGTGATTATATTATGAAGCAGTAATTGTTAAAACTATCTAATATTGATTAAGAAATGTTTCAGTGGAATAGATTAGGTACACAAGTCACAGTAGTAAATGACCATAATAACCTAGTGTTTGACAAAACCCCAAATCCCAACTTTTGGGATAGATCTTTTTGCATAAGAACTCACTATTGGACTAAAAAACTGCTGAAAACTGGAAAATCTTAGAGTGTGAATTAGGTATAGACCAACATCTCACACTGTATACTAAAATAATTTCAAAATGTGTACATGATTTAGACAAAAAGAATGACATCATAGACAAATTAAAAGATCAAGGAATAGTCTATCAGATCTGTGGAAAAGGAAAGAATTCATGACAGAACAAGAGACAGATGAAATATAAAAGACAATTTTGATTATATTAAATTAAAAAGCTTTTATACAAACAAATCCAATGCAATCAAGATTAGAAGGAAAATCATAAAGCTGGGAAACAATTATTATAGCAAGTGTCTCTGATAAAAGCCCCATTTCTCAAATATGCAGGGAACTGAGTCAAATCATTCCTCAATGGATTAATGATTGTAGGATTTGAACAGGCACTTTTCAGATGAAGAAATCAAAGCTATTTATAGTTATATGAAGAAGTACTTTAAATCACTTTTGACTGGAGAAATGCAAATTAAAACAATTCTAAGATATCACCTCCTGCCTATCAAACTGGATAATATGGCAAAAAAGGAAAATGATAACTGTTGGAGAGAATGTGGGAAAATTGGATGACCAATGCATTATTGGTGGAGTTGTGAATTTATCCAATCTTTCTACAGAGGAATTTGGAATTATGTCCAAAGGTCCAACCAAATTGTACAGCCCATTTGATCCAGCAATATCATTTAGATCTTTATCACAAAGAGATCATAAAAAGGGGAAAAGGACCTACATACACAAAATTATTTATGACAGCCTTTTCCTGGTGGCAAAATATCGAAAACTGAGACAATGCCCAACAACTGGGTAATGGTTGAACAAGCTATGATAAATGAATGTAATGGAACACAGCTGTGCAACAAGAAAGGATGAATAGGCAGATTTCAAAAAAATCTGAAAAGACTTGTATGAACTGATACAAAGTGAAATGAGCAGAACCAGGAGAACATTGTATAAAGCAGCAACATTGTATAATGATCATTGTGTGAATGATTCAGTTCTTCTCAACAACACAAAAATCCAAGTAGAAAAGATTCATTATTGAAAAGGACTGTTCACTCAAAATGCAGGGCATGCTTTTCCCCCCTCTATTCTTTTTCATGTTTTTTCCCCTCATAGTCTGTCTCTTCTTTAACAACTGTGACTAATAAGGAAATATGTTTTACATGATAGCACATGTTTAAACTATATCAGGGAAGAGGGGAAGAGAGGGAGAGAGAGAAAATTTGGAACTCAAAATTTTATAAAAAAGAATGATAAAAGTTGTGTTGACACATAATTGGAAAAAAAAGATAAAATACTGCTAAAATAAATGAAGAAACTAAAGTTTAAAGATATTGAGTGACTTATCCAAGGTCATACCAGTAGAAAGCTGGAATTTTGAATCCTGTCCTCTGATTTTTAAATCCACCACCTTTCCACTATATAAAGTACCTCTGTACTAGTCCTTATATTCATTCATTCATGTTTTAACTTATATAAGGCTTTTCTTAAGAAGTTACTATTTTTTGCCTGTCAGATTAGAAAACTTATAAACTTCCTTTTTTAATAAAATTCCATGGTCCTAAACCAGTCCTTTCAAAATTCTACAAATTGAGTTCAAAATGAGAAATACAATGTATATGCAATGTCTAGTGTTTTAAGGAACAAATAGAAAAGTAAGCACTACTCTTTGCTCAATTCAAAATTTCACCTCTCTTAATCATTTGCTGATGGCAGATCAGAAAACTGGGATGGAGAAATCTTTACAATGGCATGCTATAATTATCTGAATCTTAATAATAATAACAACAAATATAGTGTCTTTTTTTGATAGTCAATTTTTGCAACATCTGTTCTTCTCAACAACTGCCGTCAGTGCTAACTTCCTAAAATCTCCTCTTCCATCTGTCTCTCTCAGATTTCAGTGGATTTCAGTGGAAAAACTATCTTTAAAAAAAGCAAGAATTCATTTCCCACTCCAAAAGCCATCTCCCACTACTAAATCGATCAATGTCCTAGAACATTTCCACTTGCCATCATCATGCTGTCTGCCTGATGACAGATAGTGCTCTCAAAAACAACCAATGTTTGTCCAAGGCTCAGAGAATCCAATTCCAGAAATCTTATTAGGATAAAAGATTTATGATACCTACCAGATTTGGGGCTATACATGAATTTTTTTTCATCACAAAAAATAAATATGTAAACATATGTTCCCCAAACCTCTCTCTTTTTTAGTTTCCAGTGAAAGTATTTCCTTTCTTCTTTTAATTAGTTGTGATTAAGTTCTTTCCAGTTTTGAGTGAATTTTGACCTTTTCAATTAAGTGAAAAGTCATTAGATAAGGAAAATTTTCTGGTAGATGATGTTCATGAATACATAAATTCACTGAGCTCTATCATTCCTTACAAAGTACATTCTCTAAGCTCACCTTATTAACAAATCTACTTTATTGTGGTATTCCAGTGACTAAACTATTTTGGATGGTTTGCTTGTACCAAAATTGACTCAGCTTATATAGATACTGCTCTGAATAATGAATGGATAATAGAACTATAAAGTTCCTATATTTTCTACCTCTATCTCACTAGTCATTTCCCCCTGATCTTTAAGATTACTTACAAGCAAACTGAAAGATAATGTAGGGATGAGAGAAATTTTTTCTACTGCCATCAAAGGTAGGGGATTTTGTGTGTGTGTGTGTGTGTGTGTGTGTGTGTGTGTGTGTGTGTGTGTGTGTAGTATAGAAGGAGGAACAAAGAATTGCTTCACAGATAGACACACATTAAACACATACATACATACATACATACATACATACATACATATACAGGAATATAAGGGCAAACCTTTGGTCATGAGCCAAATCAGTTCACTCTTGACTCAGCCAGTTAAGTAAGACTATAAACTCAAAAAGCTTTGCCTGGAATGCCTGTCTCCCTTTACCCTCTGATGTAATTCTTTTTTTCCCCTTGATACATGACCATTTCTGGGAATATTGTTTCTCCTGAGCAATACTCTGCAAGGCACTGTTTAGTATCTTCTCCGGGCTACAAAGATAAGGTGAAGTATTTCATTTAAAATTTTTTGTCCAAGTCTGAATCATAGTCCTTTTTATAGCTATTTGACTTAGAGTTAGAAATTTCAAGATTTTCTAATGTTTGGTGTACAAATAACTTTAAGCAAAATTATAAAGTTAAACAGAGTAAGATCAGTGTTTTCCATTTGATTGGGATGTAAAGTAGGTAGAGTAAAAAACTATAAGATAAGGATGTAAAAATACAATGGTGGAAAATAATAGGGAGCTTTGAATGAGAGGCAAAGGAGCATGGCATTTACTCAATAGGTATCTTTCAAAAGTTTTTGTATATAGAGAAAGGACATGCTCAACTCTGTCATTAAGAAAGATTATTCTAACAGTGAGTGAAGTATAGATTGGAGTTTGGGGAGAGGGGAGGAAAAATGCAAATTATTGCAATTATCTAAATGAGTGGTGTTGAGGGCCCATATTAATGGAAATAGAAGGCATTAGATGCAATAGATATTGCATTGTTGCAATAGATAAAATTTTCATTAAGAAAGATTATTCTAGGGTAAGCTAGGTGGTGTAGAGGAAAGAGCACCAGCCCTGAAGCCAGGAGGACCCGAGTTCAAATGTGATGGCAGATATTTAACATGTTCTAGCTGTGTGAACCTAGGCAAGTCGCTTAACCCCATTTGCTTCAGGAAGAAGAAAGAAAGAAAGAAAGAAGAAAGAAAGAAAGAAAGAAAGAAAGAAAGAAGAAAGAAGAAAGAAAGAAAGAAAGAAAGAAAGAAAGAAAGAAAGAAAGAAAGAAAGAAAGAAAGGAAAGAAAGAAAGAAAGAAAGGAAAGAAAGAAAGAAAGAAAGAAAGAGAAGAAAGAAAGAAAGAAAGAAAGAAGAAGAAGAAAGAAAGAAAAGAAGAAAGGAAGAAAGAAAGAAAGAAGAAAGGAAGAAAGGAAGAAAGAAAGGAAGGAAGAAGAAGAAAGGAAGGAAGGAAGAAAGGAAGGAAGGAAGGAAGAAGGAAGGAAGGAAGGAAGGAAGGAAGGAAGGAGGAAGGAAGGAAGGAAGGAGAGGGAAGGAAGGAGGAAGAAGGAGGAAGGAAGGAAGGAAGGAAGGAAGGAAGGAAGGAGGAAGGAAGGAAGGGAAAGGAAGAAAAGGAAGGAGAAGGAAGGAAGGAAGAAGGAAGGAAGGAAGAAGGAAGGAAGGAAGGAAGGAAGGAAGGAAGAAGGAAAGGAAGAAGAAGGAAAGAAAGAAGAAGGAAGGAAGGAGGAAGGAAGGAAGGAAGGAAGGAAGGAAGAAGGAAGGAAGGAAGGAAGATTCTTCTAACGTGCGTGAAGTATAGATTGGAGTGTGGAAGAAGGAAAGAAAAATGAAAATTATTGCAATCATCTAAATGAGTGTTAATGGGAGCCCATATTAATAGAAACCGAAGTACGGTAGACACAAGAGATATTGCATAGTTGTAGCTAGATAAAATTTTATAACTGGTTTAATATGAGAGGTAAGGGAAAGGAAGGAATCAAAGATAACATCCCTTTCCTCCTTCCAAAGTCTTCAAATAAAAGAAACCAAATTAAAAAATGCCACTGGAAAAAATAATGCTGTCAGAAAGAAGGAGCATTTTTAACAAGAATAAACCTCGTTGAATTTTAGCTGCTGATGTCAGAACCAGGCAGCAATGTCTTGCACTCAGTTGTATAAATGAGTCTGGAGCACAGAAAAGACATCAGGAATAATATATACAATGATGGAGTATATAAAGAGAATGATAGAGGGCGGGAGAGAGAGAGAGAGAGGAGAGAGAGAGAGAGGAGAGAGAGAGAGAGAGAGAGAGAGAGAGAGAGAGAGAGAGAGAGAGAGAGAGAGAGAGAGAGAGAGAGAGAAAGAGGCTGAGAATGGAGAGTGCAGAGATGAATACTCTGTATAATTAAATAGCAGTGGTCAGCCCAGGGGAGGGAGAGGAGGAAAGCATTTGTATGTCTCCTGCGATATGCCAGTTAAAAGTTTTGCAAATCTCATTTGATCCTTACAACAACCCTGAGAGATAGGGGCTGATATTATCCCCATTCTTTTATGTCTGAGGAAACTGAAACAAACAGGTTAAATGACACAAATAACAAATGTTTGAAGCCATCTTCAAACCCAGGTCTTCCTGACTCCAGTGCTCTATCCACTGTCAAGCCCAACTGCATAGAGGTGATAATTAAAGACAGAAAGAATAGATCATTCTCTGAGAGAGATTAGCTACAAAAAGGAGATTTTTGCCAATCAATCACCTAACAGACCTCTTTACTGAGCCCTATCAGCTCTATGAGTGTATTAGTTAAAGTAGTTTCTTCTCTAAGATGCAGAAATTTAAGCAAACTGTTTCTTTTAATCTAGAAAGTGATTATAAACAGGTTAATAGGACCTCTGGAAAAAGTAAAGTGTATCAAAGATCTTTTTTGCATAGCCTTCATGAACTTTGTACTTTGAGCCTTATCTTGAGTTGATAATTGTAGGTAATGTTTATAGGGGAGAGGGGATATAGTAAATCACAGTATATTTTATTTCATTTCTCAGAAGCTACTAAGTGGAAAATCTTAGATAAAAACATTGGAGAGAAACTAATTACTAACTTCATAAACCCATACCCTTTTATAAGCATAAAATAGCCTTCATAATATAACCCAAATGAAGCCAAAGTCATTGACACAGTCCCTTATCTAATCAGCCTGTGTTTATCTGGATACTTGGAATTCAGCTCCTTTTAGAGTTGTTGGATTTTGCACTCTTATTATCCTCAAGGTAAATTGGCACTTAGGCAGGTAAATAATTCTGCTAGGCCACTAAGGATGGCTGCTTCTAGCCTAGATTCCATCCCTCCTGCCCCAACCAATTCACTAAAATTACCTCCATTGTGATCTCTAACAAGTTACTTCAGGGTAGGTTTAAAGCCCTTTTCTCTTTCCTTAATTCTTGACCTTCCCTCATCTGACACTCTTAGTGACTTTTTGTCCTTGAGCTTTCTCAGTCATGGTCTCTGTAAGGCACTATTGCTTTTTGTTCTACCTTTCTCAGAGTTCCTTAAAATGTCTTTTATTAGAAATTAGTTTTTCCTTCTTTCCTCTGTCCCAGAGATGTAGCCTGCTTTACTCTTCTTCCTTAATACTAATAGCCTTGGGTATATTGCTGGAATGGTTGCTAGGTGGAATACTGGTTAGAGTGATGGATTTGAAATCTCGGCTTCTTGATTTCAAATCCAGCCATAGAAGCTTGTTAGCCGTGTGATCCTAGGCAAGTCACTAATATTGTTCGCCTCAGTTTCTTCATTTGTGAAATGAGCTAGAGAAGGAAAGGTCAAACCATTTCAATGTCTTCGCCAAGAAAACTCCAAATGGAGACATGAAGAGTCAGACATGACTGAAAATGACCATACAACAATCAACAATATTGTTTGTTCTTCTGTCTTTAGTAATCATCTGTGTAGCAATAATCTCAATATGTATTTCTTCATCTCAGATTTATTTCTAAGTAGAAAGATCAATTTGATATTCCATTGCTATGAAAGCAATGAGTGAAATCTACATGTCTCCATCTTTTCACAACTCTTGAAGTTTTTTTTGATTAGCCCCATATCTGATATGTTTTGATTATAGTCTGCCATATGTAATTGAGTATTCACAGAACCCTGGAATCTAAGATCTAGAAGGGACCCAAACCTTATACAACCTACTTCTGAACAAGTGTTCCTTATATGACATAAATGACAAAGAAGATAAGTCATCTGAACTTTGCTAGAAGACCTAGAAATCTGGAAGAAACCATTGCTTGCTCAGACAAAATTCCATTTTCTCATAGATTAAATTGTTAAGAAGATATTACTTATATTAATCCTAAATCTGTCTCTCTGCACCCTCTGTGCATACTTTTCTCTTCATTCGGTTCCATTCAGGCAGGGACCCCCCAGTTAATTGGACTCTCTCTTCTTTCACTCTTTGTATATGTAGCCTTAGTGTCTAGCATTGTACAGAATTATTTTACCACTTAGTAGATGCTTAATATTTGTTGATTGACTAGTTGATCTTTATGTCTCATATTCTTCCCATGGCCCAACAAATAATAACTCTAAAAATCCAACTCTCAGAAATATTGGCATTTCAGACCCCACCTATGGAAGACTTTTGCTATCTCTGCAAATTTTCTTGATGCAATTCTAACTAAGAAACAATGAACATTGCACAAATGCTACATCATCATGATGGTAGCTGACATAATTGAATGATATGAATAAAAAAATACTGCTGAGTAGTTGAACTACCAATTCTACACAAATGTTCCCTTTCCATTTTTCTTCAAATTAGCTTTTATCATCCCTCCTTTCTCAATTAATCTTCAGCCTCATCCAGACTACCAGCTTCTTCCCTACTGCCTATAAATACATACACATCTCTTCACCATCAGAAAACCTTCATTTAATAACTCTTTGGTAGCTATTGCTCTATATAGCTTCTCCTTTCTATGGATAAACTCTTTGAGAAAGTCACCTACTTACTTGAATCTCGCTTCTACCACCATAATTATCTACTTATGCTTTTCCCCAATAGATTGTAAACTACTTGAAAGTAATCTATGGTAGATCTTTTTATCACTATTGTCCAACATAATATCCTGGATCTTATCCTTTTTTTTTTTTTCGGGACCAATGTATAACTTGAGCTCTCCATTAAAAATTTAGGACATTTGATTTCATTAGCTTGCTTCCAGCAATCTCCCTCTACTAATGGAGATCAGTATCTGTTTGTAGTTTACAGATTTGTAGTTTTGGAGAGTTTTCTTAACAAGTTAATGAACTTGCTCAAAGTCAGCTAATGGGTGTTAGAGGCAAGATTGAACACTGTTCTTCCTAATGCTCTTGAATCCCACATTGGCTTTCTGGACAATATATCACACTGCCTTGGACATAGTAGGGGCTTAATAAATGTTTGTGCTGTTAACTAATGAATCAAGTTCAAAGAACTTTTAAAGTTTTGGAGGCAGCTAAATGGTACAGCAGAGCCTCCAGTCAGGAAGTTCTGAGCTCAACACTAGTCTCATGCATGTATATGATCCTGGATAAGTCACTTAACCTTTGTTTTACATATACATATATATATATATATGTATATATATATATATCAGAGGTTAAGTATCTATAATAAGTTACTATATTAAAATAAAATATATTTTATACATATTTATTATTTATTATATATTGTATATATGTATTATTATTTATTATATATAAAGTATATAAAATATATAAAAGAATAAAATATTTATATATTATAAAATATATAAAATAAAAATATTAAAATATATATAACAAGTCTCCCAGAGTTGTTTTGAATATCAAATAGTAATTATAAAGCATTTAGCATAGTGCCTGGATCATAATACACACTATATGTTGTTGTTAGTGCTACTATTATTATTATTGACCTCCTCTACTTTGATTCTCTACTCCTAGTGACTGAATAATATGTTCATCACTGGCCATGGCAAAGCTTCAAAAGAATAGCATAATTTAGGTACAAAATGTATAACTAGTGCATCATTCAGCATTGTACCCAGAAACTCAAGTCTAGTTTTGTTTTTATTTAGGAAAAGAATAGTGCTTTGCACATAGTACATGTGCAGTAAATATTCAGCAAATATCAGTTGACTAAATAAATGGTTTTACATGATATTGGAAGTTCGAAGAATTCATTGCTGTGCCTCTCAAATATCCATTTGTAGATTCATGAGAATATTTATATTTAAAATTGTGAAATTGTGTTTTATGCTCTTAAGTGCTTGACCATCTCAGAATTTTTTATTTTAAAAACGTGTCATTGAGATTGGAGGGAAAAGGACCCTAGAAATCATCTATTTCAGTTGCCTCATTTTACAGAAAAAAAAAAAAACTGAGGTCAAAAGATCTCATTAAGATAGCAAAGCCAAGACAATAACCCAGAATAAAAGTGTCCTATTTCTCCATCCACACCTTTCCCCCCCCCTCCTATTAGAATATATAACTTCTATAAGTCAAAGAGATATCATTAAATATCTCCAGGAATCTAAAAATTTCTTATCCAAGGAATGCCTCTCTTGAGTTTCAGAACATGGTCTACAAAATATATAGAAGTATATAAAAAGGCTATGTTGAAGAGAAAATATTGTTTGACTTAGGCATTATAAACACAGTGAGTACAGAAAAAAAATAAAAGAACCATAAGCCCTTTAAAATGTAATCACATATGCCTCAGTATTATTGTCTCTTCTGAAATTTCATTTAAAAAATCTCTAGCCACTTTAGGATACACAATTGAAGCAGAACCAATATTATTGAGGAACTTTGCTCTCCCAGTTATTTTTCAACAATACACATATTGGGTTCACATATCCTAGGAAGGTCAAAGACAGAGGGCGAAAGATCAAATATGTAACAAAATATTCATAACAGAACTTTTTGTATGTCACAAAAAAGAGAAACAAAGTGGATTCCTTTTAAATGGGGGACTGGTGAATAAATTATGTACATGAATGTAATAAAGTATTTTTGTGCATAAATAATAGCAAACATAAGAAATTTAGAGCATCATGGCAACAATTATCTTAACTGGGGATGGGAATGAAATAAGCAGAACCCAGAAAACAATATACACAATGAGTATCATAATGTAAATAAAAAAGACAATGAAATTAAGCTAAACATTATAAGATTATCATAACTAGTTTTGTCTCTGAATAAAACATAAGGAAAATTATCACCGTCCTTTGGTTAAAAATGTAAGAATTGTGGAAATGTAGTATTATACACACTGATAGAAGATGTCAGAGTTGACTGTTCTTGTTTAATTGTTGTTCTTTGTTTCAAGGGAAGATGGGAAGAGTGCAGAGGGATAAGCATTTATATAACACCTACTATGTGCCAAGCACTGTGCTAAGTGCTTTATAAATATTGTCATGGTTGAACCTCACAAGTAGGTGTGTTATTATCCCCACTTTACCTCTGAGGAAACAAAATTAATTGACTTACCAGGGCCACACAGCTACAAAGTGATTGAGGCAGGTAGGTTCAACATTCTATCCACCTGCCTAAGGCTTGCTGCCAGTGACAGACGGAGGGGTAGAGAGGCATATGTACAGAAATGATTGTGTTTTATATATATGCATAAATTATACTTAATTTTTAAATGCTTCTTTGAAGGTGAATAGAAGGGATAGATTAATAAAAATGCATTGCTTAAAAATAAAAACAAAGTATAAAAATGAGTTTATATACTTTTTCAAAGTATTCACAGAATATATCACTAAAAATGCTAAAAAAATTATTGGAAATCAGTGTATTTGTTAAGGACCCAAAAAGTCTCAAGGATGTAAAAAATAATCTTTTATCAATAAAGTAATTATTGAACAAAAAGTTCAGAAGTACTTCATTCATATGGCAATTTTTTTGATTATAACAAAGTTTTTGATTCATTTTCAAATTCATGGGTTTTCATGTACTAAATATATATATAATAAACTCAAACATACTAAGAATACTAGAGAAAAGTATTTGGTATTCATGTACAAAGCTGTTCTCTCTTTAAAACATACCACCAATACAATTCCACCAACAAAGTATTAGTATCCCAATTTTCCCACATTCCCTCCAACATTCATCATTATTTCTTCCTGTCATCTTATCCAATCTGAGACGTGTAGTGGTATCTCAGAGTTGTCTTAATTAGTATTTCTCTGATCAATAGGATCTAGAGCATTTTTTTATATGACTAGAAGTAGTTTTAATTTTTTCATCTGAAAATTGTCTGTTCATATCCGTTGACCATTTATCAATTGGAGAATGGTTTGTATTTTTATAAATTTGAGTTAATTCTCTATATATTTTAGAAATGAAGTCTTTATCAGAACACTTGAATGTGAAAATATTTTTTCCCAGCTTTCTGCTTCCCTTCTAATCTTGGCTTTATAAACTCAGGGTCCTCTCTACTCTGAAAGGACTGCTGAATATTCAAGATCTGAGTTTAGGGAGCATTGAAATAACAAGAAAATGAGAGACACTGAACATAGCAAAAAGAATGGAAATGAAATAACAGAAAAGACTTTTTAAATTAATATAATCAAAATTATTCATTTTTTATTTCATAAATGTTCTCTAATTCTTTTTTGGCCATAAATTCCTTCTTTTTCTACAAATCTGAGATAGACTATCCTTTGTTGTCCTAATTTGCTTATAGTATCACTCTTTATGTCTAAATCATGAACCCATTTTGACCTTATCTTGGTTTAGGGTATTAGGTGTTAGTCAATGCCTAGTTTCCCCCATGCTCTTTCCAATTTTCCAATTTTTCATATAGTGAGTTCTTATCCCAGAATCTGGGGTTTTTGTTTAGCAAAAACTAGATTACCATAGACATCAATTATTGTGCCTTGTAACCTATTCCACTGATCAACTACTCTATATCTTAGCCAATACCAAATGGTTTTGATGACCACCACTTTATAATATCTGAGTAATTTTGACCATACTAATTCAGGAGAAATAGAGAATAGATTCCATTATCATGATGATTCAGATATTTTTATTTTATTTCATTTTTATTTTTCTGAGGCTGGGGTTAAATAACTTGCCCAGGGTCACACAGCTAGGAAGTGTTAAGTGTCTGAGACCAGATTTGAACTCGGGTCCTCCTGAATTCAAGGCTGGTGCTCTATCCACTGTGCCACCTAGCTGCCCCGATTCAGATATTTTTAAATGGTTAGAGGAAATATTTTGTTTCAGCCTGAATCATTCACATGTCTATATGATCAACTAGATTTAATAATTATACAACTTCTTCACTTGTCAATCAGTCAGTAGTCAAAAATTGTTTATTGTATACCTCCTTTATTCCAGCAGATTTAAAGAAAAACAAAAGATAGTCCCTGTTCTTGTGGGGCTCACAGTCTAATGGAGATGATAACACATATACAAATAAGATGTATGTAGGATAATTTAGAAATAATCAAAAGAGAGAAGACACATTAAGGAGAGTTGGGAAAGGTTTGTTTAATATGGTGGGACTTAAAGGAAGCCAGAGATCTCAGGAAATGGAGTTGAGGACAGAGAACATGGCAGGTATAGAGGACAGTCAGTGAAACAATTGTGGACAATTGATAAGTCATTCTCTGTTTTTTGGAGTATTTATTATTTGAAGAAAATTGAATTAGGTTTTCCTTGAATATCATCCATGTCTTCATGTTTCTCCTAAATGGGCTATTTTGCAATTAAAAAAAAATCTTAAACTATCTCTACCCACTTGGTTTGATCTGTTGTAGCCATCCCAATTATGATCCAGACAGGGAATCTTACACCCACTGCCACATGAGCAGGGACATTGCTTCCTTTGGTGGCAAAATCTATGGTAGAAAATGGTGTGATCTTTTGGCCCTACTGAGAATTACCTAGTATATTAATAATCTGGCTTCCATCTTCCATTTGACCTTTGTACATTTGATGAATCCTCCTTTCCAAACTACTTTGACTTGGGCATATAACTAGGATCCTTCATAGTTCTTTAATTAAAGTAGCCCAGACCTCAGGGGAACTACAATACTTATCCTAGAGCAGGGGTAGGGAACCTCTTTTCTGTCAAGGCCCATTTTGGATATTTATATCACTTACAAGCCATATAAAATTATTAATTTATAGAATTCAAGCAGTGGGAGATTGCTATATCTAGCTTTAAACTCATCATCATCTTTGCTTGCCTAAAGAGACATCCTAAGAGTCCCTCAAGTCTATATACAAAAACTTAAGTGGGTCAAAACAATAAATGGGTTTCAGGCTTTCATGGAAATCCAAATTTTGAAAGGAATAGAAAGACTCTCAGTTCCTTGATCCCAGATATTATGATAATTTTACTAATGCCCCAGTAGAGTAACCAATTATCTTCTTTTTAGTCCCATGTTTTAAAAGGTAACAGGAGAGATTACTGGTGGTGGGTATACAGCCTCTTTCCATCTTCCTGAAAGCATCAATTTGTGTGGGCAGTGGCATTAGGCTTATTTAGTCACTGGGGTTATCCCAATATCCCACTCAAATTTCACAAGTTAATCTGACTAGACTTGTAAAGTGATATAATAAAGGGAGATCCATGGCTAAAATCTGATACTACTGAGATACAGCTCCACCCAGAAGAAAAAATTTAATTGTTTTTTATAGAAACTGCTCCTACAGGGATCAGAGGTATAAAGGGAAGGTATAATTCACCAATCTGATATCTTTTGAAAATATTATGCCTTCCCTTGCTGACATCCACTGGGGAACTGGCTGCAAGGGATATGGTCTACCAAAAGAGAAGCAGGCAAGTTGGTAGAAGGAGAATCAAGAGAAAATATTGTCACACTAAGCCAAAGAAGAATAATTACTTAGAAGAAGTTGGTAAACAATGTCAAATAATACAGAGAGGTCAAGAAGGATAAGGACTAAAAAAAAGATCATTAGATTTGGCAATTAAGAAATTATCAGTAACTTTGTAGAGGGTATTTTAAATTGAGTGATGAGGTTGAAATTCAAATTGCAAAAATCTAAAAAGTGAGGAGAGGAAATGTAGACATAAGTATAGTGTTATTTTATTTTATGAGGGAGATATTCAGAGTCAAAAAGACTGGCTCTGACACTTATTGACACATCTGGCTTCAGACACTTATTTATGTGACCCTGGATAAGTCATTTTACCCTGTGTGCCTTAATTTCTTCAATTTCTACATCTATAAAACCAGCTGGAGAATGAAGTGGCAAACCACTCAATATCTTTGCCAAGAAAACTCTAAATAGGATCGCAATGAGTCAGACATGCCAGAGCAACATCAAAAAGGTCCCATAAAGGTTTTCTAAAGAAGAGAAAAAGTTGGGAATATTTGAAGTTAGTAGGGACAAAATAATATATAGGGATCCATTGAAGATTAGAAAGGGGGACTAGATGATTAAAGGATCATTTTGCAGAAAATCAGAGGAAAAGAGATCAGGACTTGACTTTGGGAAGGAAAAGGGTCACCTCATTATTAGAGACTGAAGAAAAAGAGGAGAGAGAAGAGAATAGTAATAAAGGGTTTTGAAATAAATAGAATAAGAGGGAATTCAGGCTGGAGGAAGGGGAAGTATGGGACACTTTCTAGCTGCATGACTCTGGGCACATCACTTATCTTGTTTGTCTCACTTTCCTCAATTATAAAATGGGAATGATAATAGCACATATATCTCCGGGCTATTATGAAGACTAAATGAGATGATATCAGCACAATACCTGGCACATAATAGGTGCTATGTAAATGGTAGCTATAGTTATTGTTAATTATCATAAAAGAAGGTTTGGAATCATTTTTGTGTAAATTTGTATAGTATCTCAATTAAGAAGGAATAAAAGAATTATTTTGCTGCATTTTAATGAATTGATTAAAATAAAGCATAAAGGACAATAGCTTTAAAAATGGGATCGTATCAAAAAGGAAAAAAAATGAGAAAGAAAATTAATTTCAAGCAAACAACAACAAAAGAAGTAAAAATACTATGTTGTGATCCCTCCTTTAAGATCTCGTTGGGATATAGACCTAATAGAAACACTGCTGTATCAAAGAGTATACAGGGTTTGTTTTGTTTTGTTTTGTTTTGTTTTTGTTGTTGTTGTTGTTTTGTTTTTTTAATTTTTTATTAAGGCTTTTTATTTCTAAAACATATCCATGGATAATTTTCAACATTGACCCTTGCAAAATCTTCTCTTCCAAATTTTCCTTCCTTCCTCTCCATCCCCTCCCCTAGATGGCAGATATCCATCCATGTTATGTTAAAATATATGTTAAATCCAATATATGTAGGATATACACAGTTTGATAACCCTTTGAATATAGTTCCAAATTGCCCTCCAGAATGGTTGGATTAGTTCACAATTCCACCAACAATGTATTAATGTCCCAGTTTTTCTACATTTCCTCCAATATTCATCATTATCTTTTCCTGTCGTCTTAGCCAATCTGAGAGGTGTGTAATGGTACCTCAGTGTTGTCTTAATTTCCATTTCTCTGATCAATAGTGATGTAGAACACCTTTTCATATGACTAGAAATGGTTTTAATTTCTTCATCTGAAAATGTCTGTTCATATTGTTTGACCATTTTATCAATTGGAGAATAGCTTGAATTCTTATAAGTTTGAGCCAATTCTTTATATACTATAGAAATGAGATCTTTATTAGAATGTAAAAATGTTTTCCCAATTTATTTTTTCCCTTCTAATCTTGTCTGCATTAGTTTTCTTTGTACAAAAACTTTTTAACTTAATATAATCAGAATTATTTATTTTGTGTTCAATATTGAGCTCTAATTCTTTGGGCACAAATTCCTTCCTTCTCTACAGATCTGAGAGGTAAACTATCCTATGTTCTTCTAATTTGCTTATAATATCACTCTTTATGTCTAAATCATGAACCCATTTTATTTTCTATTTTTTTCCTTTTTGATCTGATTTTTCTTGTGCAGCAAGATAATTGTATAATTATGTACACTTACATTGGATTTATACATATATTTTACCATGTTTAACATAGATTACTTTTCATTGGGGAAGGAGGGTAGGGGATGGGGAAAAATTAAAACACAAGGTTTTGCAAGGGTCAAGTTGAAAAATCCTTGCATATGTTTTGAAAATAAAAAAATTTCAATAAAAATATTTAAAAATGGGACCTTAGAGGTCATTTAGTATAAACCTTTTATTTTGTTTTATTTTATTTTTTGCTGAGGCAATTGGGGTTAAGTGACTTGCCCAGGGTCAGTCACACAGCTAGGAAATGTTAAGTGTCTGAGATCAAATTTGAACTCAGGTCCTCCTGACTTCAGGGGTGGTGCTCTATCCACTGCTCCACCTAACTCCCTTCCCACCATGCCACCTAGCTACCCCACCCCTTTATTTTATAATGAGGTCACTGAAGCCCAGAGAAGTGGGGAAAAAAAAAATTATTCAAGGTTACACATGAAGGAAAGTGACAGAAGTAAGATCTGAAACTAAGTCTGCTTACTTCAAATCCTGTTCTCGTTCCACTCCACACCACCTCAAACTCCATTATCAATTCAGCATTTTTTGTTGTGTTCTGAAATCAAGGACTACAGTCAAGAATTGCTTATTGTCTCTTTGCTTGATCCCTGGAATCTGGACATTCTTTCCTGTTCTGTGCAATGACTATTAAACACTTTTCCAGCACCCTGATTAGCAATGCATATTTGAGGGGTGTTGTCAATGATGTCCTTTTTTTTTTTTTTTTTTTTTTTTTTTTTTTTTTTTTTTTTTTTTTTTAATTATATATATATTTTATAATATTATCCCTTGTATTCATTTTTCCAAATTGCCCCCCCTCCCTCTATTCCCTCCCCCCGACGACAGGCAATACCATACATTTTACATGTGTTACAATATAGTCTGAGTATAATACATGTGTGTGAATATCATTTTCTTGTTGCACAATAAACATTAGAATCCGAAGGTACATGCAACCTGGGCAGACAGATATTAGCGCTAACAATTTACATTCGCTTCCCAGTGTTCCTTCTCTGGGTATAGTTATTTCTGTCCATCATTGATCAACTGGAAGTGAGTTGGATCTTCTTTATGTTGAAGATTTCCACTTCCATCAGAATACATCCTCATACAGTATTGTTGTTGAAGTGTACAGTGATCTTCTGGTTCTGCTCATTTCACTCAGCATCAGTTGATTTAAGTCTCTCCAGGCCTCTCTGTATTCCTCCTGCTGGTCATTTCTTACAGAGCAATAATATTCCATAACCTTCATATACCACAATTTACCCAACCATTCTCCAACTGATGGACATCCATTCATCTTCCAGTTTCTAGCCACTACAAAAAGAGCTGCCACAAACATTTTGGCACATATATGTCTCTTTCCGCTCTTTAGTATTTCTTTGGGATATAATCCCAGTAGTAGCGCTGCTGGGTCAAAGGGTATGCACAGTTTGATAACTTTTTGGGCATAATTCCAGATTGCTCTCCAGAATGGCTGGATTCTTTCACAACTCCACCAGCAATGTATTAGTGTCCCAATTTCCCCACATCCCCTCCAACATTTATCATTATTTGTTCCTGTCATCTTAGCCAATCTGACAGGTGTGTAGTGGTATCTCAGAGTGGTCTTAATTTGCATTTCTCTGATCAGTAGTGATTTGGAACACTCTTTCATGTGAGTGGATATAGTTTCAATTTCTTCCTCTGAGAATTGTCTGTTCATATCCTTTGACCATTTATCAATTGGAGAATGGTTCGGTTTCTTATAAATTATGGTCAGTTCTCTATATATTTTGGAAATGAGACCTTTGTCAGAACCTTTGTTTTTAAAAATATTTTCCCAATTTGTTACTTCCCTTCTAATCTTGTTTGCATTAGTATTATTTGTACAGAAACTTTTTAGTTTGATGTAATCAAAATCTTCTATTTTGTGATCAATAATGATCTCTAGTTCTCCTCTGGTCATAAATTCCTTCCTCCTCCACAAGTCTGAGAGGTAGACTATTTTCTGTTCCTCTAATCTATTTATTATCTCCCTCTTTATGCCTAAATCATGGACCCATTTTGATCTTATCTTGGTATATGGTGTTAAGTGTGGATCCATATCTAATTTCTGCCATACTAATTTCCAGTTTTCCCAACAGTTTTTTCCGAATAATGAATTTTTATCCCTAATGTTGGAATCTTTGGGTTTGTCAAAGATTAGATTGCTATAGATGTACCCTTTTTTGTCCTTTGTATCTAATCTGTTCCACTGATCTACCGGTCTATTTCGTAGCCAATACCAAATGGTTTTGGTGACTGCTGCTATATAATATAGCTTTAGATCAGGTACACTTAGACCACCTTCCTCTGAGTTTTTTTTCATTAGTTCCCTTGCAATTCTTGACCTTTTATTCTTCCATATGAATTTTGTTGTTATTTTTTCTAGGTCATTAAAATAGTTTCTTGGGAGTCTGATTGGTATAGCACTAAATAAATAGATTAGTTTGGGGAGTATTGTCATCTTTATTATATTCGCTCGGCCTATCCAAGAGCACTGAATGTCTTTCCAATTATTTAAATCTGATTTTATTTTTGTGGCAAGTGTTTTGTAATTTTTCTCATATAATTCCTGACTTTTCTTTGGTAGATGGATTCCCAAATATTTTATACTCTCAACATTTGTTTGGAATGGAATTTCTCTTTGTATCTCTTGCTGTTGCATTTTGTTAGTGATATATAAAAATGCCGAGGATTTATGTGGATTTATTTTGTATCCTGCCACTTTGCTGAAATTTTGAATTATTTCTAGTAGCTTTTTAGCAGAGTCTTTGGGGTTCTCTAAGTATACCATCATGTCATCTGCAAAAAGTGATAGTTTAATTTCCTCATTTCCTACTCTAATTCCTTGAATCTCTTTCTCGGCTCTTATTGCCGAGGCTAGCGTTTCTAGTACTATATTGAATAGTAATGGTGATAGTGGGCAACCTTGTTTCACTCCTGATCTTACTGGGAAAGGTTGCAGTTTATTTCTATTGCATATTATGCTTACTGACGGTCTTAAATATATACTCCTGATTATTCTAAGGAATAATCCATTTATTCCTATACTCTCAAGAGTTTTTAGTAGGAATGGATGTTGGATTTTGTCAAATGCTTTTTCTGCATCTATTGAGATGATCATATGGTTCTTATTAATTTGATTATTAATATGGTCAATTATATTAATAGTTTTCCTAATATTAAACCAGCCCTGCATTCCTGGAATAAATCCTACTTGATCATAGTGTATTATCTTGGAGATGATTTTCTGAAGTCTTTTTGCTAATATCTTATTTAAGATTTTAGCATCAATATTCATTAAGGAGATTGGTCTATAATTTTCTTTCTCAGTTTTCGATCTACCAGGTTTAGGTATCAGTACCATGTCTGTGTCATAAAAGGAATTTGGTAGGACTCCTTCATCCCCTATTTTTTCAAATAATTTATATAACATTGGGGCTAATTGTTCTTTAAATGTTTGGTAGAATTCACATGTGAATCCATCTGGCCCTGGGGATTTTTTCCTGGGGAGTTGATTAATAGCTTGTTCTATTTCTTTTTCTAAAATGGGACTATTTAAGCAATTTATCTCCTCCTCTGTTAATCTAGGGAGCCTATATTTTTGGAGGAAGTCATCCATTTCACTTAAGTTATCAAATTTATTGGCATAAAGTTGGGCAAAGTAACTCCTTATTATTTCTCTAATTTCCTCTTCATTGGTGGAAAGATCCCCCTTTTCATTTGTAAGACTATCAATTTGATTTTCCTCTTTCTTTTTTTTGATCAAATTTACCAAAGGTTTATCTATTTTATTGGCTTTTTCATAAAACCAACTCTTGGTTTTATTTATTAATTCAATAGTTTTTTTACTTTCAATTTTATTGATTTCTCCTTTTAATTTTTGTATTTCGAGTTTAATTTTTGGTTGGGGGTTTATAATTTGGTCTTTTTCTAGCCTTTTAAGTTGTAAGCCCAATTCGTTAATCTTCTCTTTCTCAATTTTCTTCAAATAAGCCTCTAAAGATATAAAATTTCCCCTTATTACTGCTTTAGCTGCATCCCAAAGATTTTGATATGATGTCTCATCATTATCATTATCTTGGGTGAAATTATTAATTGTTTCTATAATTTGCTCTTTCACCCAGTCATTCTTTAAGATGAGATTATTCAGTTTCCAATTACTTTTTGGTCTATTTACCCCTAACTTTTTACTGAATGTAGCTTTTATTGCATTGTGATCTGAGAAGAAGGCATTTATTATTTCTGCCTTTCTACATTTAATTTTGAGATCTTTATGTCCTAATATATGGTCTATTTTTGTATAGGATCCATGAACTGCTGAGAAGAAAGTATATTCCTTCCTATTGCCATTCAGTTTTCTCCAAAGGTCTATCATACCTACTTTTTCTAATGTTCTATTTACTTTTTTAATTTCTTTCTTGTTTGTTTTGTGGTTTGATTTGTCTAAATCTGAGAGTGCAAGGTTGAGATCTCCCACTATTATAGTTTTACTGTCTATTTCTTCTTGCAGTTCTCCTAACTTTTCCTTTAGAAAGTTAGATGCTATACCACTTGGTGCATATATGTTTAGTATTGATATGGCTTCATTATTTATGCTACCTTTCAGCAGGATATAGTTTCCTTCCTTATCTTTTTTAATGAGATCTACTTCTGCTTTTGCTTGATCTGAGATAAGGATAGCTACCCCTGCTTTTTTGGCTTTACCTGAAGCATAATAGGCTCTGTTCCAACCTTTTACCTTTACTCTGTATGTATCTCCCTGCTTTAAGTGTGTTTCCTGTAGGCAACATATTGTAGGGTTCTGCTTTTTGATCCAATCTACTATCCGTCTCCGTTTGATGGGATCGTTCATCCCATTTACATTTACAGTTAAAATTACTAATTCTGTATTTCCTGCCATCGTATTATCCCCAGCTTATGCTTTTTTCCCTTGACCCCCCTGATCCCCCTCCCCGATATTTAATTTACAGACCCCCCTTGTGCCGCACAACCCTCCCTCTTTTTTTTTGGATCCCTCCCCCCTCCCTCCAAGTCCCTTCACTTATTCTCCTTTTCCTTTTCCCTTTTCCTCTCCCCCCTTTTAATGAGGTGAGAGAAAATTCTCTGAAAAACAAATATGTAAATTATTTACTCTTTGAGCCTCTTCTGATGAGAGTAAGATTCACACAATGATTCTCCCCCTCACTAAGTTCCCTCAGATATGGTGTATTTTCTATGTCTCTTCCTGGGATGTAGTTTCCCTCTTTTTATCACTCCTTCCCCTTTTTCTGAACCGACCTCCTTCCCTTTACTACACCCCCCTTTTTTTCTTTTATATCAGTAAAATCAAATTATCCTTGAGTATTTTTTATATACCCACAACAGAGTTACAGTTCTCAAGGGTTCTGTGTACCTTTTTCTGTTTCTCTTCAGTCTTGTGGATGTAGATCAAATTTTTTGTTTAAGTCTGGTTTTTTTCTTAGAAACATATAGAATTCCTCTGTTTCATTGAATGACCATCTTCTTCCATGGAAAAAGATGCTAAACTTAGCTGGGTAGTTCATTCTTGGTTGCAGTCCTTGATCTTTTGCCTTTCGGAATATCAGGTTCCAGGCCCTTCTATCTTTTAATGTGGAGGCAGCCAGATCTTGGGTGACCCTTATTGTGGCACCTTGGTATTTAAATTGTTTTTTTCTAGCTGCTTGCAGGATTTTCTCCTTTGTGTGGTAATTCTGCAGCTTAGCCACAATATTCCGTGGTGTTCTTTTTTTAGGGTCTATTTCAGAAGGAGTTCGATGAATTCTTTCCACATCTACTTTCCCTTCTGTTTCTATTATCTCTGGACAGTTCTCTTTGATAATTTCCTGTAAAATAGAATCTAGGCTCTTTTTTTGGTCATAGTTTTTGGGAAGTCCAATAATCCGCAGATTATCTCTCCTAGATCTATTTTCCAGGTCTATAGATTTTCCCAGTAAGTATTTGACGTTGTTCTCCAGCTTCTCATTTTTTTTGTTTTGTTTGACTGATTCTTGGGTTCTCTGTGAATCATTCATTTCTATTTGTTCCATCCTGACTTTTAAGGAGTTATTTTCTTCTTTCACAGTTTTTAGTTCTTTTTGTAAATGCCCAATTTCGTTTTTAAATGAGTTATTTTGCTCTATTGAATTTTTTTCCATTTCCCTAATTTTTTTTTTTGAGAATTATTTTCTTTTTCCAATTCAGAAATTCTATTTTCTTGAGACTTTTTTATCTTTTCCAATTCAGAAATCCTACTTTCCTGTGTTTTTTTAACCTTTTCTAATTCACTAATTTTGTTTCCCTGCATCTCCTGTGAATTCTTTATTTTTTCCAACTCCAATTTCAGGACATTGTTATTCTCTATCATAACTTCTCTTTCCTTTCCCCATTTTTCTTCGATCTCCCTCAATTTTTTAAGAGCTTCTTCTAGGAGAGAGTTATGTGATGGGGGGCAGGAATCGTTCCCCTTTAGGTTGTTATCTTCTGAATCTTTGCTGTTAACTTCCTCGGGGTTGGATACCCGCTCTTTCTCTGTATAGAAGGAATCTATAGTTTTTCTAGCTTTTTTGCTCATACTTAAAAAAAATCTTTTGGGGTCTGTCCCTGGGGTAGGAAATTATTTACTTCTTTACCAGCTTCCTCCCAGACCGGATGGATGCAGCGGCCCCTGCGCCCGAGCTAAGAGAGAGCTCTGGGAGAGAGTTCCCCACCCCCTCCCTGGAAGTGCCTCAGAGGTGATTAGCACTGCTGTGCTTCGAGGGCGTAGAATAGTGAAGACAGCAAGAAGCCCAGCCTATGTGTCCGGGTGGGGAGTGGATGTCTGCAGCAGGTGACGTGAGAAGCCCCTGTGCTCAAACTGGAAGTGTCTGCCAGAAACCGCGGTCCCTAGTTCAAAGGTTCCGCTTCTCTGGGACTTCCTGGAGCTGAGTTCCACTCCCTCCAGCTAAACTAGGCAGTGTGTGTTGCCTTGGGCCGTATCCACCCACTTGTCAGTCTCTTAACTATTCTCAGGAGGGAGCTGAGGCCACACCCCCTGGTGCCGATTCTCTGCTGAGTCACCCCCAGGGTGGGGGAAGGCGGAATCTAATCTGAGTTTTAAAATATTTTGTCTTTCTCTTCTGAACTGCTAAATAATTAGCAGAGAAGAGCTAACAGCCTGTGCCAGATTCCTTTACCTCAGTGGCTTCTCTGATCCCAGAGCCCTTCCCAGCGCAATGGGCGCAGTGTGCCCCTACCCCACCGTCTGTGCTGGTCTTTCTTATTCCTCCCCTGAGAACTGACCTTTCCTGTTGAAACTCCAGATTCTCTTCAGCTGGTAAGTCGTGCTTCCAGTCCTTGTGGTATCTATCAGTCCTGAGCTAATTTTGAGACTTAATTTATCTAATTGGTTGTGAGGGAGTGAGGACGTTCACTGAGTCGTGTGTTTCTTCTCCGCCATCTTGGCTCCCACCAATGATGTCCTTTTTTAATAGACAGCTGCAGAGACAACTTCATTCTTGTAAATCATCCACTAATTTCTAGGGAACTATTTGTCTTGAATATTTAAAGGTGTGTTGTATTGCCTGAAAAGTGTGCATTTTGTCCCCTTTTATAACCTTTGCTGTTCAGAATGGTTTCCATATGAAATAATTTTATTGCTATAAACTAATTCTCTCCTGCTAGGAAATATCATTTAATTGATTGCTTTAATGTAATATTAACTAGGCAGTGTTTACCAAACCAATTTTTATCCCACTAAATCAATATTAATATTAAACCATTTGTATTAAGAAACAATACTAATTTTCCATATGCCATGATAAAAAAATCTCCTCCAATGATTGGTTTCTATAGATTATCATTATCTCATTTCTTGTCTAAACTAGCATTATTAGTGGATGGTACTAAAGAAAAAAAGTTGGATTTGAAGACAGAAGTTCTATATTTGAATGTAAAATGAAGGGGTTAGACTAGAAGACTTCTAAAGAGTTCTCATTAACTTTAAATCTGTAACTCTTTGATAAGGAAAACTCAAAATGAGCTAACTTTTTTTTAAAGACTTGTGGGATTGACTGAAATAAAAGTGTTATTCTATTTAAGCAATTCCAAATATATGAAAATCAAAAAATTTTAAAAATCAGTATTAAAAAATAACTTCAGAATCTGCAATCATTTGAAGAATGCATTACTATGTTTATTTATGTAGGGTATGTGCTGTCCCCATGGAAGAAGTTATTCCCCCACAGGTTGTCTAAATGTGATTTTGAAGAGAGGCATGAATATCTCTAGAATCTTGCTCACTCTTTTCTAACAGATAAATTCCTATGGAGATGAAGGATAAGGTACAATAAAGCTGGTTATGATATTATTTTCTGAGAGAGAGAAGAATATTGGACTAGAATTATATCTATCTACCTCATCCCATGCTCTAGCCTATTTTATTCCTAGAGGAATACATTTTTATAAATGCAAACAGTCTTGAGATTGCTTTCCCTTAAAGGGCAAGGAATACACCAAGATTATGTCCACAGGTTTGACTCCTTCCCATCAAATATTAGATAAGCAAAAGACTTTCACAAATAGTAAATAGCTAGAGAATTCTTTTATTCAGAAATCAGAAAAGTTATACAGATTAAGGTGTAGCAGAAAATATACAGAGTAAATGAGCTAGCTATTTGAATGATGGGCCTGAACTCTGGAGGAAGCAGAAAGGGAGAGATAGAGAAAGACAGACAGACAGAGACAAGAGACAGAGAGAGAGAAAGAGGAGAGAGAGAGAAACAGAGAGAGAGAGACAGAGAGAGACAGAGACAGAGACAGAGACAGAGAGACAGAGAGAGACGGAGTCAGAGAGAGAGACACACAGAGAGAGACAGAGAGAGAGAGAGAGATGCTGATAGAGATAATTGTTAAGTGGAAATTTTCCAAACTCTCTACAATGGAGGGAGCCAAGCTGAAAAGCAGGGGCAAACTAAAGTGCCAGCTCTTCTTATTTGTTGCTTCTAAAGTGTTTTTTTGTTGTTTTTTTTTCCTGACTCTGAGTCTTTTTACAAAGAGAGTCTGGAATCTTATCCATTTCTCAGAATAGGAATGAAGAATGTCTCCTCTTCAAAAGTTCTCTAGTCACATCTGACCCTCACATGGTCACAATTCAGAATTACATTCTACAGGCAACAAACAGCAATCCACAAGCAGTATAGGACTACCTCTTGATGGGAAGATGGGTTACATTCCGATAATAAACTCTCTAATTGTACTTGTCATGATAAAATTTATTTTTTTCTTTTTTGAATCACTATCCTATTCTCCAGAGGACCTGTTCCAAACTTCTCTCCTCAAACTTTCACTAACCCCCCCTCCTTTACCTTTCTTCTCAGCTCAAAAACCTTGGACATTACCCTCTCCATTAACTTCTCTTTAACTCCTGTCTCCAATGAAAAGGAGATCCTTCTTCTTGCCAAGGCCAGTCCATCTACATATTCTCTAAATCCCATCCCTTCTTATCTTTTCCAGCAGATTGCTACCTCTATCATCCCCTTTTGTAACTATTATAAGTCTCTCCCTATCTACTTATTTCTTCTAAACCCAGTACATTTTCCACTACTTATCCACAAAGAGGAATTAATGTGTTCATGATACCTTTGATGAATTGAAAAGAAATACCAACTCTACTGTGCTTGCAACTTAAAAGTTCCTTCTAAGGATGTCAAGAAGATAGGATGTTGTGACTTGAGAAAAGCTAAGAATGTTTATGAGGGAAATAGGAGCAGGCGTGGGAAGAGAATATTCAGAGATCTTAGGAAAGAGACCATGCAAGAAAACAAATGAGAACCTATAGCTATTGTATGAGATGCTAAGCTCTGATGTCTTTGAGTACAAAATAACCTCAGTGATTGATCTAGATATTCAAACATGTTCAGGGAAGACCAGCACCCCTACTTTTAGGGCTGCCAAACCCTTTTCAGGGGTATTCATCCACCTTTAGTGTCCACCTGACACCAACTCTCACTTGTGGTTCTAAAGAGCTGTAACATATACAAGCTAAACCAGGCTGAGGGTAATCAAAGTGTCTTAAATCTATTGGCAAGAGGGGTTTCTATCTCAAGCATGTAGAGACTTTTTCAGTAAGATAGACAAACATAAACAATTTGTTCCAGTGGGCCATGAAAAGAGCTGAAACAGGTACTATGAAGCATTTAAAGACTGGTTAGAGATTGAAGATACCCAATCCCAATCCATCATTAATCACCTGGACTTTTGTCTTGCCATTGGACTCTAATGACTTGGGAAGAGAGAGAAGCACAATTTTTCATAACTCTGTCTCACCTAAGTCCAATTAATATGTGGGTTGAAAGACATTAATTACTCATACCATTTTACCATTTTGACCTACTTCAATCTCTTGTGACAATGGGCAAGTGATGAAGCAGCAGGAATGGATACACTGAAAATGGTAGTTACAACAGTACACAGGCATCCCAGACTGTGAGGTCTTCTCATTGGATTGAAGCAAGAGGAGAATTCAGCAGATCCCTGAGTGATGAACAGGATTCCACTATTTCCTAATGTGAGGAAAAGAATAGAAAAAAATGCCCTAAAAATTACCTGTTTCACCTGATCCTGATCTACTTATCCCAGCAGGCAGGGATCTAAACTACAGTCAAAAAAATGTACAAAAGGCTTTGTGAAAATGATTCAATTCACCATTGGTACATGGAATGTGAATGCACTTGTGGACAACATGAAATCTAACATGAAAAACAAATATCTCGTATTGTGAGAGAATTCAGCAGACATTGCATCCAAATAGTGAGGCTGGCAAATGGTCATCTTACTGAAATCAGAGCCTGATACACATTTTTTCTGACTACCATGATTAGAAGTTCCATGAAGCTAGCATAGGTTTTGCAATCAAAACTAATCAAGTCAACAAACTGATAAGCCTCCAAAATTGAGTGAACAAGCTCAGTATAATATTATTGCAGGAAAGTTATATGGTAGTATCATCAGAGCATATGAACTCTAATGAAATCACAGAAAAAAATCTATTAAAACACAGAGACTCTCATCATCAATGTGCTGAAAGGAAACAAGTTTCTAATTCTGGGTGATTCTGAAGCCAAAGTAGGCACTGATTCTCAAATACAGCAGGGAGGAATGGAGTGACAAGTAACAACTTTAATAATCACTTACTGCTGAAGACGAGTTCATCTCCTGACCTTCTCATTTCCAACACTAATTTCTATTTACCTAAATGCAATAAAATTTCATGGACACACCCTCACAGCTACTGATAGCATTTAATATGAATATGTCATTGTAAGGAAAAGAGATAGACAGGACATGAGTGACAAAGGTGTTGCTTGGTACTGAGTGCTGGAATGATCATAGATTCATCTTTTCCAAGCTAAACATTCAAAATGAACAAAAACAGCATATTCCAGACAAGACAATATCAGTAAATCAAAGAGCCTCTCTGAGTAAGTTGCTAACTTGGAGGGAAGTTGAGCCAACACATGGCTGACAACAGTGGAACAGAAAAGGAGTGGGAAGTTTTCAGAGATTTGGTATATAATACCACATTTACTCCTTTGGACCAGAACACTTGCAGACATCAAGATTGATCTGACAAAAATAATGGGGAAATTTATGAAAGCTCATCCATCCATCTCTAGGAAGGCAGTGTATAACTCCTTCAAAAGTAAAGTAGAAGTAAAGCTTAGAGAGATGCAGGATTCTTAATTAAGAAGGCAGATGAAATTTAGTTTAATATCGACAATAACAATTAAAAGCACTTTTGTGGGCCAAAGACTTATGGTGCATCTCAACTAGTCCATACTGATGGAGATACATTGATTCAATGATAAGGACATTATCCAGGAGTGAAGGGCTGAAGACTTCTGTAACCTTCTCAACAGATCATCATCAACCAATGCAGAAGCCACTGATTGTGTACTTCAAATTGTAATCTGTCCTTCTCTAGCCAAACTTCTAAAGGAAGAAGAGGTTTTGGATATCACTAAGCTCCTTTCTTGGGGCAAAGTGTCTGGTGTTGATAATATTCCACCCGAGATTTACAAGGTACAGAGTCCACTGCCCATACAAAAACTTACTGAAATTTTCCTGAGTAATATGATAAGAGAAGATTATGCTCTAGAAATTCAAAAATGCTTCCCTTGTACACTATATAAAGGAAAAGGAAATAGATGGTCCTGTGACAATCACAGGGGCATCTTTCTCATGGTCATTGTTGGTGAGATTCTTGCAAGAGTCCTCCTAATAGAGGCTGATCCTTCACCTGGAAGATAGACATTTACCCAAGAGCCAGTATGGCTTCAGAAAGGGTCAAGGAGTGGTTGATACAACATTTGCTGCCAGACAACTCCAGGAGAAATTGCAAGGGTAGAACAAAGATCTAAACACAACATTCATTCATCTGACCAAGACCTGTGATACTTTTAGTCAGAGTACTTGTGGAAGACCATGGCAAAATTTGATTCATCAGTATTACATAGCAGTTCCATGACAGATTCTGGATCATAATGATGCTCCCATACTTTTCCAGTCACTATGGACTGAAACAACACTGTGTGTGCTTGCTCTCTAGTTTTTTAGCTTTCTCAGTGATGTTGTCAGATGTCTCCAATGAGGACAAAAACAGCATCAAGGCCAGCTACTTCACTAACAGTAAATTATTATTATTATTATTTTTATAACTTTTTATTGACAGAACATATATATATACATGGGTAATTTTTCAACATTGCCCCTTGTACTCGTTTCTGTTCCAACTTTCCCCTTCCCTCCCACCACCCCCTCCTCTAGATGGCAGGCAGTCTCATACATGCTAAACATGTTAAAGTATATCTTAGATACAATATATGTGTACAGATCTATAAATCAATTCTCTGCTGCTGGTGCTAATTGTGGCCTGACAACACCAAGAAAACATGTTCTCAGCATCACATCATCCATATATGGAACTTTTAGTTACAGCAAATCAAAAAATTTTGGATCCTGTGGGTAAGTTCACTTACCTTGGCAGTGCACTTTCCAGGGATGTACACATAGATGATGAGGTTGATGCATGTATTAATAGGGCTATCTCAGTAGTTGGGAAGCTCTGAAAAATAGTGAGGGAGAGAAGAAGTATTAGGCTGTCTACCGAACTGAAAGTAAATAGAGCTATTGTGCTGACCTCACTGTTTTATATCTATGAAACCTATGCATTATAGGTCGCCATTCCAAGAAACCGAATGGCTTCCGCTTGAATTGTCTTAAGAAAATTCTGAAGGTCACCCAGAAAGATAACGTACAGGACACTGATATCTTTTCTTGAGCTGACCTGCCAAACGTTGAAACATAATAGAGGTCAGGGTCTCTCTGAAGAACTTTGGAATCGATTGTGTGACATGGGAGACACTGGCAAAGGACTGCCCAGCATGGCATGCCCTCATCAAAGAAGATGCTGTGCTTTGTGAGCAAAGAAGAATTACAGCAGTTCAAAAAAAAATGTGAGATGAACTCCACTTCAAGTGATCAGATAGACTACTTGGGCCCATGTAAGGCCTTCCAAGTTCATATTAGTCTGATCAGCTGTGGTCAGACACACTGCACATTGACTCCAACATATCATTACATATCCATTTGGTCCTCTTTGATTATGAAGGGCAACAATCAATTAGTTTTTGTTGTCACCAGGCTTGCTAAATAAGTCTTCTCTATACTTCATTATTCCATCAAAATAAATTTTCATCATGAATGTTAATAATTTTGGGGGTTTTTTGTTTTTCTCTCCTATATGTTGTACATAATATGTTTAAAATATTTCTCTCCTCTGCATGTTTTAATTTTATCATATCTTCTTTCTCAAATTAACTCTTATTTACTTGCTGATATCATTGACTTGAAAGGTTTTATTGATATTTTGCCACTGAACTAGCCAAAGAGGAGAAAAGCTGCTTCATTTGTAAACAATATTTCCTGGTTATCTTGTTTCATACCATAGTTGTTGCAAAGAGTTTGTCCAACAATTTTAGGAGGAGCAGAGAATTTTAGAAATGTAGAACAAGTCAAAATATTAGTCAACTCTTTTTTTAGACTCTGGTCACAATTTTCACAAGTTTGCCCCAGTGAAAGAAGACGTAGGGCATGATGTTTATTGTCAGTATCATATTCTATTACTCTTATGCTTATTAGCTGTATGATCTTAGGAAAAATATTTCACTTTTGACTCTTAGTTTCCCCTTCTTTAAATGAGGATCATAATAAATTACTTAAAAATGTCTGTCTCATGTGAAGATAAAATGCATGTGAAGACTTCTGTAGATCTAGAAGCACCATATAAGCTAGTGATGCTATTGCTATTATGTTAATAAACTAAAGCTGGAAAAAGGCTAGTAAGTCAAGATATGTACAAGGAACTTTACAAAAAAAGACATTTAAAACAACTAGTTCATTTTGGTTTCCCTCCATGTCTCATATCTTACAAGTACTCACCATCATTTTAGAGTTGATTTGTTTGTTTTTGCTCAGACCTGTGATTTTATTGATGCACAAAATTCTTATTGAAGAAACTACCTCCACCAGAACAGTTTGACAACTGTTTTGCAATAAATGTTCTAGAGAGCCGTCTGAGACACTGAGTAGATGGGCACTGACTTGCCTATTATTATTCATACATAGCTAGCATATGGCAGAAATGAAACTTGACTCTAGGTTTTCCTGACCTGGAAGTTATTTCTTCTGTTACCATATAATATTTTTAATACAGCATTTGATTGATAAGAAATAAGTCCCCCTATATAATGAAAATTTTATAACAGCCTTTTTTGTGTTGTGAAAGAGTTGGAGACAAAATAGATACTCATTGATTACAGAATAGCTGCATAATTGCAATATAGGAATATAATTAGCAAATACTAAAGTGACAAATGTGATGAATACAAACATAGAAAGATTTGATAAGCTGAGGCAAAATGAAGTGAGCAGAGACAAGAATACAACATATGCAGTCTCATCAAGATATCAGTGAACAACCACAAAAAGTGGTTGAAAAGGTACAAAGGACTAATATGGCTCAAAAGAAAAGATGTTAAGAACACATCTCAATCCCACCTCTTTACAGAGATGGTAGGTCCATTAGTATGGTACTTTTTTCAGACTTGTCTGATATATTGCTCAATCTTGCTGATTTAAATTTTTTTTCTTTTTATTGTCTTTAAAAATATTTATTTTATGAAATAGCTCTCTGGAAAGGTAGTAGATACTAGTGAATTTTTATTATTCTAATAAAAAGATATCAAAATAGTTTACAAATGAAATACATTTGATTATGTATTTGAGTATGAGAGCTATTATTAATATTCATCTTTTGAATTCCCAACTCAAGTGCCATATCAGCCTTTCTTTGTTTCTTCAGAGAAGGAAAAAGACAATTTTACCTCTGCTCTCAATTAGCACTTATTTTTACATTTAAGGAATGCCTTTATAATATAATATTTAACATTATATTTATTTATGTATAGGTAATGCCTAGCTCCATTAAACAATAAACTCTGTCATATTTCATTAAGTACTTGCTGTGTGCAAAGAATCATACTAAGAGCTAGGATTGCAGAGTTTTAAGGTGAGAGCATATGTCTAATATGAGTATAAATTGAGAGCTAACAGGGACCTCAGAGATCATCTAATACTTCTTCATTTTAGAACTGAAGTTTCAGAGAGATGAAATTACTTTTCTGATGTCACATGGGCAGTTATTCATTATCAGAGCTGCAATTTGGAGGGATGTTCCCCAATTCCAAATCCCAGCATTTTTTTCACTGCTCCATGCAAAGAATTTAAATTCATTCTCCTGTGGGTAGGAATAAAATACTGAAAATTAGAGAAATATGAAAAGGGGAAAGCTTGTGGAAAAACAGAAAGACCTAGAAATTAAGTAGAAGTGTTGGTGTTAGGAAGGAGACTGAAACAAAAGTAAAGAGGTGGGATTTGTTTTATTTTCTAAGATTTAAAAAAATATAGCTTTTTAGGTCAATTTTTGGTATAAGTATATATATAATATATATATATATGTGTGTAAATATATATGGATATGGATATTGATTAAATGAGATAATACAGAACCATAATTTAACTTAACTCCATGATTCAAACCAGTTCCCATTGTTCAATGATGAAGAAAGCCATATACATCCAGAGAGAGTACTGTAGGACTGAATGTGGTTCACAACATAGCATTTTCACTCTTTTCATTGTTGCTTACTTGAATCTTCTTCACTGATTTGATTAGATTTTTTGTTGGGCAGCATTGTATAAATATGTATGCATATATTGGATTTAACATATATTTCTATCATGTTTAACATATATTGGACTACTTGACATCTAGGGGAGGGTATGGGGAAAGGGAGGAAAAAATTGGAACACAAGTTTTTTCAAGGGTTAATGTTAAAGAATTGTCCACGCATATGTTTTGAAAAATAAAAAGCTTTAATTAAAAAAATAATAAAAAATAAAAAATAGAAAAGAACCTATATGTGCAAAAAAAAAAAGGAAAGAAAAAGAAAAAAGAAATCAATTTCCAATTGTTTTTAGAAGTTAAAGTAAGCTACACCTATAGAATATTCTTTAGTAAATATTTCACAAACTATCAAGATTCTCCAGGATTCTTTTTTCCTCGTTTGTCAGTTTAATCTGTCACATTAGAAATAATGACAGTAAATGGAAGCATAAAAGAAAGACTTTTTTAAAAATGGTTATTTTGTATTTTTCATTAGATTCAAAAAACCCTTTTAAAAATTTGTTTTTTTTTTTTTTCAGTGAGAGCCGCCTGATAACTCAAAGAGTTCTTCTTGTTTGTGAGTTATCCTTGGCAAGAATCATATCCTTGGAAATGAAAATGTTTTCAGAAGAAAACAGGCTGTTAAATTGTTGGTCACTTAAAATAAATTGGCAATGTTTATATTTGGTTAAGTAATTTGTTAAATAGTCACTCTTTTCTTGTATCCTGGGAAGTTTTTTGTCATTAAATTACATTAACATCCTTAATCTTTCATCCCTTTTAGATTTGTAGAACATGAAAGGTTCTCAATATAAATGTGGACTTTGATTTTTGGGCTACCCTGAAGCTTTCCACTAACATAAGGAAAAATGCTAAGACCATCTTTTCACTATTACTTTTGGTATGATACAAATATAAATATAGCTTTCCTAGAAAGTTTAAAAAAGATGCTTTTAGAGAAACACTGAAAGTCTCAGCTGACCTCCACAAGTATACAATATTTTTTTTGTCATCTGTACCTTTCTACCAGTAAATGCAGAAAAGTCCAACCAGGATCTGAAAATAGGAAAATAGGATGAAAATAGGAAAATCTGTGGTGATTCCAGACAGCAAGCTGTTTTCACTTGTTGCCAATCTCAATGGCTCTGCTGCTGCTGTTAAACCATAGGTAGAAATGTCAATATATCAGTGTTTATAATATTCTTCCTCTGTGAGCAATTCTTCAACCTAAGAAGGACTCAATAGAGTATTTGGGGCTGGAAAAGAATGGGTTGCTATATATGGTTTTTTCCTGTCTGCATGATGCAGTTTTGTATACCCTATAGAGCCTACTGCTTTTTCTTACATACCACAGACACTCAGTCTATCTTTGTTGAATAGTTTTTCTTTTCCTTAAGAAGAAAAAATTAAAGTTTTATGTATATTCCTAGAGGGTTGGAAAAATCAATTAAAAATAAACAAACTGAGAATTTTAGTAAAAACATCTCACTATTATGATCATGTCTCTCTCCTTTCCATTTCCTCTCCCCTCTGATTTGGCATATTTTTTAGATGATGACACAATTTAAATGTTATTTCACTCCAATTCCATCACAGATCTTGGCAGTTGACCAGTATCCATAATGATAAAATTATTTCACTATAGTTTTTACTAGCTCTTATGAAAAAAGATCAATTATCTTAGTCAAATACCAGCCTTTCCACAACCCTAGATTTAAGATAAACACAAACACTAAAAGAAATTCCCTCGCCTTCAGATTCATATTCAAGATCTGGGGAGTTTCTTTATGTATTGTCTCAGCTCAGTTCTGCTTTTCAAACCCCTGGTGAACAGTGTTATTTGAAAATGGTTCACTTCTATTAGGTCCTAGAGAATTCAGGCAACTCTGTATGGGGACCTTCCGTAGTCTATCATTGCCATGACAACCACATTTCACTGTTGGTTGAAATTCTAAAACTAGCAAGGGACAAGTTTATAGGGATAAATTGCATCCAGATACATTTTTAGGGTCAAATGCTTTATTACTCTTCTAGCACCTTTCCCTGTGCTGATTTTCATCAGCTCTGTTTGGTGGATCAGTTATCTCTATAGATTTGCCTGATAACATGGGAAGGTTTTTTCAACTTAAAATATCTCAAAGGAACAGAAAATTCATAAAGCAACATTGTAAAAAAGGGGATTTTACAGCAGTTATACACATTTTGTAGCCACTTATTCTAAATTGATTAGAGATAAGTTCCTTGAGCACAGGAAATAGTTTTGCTTTTGTCTTTGTATTCCCAGCTATTAAGACAATGTCTTACATATAGGGTGCTCACTAAATGAAGGAATTTAACCACTCAGTCCATAAATCAGCACTTGTCCTGCCCTAAACAAGCGAATGGGATGTTCATAATTTAGATGCTTCCCCTCCTACAAGTGTTTATGGCATGTAAACATTTTTTGGAATCCCAAATTCTCCTTGGGGTTCCAAAGGCAGTATTTTGTTACGTTGAAGAAATAATATTTTGCATTTGTAATGCTGGTGGTTGCCATAGCAGTCTATAAAATGCTAAGATCTCTCATTTGACCTTGACAACAATCCTGTGATTTAGCAATGATGGATATTTTTATCCTCATTTTAAGGATGAGGGAACTGAAAGGTTTGTGGAGGTCTGTGTTCACCAGGTGCTCACATGGCAGCTACGTGTTGTAGTGGTAGAATGCCAAGCCATGGAGTTAGAACATTTTCTTAAATTCAAAAGTGACCTCCTAGATATGTGACTATGGGCAAACTATGTTGTTTTTTTGGGGGGAGGAGTTGGCTGTTTGTTGTCTCAATGTTAAATTGAAATGTAAAATGAGATGGAGAAGCAAATGTTTAACCATTCCAATATCTTTGATATTAAAAGGGATCATAAAGAGTCAGACACCACTGAAAACGACTGAATAAATGTTCACTAAACTTGCAAGTAGCAGCAACATCTAACCCCGCACTCTATTCTTGACACAACCAATGTGCTCAGGCTGTCTTAAGTGACAAGAAGTGTCAGTCAATGATAGTCAATAAACACTTATTAGGCATCTACTATGTGCCAAATACTATGCCAGGATCTTTACAAATATTCTCATTTAATACTCACAAAAATCTTGGGGGTTGGGGAATATTATTATTTTCATTTTATAATTGAGGAAACTGAGGTAGACAGAAGTGGAAAATCATGTCCAGGGTCACAAAACTGGTAAAAAGTCTGAGCTAATTTTGATGTCAGGTCTTTATGACCCAGCACTATATTCACTGAACCTCCAGCTGCCTCTCTCACTGCAGAGTTCACAGATCAATGAAGGTGTTATTAGTTTATAAGAAAAAGGAGGAGTTCAGAAAGCTTGTACGAATCCAGGATGTGTGTGGGGGAAAAAAAAAAGAGGACATGGGAGTTTCTAAAGAACAATAGTCACAATTCTTTGTCCATTCTTGTTGATAACAGGGTTCATAGATTTAGAGGGATCAGGGACCTTAGAAGTCATCAGGTCCATCCCCTCATTTTACACAGTGCCTCATTTATAAGTGAGGTCAACAGATGTATTAAGTTCCTTAAACAGATGGTAACCAGCAATTAGATTTGAATTTAAATTTGAACCTCTGATTCCAAATCTGAGTCCTCTTTCATTGTATCATGTTCCCTCCCTTAGATTAAAACAGATTAAAGAAGTTAAAACCTTGGAGGAAGAGGAGACACAATTGATCTCTCCTTGATCAAGGGAGCCACATTATACAGGGAGTAAAGAGACTTGGGTCTCAGCAAGACCTATGTTTAAATCCTAGCTTAGATACTAGCTGTGCGGCAAGTCATTTAACCTCTATCAGTTTCAGTTTCCTTATCCATAATGTGGGAATAATGATATCATCTATAATCATAGGACTGGGAAAATGAGATTACACGTATATAGTGTTTTGCAAAATGTTAAAGTTCTATAAAATGATTAATGATTTTAATATCAAATTATTCAGAGAATGAGTTTTTGTTTTCAATAGTAAGAGCTTGTAGGTAAAAATAGATACTGTAGTTATACTATATTCAGATACAAGGCTGAAATTATTTTTATGGATGCCTTTCTTTCTTGAAAGTAGTTAGCATAAAGCCCATTAAGCAGCAAATTTGTTTAACTTATCAGGAATCATATTGGTGTCTGAAAGAAAGTTTGGAGGGACGCACATACAATTTCAACCATCTCAATTCCAAGACTTCAGGCAGCCATGATTTCATGGATGAGGATCCTACTTTCATAGAGCCAAAGCCTCCACAAATTAGTCAAGGGTTTCTGGTAGCCATCCTTCTGGCAATGATTGGTGCTCAGATGACAAATTCACAATACATGTCCAGACTCATATTTAAAACCTTTCAGCTTGATAAAATCTTCTTTTTAGTGCTCTTTGGGCACAATTTCAAAGATCCCCTACTCATCTCCAGACCAGGATGAGGAATTGGAGTAGGGCTTAGTGTAGGGATTAGATATCACTAAATGCCCTCAATTAAATAAGTTTAGTTTTTTGTGATGTTTCTTTTAAAAAAATATAGGTTCCAATATCAAGGCTACTTTTGACATATCTAAACATTGATATTCAAACTTGCTGATCTAAATATTGTCTATATCACTACACAGTATCCCAAAAGTCTTAGTGCTTAGTTTTAAAAAGTTTTAAAGTTTTAAACTTTAGTAACTGAAACTGCAAAGACTTTTGGAATACACTGCATATAGCATTTGCCCATCACCAAACACTTTCACACTATTTCCTTTGGTCCTTAAAACAACTCCTGAAACCAGATCTTAATAAGTATAATTTTCTCTCTTTTATTTTATTTTTTTAAAATAACTCTTAGAGGAATGAAATGATTTGCCACAGGTTACACAATTAGATGGTAGATGAGATTCAAATCTATAATTATCCCTTTCACACTGGAACATAGATTTGTTCTGTCATGGGTTGGCATAAGAAATTAAATGGGAATTTACGGGAGTTTCGCAGAAGCCTCAGATGAGACATGAAGGCTAGCAGGCAACACAGAAAATGTTTAGAAACTTAGAAATGCATAAAATATATTTACAATATTATAATATATATATATATATGTATATATATAAATATATACAATAAGACACTGTAAATACCCCTTTGAGGACATTTTGTACTTACGAGTTATATACATTTTGGCAAGTTCCTTAAACTTCCAGACTCAGTTTTCTTATTTGTAAAGTGAAAAGAATAACAATAAGGAAAAAATATAATAATGATAGTGATGATGAAATGCTTACAGCCTGTTTAATAGAATGGTAAAGTGTTTCTTATTATTCTCTTTTAAAAAATCATATAATTATCATTTTAAAATTATTTTTATTATTTTTAACTCCTATAAAAGAAAAAGGTTACAAATTAAATCAGCTTGTTGGGCAGTTAGGTGGCGCAGTGGATAGAGCACCAGCCCTGAATTCAGGAAGACCTGAGTTCAAATCTTATCTCAGACACTTAACACTTCCTAGCTGTGTGACCCTTAACCGCAACCTCAAAAACAAAACAAAACAAAAAAATAAATTAATTAATCTGCTTCAATGCCAGAAATATTTGCATATTTGTCTGTCTGCTTTCTTTGTGACAGAAACTCAGAATGATAAAACATCAACTAGGAACAGGGGGAATTAATAACTAGAGGGCTCATGAAACACCTCTTTTAGGCTACATCTTTCCTAATATCCCAGAATATTCCAAAGAAATTGCTCATTTGTTGAGAGAATCTGACTCAATTCATTTTAATTACTGATATGATATAGCCTTCAACAGGTGAGTATCTCTAATAGGCATTATTACATTATTATTAGCCTTTCTATGGGCTAGAAAATGACTATTTGATTTTACATAAATCCGAATTAAAATCTAGAAGAAGTAATAATGTTTCTCTTCTTTCTTTTTTCTTTTTAAGCAATCTTGACACAGAAGAACTATGTGGTAAGTTTCTTTAAGAAAAATTAAACCCAAAGATATATAAGTAAAGTTTGTGTGAGATGGGAAGGGGATAAAGTGTATGATGCTTCTGAATCATCTTTGGATAATAAATAAATAAAAATTTTGTAGGTTAAGAAAACACATCAATAAACCTTTAAAACTAAATTAGGAATGGTATTTCCAAGTTAATTTACATGTTTAATACTCTACCAGTTAAGTTTTCAAGAAGATATTTTATAGAATTTGAAAAAAAATTAAAATTTTATTGGAAAAACAAAATATTTAGAATACTAAGTTAAATTGATGAAAAGAAGTAGAAATGAAAGGGGGAAAGCACTCCCAGACCTCAAACTATATTATAAAATATATGTCATTAAAACCAACTAATATAGATTAAAAAGGAATATATTAATAAGAAGAAAGTCCCCATAAACTCCAAAATTTTAATAGTAGCACTTTTGTCATAGAAAAGAATTGAAGTAGATACCTATCAACTATGGAATAGCTAAACAAATTGTGATACATAAATGTAATGGGAATCTCCTACACTGTAAGAAATTGTGTGTGTGGTGAATATAGAGAAACATGGAAAGATTTATGATATGAATTGATGCAAGAGTGAAGTAAGCCCAAAATACAATACATACAATGTAAATGGAAAGAACAAACACCAAAAAAACTTTTTGTTCTTTCTATTTACATTGTATGTATTGTATTTGTATATTACATATATATGTATATATGTAAATTGTTTGATTTGAATGAAGAGATCTGAGAAGACAAGTCTCAGTATATCTTTTTTGGTGGAAGTAGGAGGTCCACAGGTGTCACACATTGCATATGTTTTCAAACTTTTTCAATATATTGATCAGTTGTGCTGATATTTTTTACTCTTTAAAAAGTATTACTTATTATTTATTATATGGAATAGCTCTCTGAAGAAATAGAAAGGATACTTGGAATAATTAAGATGATTTGAGAAAACAGGAGGCATCAATAAAAACTTGTTTAAAAAAATGAAGAAAAAAAGCCAAATTATGATCCATTGTAAACAGTTATAATTTTTTATAATTTTTACCTAAACAAATATTTTTGGTTACTCATTGTTGAAAGGGCTGAGATGTCATTAATTTCCTTATAGAAAGACAATTGTTACTGCAATTAGTACATTACTTTCAGAAGAGCAAATTCTCAACTAGTTTCAACTGACTGTTAGTATTTAATAGAACTTCATTATTTTCTGCCCTTAATGTGTTTTCTAAAGCTATACAATGCAACAGATTCTCTAAGTTATAGTATCATAGATTTCAAACTTGAAGGTACCATTAGAGATCAGTTGATCTATGTCTACTGTCAAAATACATATAAGGAAACTGAGGTATCATGTTGGAGTGGAAAGAGTACTGGGTTTCAATTTACTACCTGTATATCCCTGGGCAAATTATTTAACCTCATTTGATTAGTGGTCCTCACAGATGAAATGAGGAGACTGAACTATACAATAAGTAAAATAATTTCCAATTATAAATCTATGTTTTTAATAGTTCCTCAGTTTTTACTGATGAAGTAACTGAGATGACAGAATGCAGGAGAAAGAACCCAAGATTTGGAACTGGAAGATTACAGTGCTTCTATTTATAACCTATATGATCTTTGGCAAATCTCTTATCTTTGTGTTTTAATTCTCTTATCTGTCAAATGAAGAGGTTGAACTGGATAAGGACTGAGTCTCTCATTAAAATGTAATATTGTCATTTCCCTCTACCTGCCCAATAGGAGTGGAATTTTGGTTGCCATTTTCAAAACAAATCATTCATTGGTCATAGTTATTTTTTTGTACAAATACACTCACTATGTCCTAACCAGTAATACTGCCCCCATCTTTTTGATGAAACTACACTCAAAGATTATGATAGTGGAAGGGGAATAATTGTGAGATTGAGAGTTTGATGATATTAAAGATTAATTTGATATTCTGTGAATATCAACTCTATTATATATGAGTCATTCAAAAATTTGTTTGCTTTGGTTCGTAAAACTCTTTTGTTTGATGTTCTTTAGTCATTTTTCTGTAGTATCTGACTTCATAACCCCTTTTGGGGTTTTCTTGGCAAAAACACTAGAAGGGTTTACCATTTACAACTCATTTTATAGATGAAGAAACTAACTTGTCTAGAGTCATACACTTAGTAAGTTTCTAAGGCCAGATTTGAATTCATGAAGATGAGCCTTCTTGACTTGGGCCTGGCCCTCTATCCACTGTGTCATCTATCTACCCATATTTTTTGAGTCTACTTTAAATATTTTATTGTTCCAAATATAGATTATTCTTAAATATGAATTATCTCTCTAAAATAAATGTTTTGTTAAGAAATAACTACATAGATATCAACTGGAAAAATAGCATTGCTATAGGTCACATTTAAATCCAAATTTGGGGAAAATAACAGATTGTATTCTAATCAGTATAGTGGTTGTAATAGCTAACACAACCAGATTTTTAATGAGGATGGATGTTTGGAGTTCTGTCTCAGGGTGTTTGGACATCTAGGAGGTACAGTAGATAGAGCACTGAGGTTGGAATTGGGAAGAAACATCTTCAAGAATTCCATTCTGGCCTCACACACTTATTAGCTGTATGACTATGCTGTTTGCCTCAGTTTCCTCATCTGTAAAATGAGCTGGGAAACTAAATGATAAACTACCCCAGTATCTTTGCCAAGAAAATCCCCAATGGGTTCATGAAGAGCTGGACACAATACAACAATAATAATTCAGGATGTTCACCCTTATGGAGTACATTTCCTGTCCTTTGCACTTCTGACATGTAGCACACAGTACAGCACCAGACCCAAGGGTCCTGACCTTTTCTTGGGATCCATCTTGCCCCCAATGCGAAATTACAGTTTGTCATTTCTTTCTCTTCTCTCTCAGTATTCTTCTCAGTCATCAACCAAGCCAATGCAAATCATAAACAGGTTTTTACATAATCAGAGTGAACCACTCTCTGTCCACACCTTGCCTCTGGTTCAAATGAATGTGCTTCATATACCATCATTCCTAGTTACATCACTGAGGACAACTAGAGATGAGTTTCTCTTAGAATCTCTAGTTAAAGGAAAAGGTACTTCCCTAAAATAAAGCCATCATTTCCAGTATACTTTTCTTTTGTGTCTTATTCCTCAAAACCCATCTGTAGTACTTGAACATCATTTTTCAAGCTCATTAAACTGCTAGCAATAACAACCAATGCAACATAGAATTACAAATAGCAGAATTCCAAAATAGTGAATCTCAGAATATTAATTCTGCACAAGAATATACATATATACATATAAATAACTTGACTAATTTTCAAAAATGTTAATAAAAAGATCTATTTTTCTATTTTTTCTTTCTCAGCAATATCTATCTATTCACTGTTAGTTTGAATGAAAATAAAGACATGATTACAGATTTCAGTGAAAAATAAGATGTTTAGAAGAAATAAATCATGCTTAATACATGAAGAAATCTATACCTTACTATTCATCCTCAGTTATTTCTTCCTCTTCTTCCCTTTTCTTCTCCTTCTCCTTTTCCTTCTTTTTCTTCTCTTTCTCCTCCGCCTCCTCCTTCTTTTCCTCTTCCTCCTCCTTCTCCTTCTTTTTCTTTGGCAAATCTTTTATCTTTGTGTTTTAATTTTCTTATCTATAAAATGAATAGATTAAACTTCCTTTGATGCTGCTGCTGCTTGCTTCTTCTTTTTCTTCTGCTTCTTCTGCTGCTTCTGCTGCTGCTGTTTCTTCTTTTTCTGCTTCTCCTTTTCTTCTTTCCTTCTTTCTTTCCTTCTTTCTTTCCTTCTTTCTTTCTTTCTTTCTTTCTTTTCTTTCTTTCTTTCTTTCTTTTTTTCTTTCTTTCTTCCTCATTCTTCTTCTTTTTTCTTTTTATTCTTCTAATTATTCTTTGTATGTGGGATTAAGTGATTTGCCCAGGGTTACATGGCTACTAAGTGTCAAGTGTCTAAGTTTAAATTTGAATTCAGGTTCCCCTGACTCCTGAGCTGATGCTTTATGCACTGTATGCACTTTATGCACCAAGCTACCCTGTTATTTATTCTTAAATTAATATAAAAATACATTTCAGCAGGGCAGAAATAATATAGAAAGCATTTCCCTCCACTCAATATGATTAATATGAATCATGAAGAGCATGTATATAAGGAGGATGGATGACTCATCTCCAATGTCCCTACAATGTGAATGTAAACATATACATATGTACATACACATAATACATATGTGTGTGTTTATATGAGTATAAATATATGCACATCTATGTTATAGGTATAGGTAAACAAGGTAGAATTTAAATACCTTCCAACATATATTTTGGAGCCTTTCACCTCTTACTTGGTTGTGTGATACTTCATTTCTTTAAATTTGGGTTATTTCTTCAACCTGTTCTCATGCTACCACATCTAAGTTCTCAAAGATAAACCAATAGATATTTCACTGAAATTTTCTAAGGGTACTGGAGTGATCCTGTTGAGAAATATACTTCCTTTACTTACCATTCTAGCCCATTTACTATTATCCAATGTTTTCTGTCTATACAAGCAGCCATTCATTATGACATTTTTAGATCTTGAGCACAACGACTTACTTAATAAGGCAAAAGGACTACAGATACATCTATATTAAATAAGATACATGAATAATAAATCACAATACACATATATGTCTGGATCCCATTCTCCCATCAATGCACACAATAGTGAAGAAGTCAGACACACTTCTAAGACACTGACATGGAAATACATTAAGGAGAGAAGATCATATGCTTGAGGGAACTTGCATCTCCAAAATTCAAGCATCAGTATTATTGGTCCATTCAAAAACATTTACTCCACAGGAAACTGTTAATTATTGATCTGCATAACTATTCAAACTGGAGGATGAGGAAATTCTGGTCTCTACTGAACATAGCTATAAGTTTTCAATTAATTAGTCATTAGCATTGAAAGGGTTTTTAGAAAATATTAGCTCTTAATATAAGCAACAGTTCTTTTAAAACCAAACAACTAATTGCCATACATCAAATGAACCATCTTGAAGCTATATAGACCAGCCCAGTCAATTATTCACTTCCACAGATGAGTCAGTGTCCAATTAGCACAGAGCTTGTCTCAAAATAGCTCCTCAGCCATGACACCAAAATAGTTTTAAGCTGTCCCAGACTTTTCTTCTCGAGTCAGAGGTGGCAGCAAAGAGCAAGAAGATCTTAGGTAGAACTTCAGGAAAGACAAAAGCTATTAGTCAATAAAGTACTTGGTGGATAAAATTTATCTCTCTAACCACTTAAGAATCCTTCAACTGTAACCTTCTCTCAGCTCACTGCACCTATTGAATTGCCAATAACTTCTCTTGCTCTTTTGTTATTGTCTTACCAGTGAACTCTTAGGTCAAAGCTAAAATGATAATCTCTCGAGTTGTGGTAAAAATTTAGATCTTTTATTTAAAAAGTCATAGTTCTCCAAATTTCTTCTAAGATATAGATAGTTCTTTTTTGATCAATACTTCAACATCTAAATGTTTATGTATTTTTCATTTTCTTTTTTTTTTTTTCAATTGTACAATTTTATTTATGGCTTTGACATGCTGCCATTTTTGGTATCATTGAAAGGACTTTCAAAGACTTACTATGTGCTTGGCACATATTAAGGTCTTAAATGTTTGTTTATTTGACCAGTTGACAATTTTTGAAAAAGACAATCTTAGTTTTTTCACAGAACATATACATTTGGTGCAGCTGGGTAGTGCATTGAATAGAGGTCTGATCTGGAGTCTGTAAAATTCCTCCTCCTGACTTCAAATTTGACCTTAAGCCCTTAGTAGTCATGTGACCCTGAACAAGTCATTTCACCCTGTTTGCTTCAATTTTTTAATCTGTCAAGTGAACTGACAAGGAAACAACAACGACTCCAGTTTCTTTGCCAAAAACCCCAATGGAGTCATCAGGAATTGAAAATGACAAAACAAGACAGATTTCCTAAGTGACTTTTGTATCTAGAATGTTATATATTTTTCATTTTCTTAATTTTACCTTCCTTAGTTATAAAATATATAATATAATATATAATATATGGTGTATAGTATTATACACATACATATATAATGTTTACATGCAAACTAGCTAACTTACCATCATCCTTTGCAGTTCTATAGGTTTCATCATATAATCTCTCTTTTTGCTTCTCTGGAAATTTTGTTTCTTCATACTCACATATATCTAGATTGTAATAAATAAAAGATTTTTCTCATACCAAATCATTACACATTGTTGACTGAGATTCAGAGATTTTCAGATTCACCCTACTGATCATTTTCCCTCCAAAACTGAACAAAATCCTTCTTGGAAATTGTATTCCTTCACATGCATGATTTACATTAAAACAAACCTCTTTTAAAAAAAACTCATATTAAAGCATCAAAATGTTTATCTATAAACAAAGGCACTATCTCCTGCCTTTTGACAAAATTCTTCCTTTACACAAAAGTACATTTTATGTTCTTGTCATTTATTTTGTCATGTTTCTTATATAAAAAAGAAAAAAAATCAGTCTACTGTAATTTCATTCATTCATTCAATTATCATTTATCATTTAAATATCTCCTAAGTGAAAAGCATAATACTAGAGTCTACAGAGGAAAAGACAAAAAAAAAAAATTATCTCTGCCACCAAGGGAGCTTATTTTCTCATGGGATAAACACATTAATACAATTAGATCAATACAAAATATATAAGAAATAATTTTGGTTAATGAGGGAAGGAGGTTAATAAGGATAATTAGGGAGATCAAAAAAGGCCCTTTATAGAAAGTAGCACTTGAGAGGAGCTTTGAATGAAATTAAAGGAAATCTTACCTTACTTTTTTGCCCTTTTTCTCTCCCCTACTATATCTAACTATATAGGATGATTGTGGCCTGTCCCTATCATCTTGTGGGAAGTGAAGTGGATAAATGAGGAAATTAGCCAAATAATTCAGCGTGAAAAAAGAGGAAAGCTTTTTGCCTTATACATATTTCCTTGGCTTTGATGATTATTTTAGGTGCCAGTTTTGCATTTGTCTTTGTCTGGTTAACAGCTTTGCTTAAGAAAAAGCAAGAAAAAGCTAGGAGTGATGAGAAGGGAATTTTAAAACACTGCCTTATTCTGGCCTTACTACCTACCTTTTCCATTGCCCTTTGTGAAACAATATATTATCTTTTATCTATTTAGTAACTTCCTTTTTTTAAAATATCATCTTCCTTTTGACTTTAATCTTTTCTTTAAAAAAAACCTTTTATGGCTTTTTTTCCCCCATAATCATGGTAAATCAAGTAATCACACCCACATTTCAACATCTTCAGTGTGTTTATTAGAAAGCTTTTATAATCTTCCCTTCAGATTTCATCTGTGATTTTATTATTAGTATACTTGAAATGCTTAGTCTTTCTAAAGATTGCTGTGATATACATATATTTTTAAATTCTAGTCATACAGGAATTCATGTTTTGTATTCTTCTCTCAGTGCAGGAATATGCATTTTAATCACTAGAATTATAATGTAATCATTTTTATTTTGTGGATTTTGTGCATTTTGACAAATTAAGTATAAAAATTTTTTTGCTTTATTTGTTTTATCTGGGGGTAAGAGAAAAACTATGATTTCTTTAGTTTTGTGGATTCTACATAAGGCAACTTGGAATTTTAAAGTTGCTTGGAATAGTGATAGAATCAGTGATTTGCCCAGAATCATACAGTATGTGTGAGAGACAAAGTCTAAACCTAATTATGATATTAAGGTAGATACCAGTAGACAGGTTGCCTCTCATTGCAATTATATTCACTAAAATTAAATATCGTGATTATATCCACTAATAAGAGCAAATATGTCTGTCCATATCTCATCTTCATTCATTCAAAAGAAAAATGTTAGTTATGGAACTCTTGCTCACATGTACTTTTTAAATAAGTTTTATTGATTTGTCTTGTTTTTCTATTTCAAATATTTACAGATTACTCTCACTCCATTAAACATAACTAAATAAATAAAACAAAAAGTACAGTGACTTGATCTGAAAATATCTGAAATATTCAATATCTGTATCATCCCCAAATATCTATTTAAAAAAATAAACAGAAATTTATTTTCTTTCCCTCCTACCCCATCTCTGCTGGGGAAAAAAAAAAAAAGAAAGAAAAACAACTTCTGGTAACAAATATGTATAGTCAAGAAAAACAAATACTTTCAAAATTTATGTCTTATTCTGTACACTAAACCCATCATTTTGATGAGGTTCAGGGCAGGGCAGAGAGTTGTGGGAACCTCGTTCTAGTTGGCGCAAGTCCTTCATAAAAGAATTTGCAAACCCGAAAAGTTAGATTGGCAAAAGAAGTTTATTGTTGGAACTGAGAAGCCAGCCTTTGCTAGGAAGGCCGACCTCCTCAGAGGCAAGGTAGAGTTCCTAGCAGAGAAATCCTGAGAGGTAAAGAGAGATGGGGTCCTGTTAGGGAAATAGGTAAGAGAGATAAAGAGGGTTTAATGCTGAAAAGAGAATGTCTTCTCAGCGGGCAGAGGGTCCTTGCTGGCAGCTGTGCCAAGGAGAGAGAGAGAGAGAGAGAGAGAGAGAGAGAGAGAGAGAGAGAGAGAGAGAGAGAGAGAGAGAGAGAGAGAGAGAGAGAGAGAGAGGTTCCTTGGCATGATTCCTGAAGTTTCAATTGAATGAGGTTACTGCCCTCAGGCCTAGATGTCCAGTAGAATGGGACAATTTACTTGGATTAGTTCTGAACCAATCTTTGGCTCAATAGAGGTTGATAGAAATCTAGCTCTCCAGCTCAGGCTAAGTAGGAGTGGTCTTGGACTCAACTAGTCCCACCAAGATAACAGAATGAAATCACTTCATCTTGATTCCCCGGGGTGGGTCTTTTGCAGAGGCAGGGTTTAAGGAGTTTCTCTTCCCTTCAAGGAGTTCTCAAGTATTTATCTCATCGTCTCTCCCAAGTCAGGACAATATTGGGATTCCCTACATCATTTCCTCTATAATGTATCTAGCATGTTTCACCATAAGTCCTCTGGAATCAGGAATGGTTATTATATTGCTTATAGTTTTTACAATATTGTATAAATTGTTATTTTAATTCTTCATATACTTTTAAAAGAAGCCAATTGAATATATAATCCCTAAACATATAACTGGTTTGGGGTATTTTTGTACTTTCCATTTTTAAATTAAATTTTCTGTTACTATTAAAACTATATTTGACATAATACTCTCATCTTAATTTTCTACATTCCTAACAAGATATTAATTCCTTACATTTACATGCTTGGAACCAGAAATCTCAGGGCTTGCCAAAGGTCAATTGGTTTTAGGATTAATTTCAGCCACTCCAGCACTGAAAGACCTTGCAAAGCTGAGATGATTTTGCTTTGTATTCATGCCATTTCTGCTTCCTGTTGCAAATCTAAAGGGAACACTTTGATTGCTTTGCTATTTCTAACCAATTTTTAAGTATTTTTATAGCCTCTCTTTTATACTATACCTTCTTTCAAGTTTTGCTCTTGGTAGCTAAGTATTTTTAGGTATTTATAGATTTGTGGAAGATAATTCTAATGAAACTTCATTTGACTGGTGCTTGATCTGAGAGCATAAAAATAAAAAAGCTTTGTGAGAGAATATATTTAATCATACAACTTCTGTACTTCCTAGCTGTCTATTGAATAATAAAACAAAAAATTCTAAATTGAGTTTAAGTAGTATCTCTGAAAATTGAGGATGTAGGAACTATGAGCTCATGTGACTAATGGGTTTAAGGTAAATCAACTAATCAATAAACATTTATTAAATGCCCACTATGGGCCAGGAACTTTTTAAAATACAAAAATACACAAAAAAAAAAGGCAAAAAGTAGTCCCTGCCCTCAAAGAGTTTACACTCTGCAAAGTCCAGGTTACCAAGGGCTGGACTGTATCCTAGAAACTATTCAGACATTAGGATAGTACTTGCAAATATTGGGGCAGCTTCTAAGGTCTTTCAGTATGTCATAAGGGCATGGATTTGACTTAACACATGCTTTGCCTTAGCACTGATTAGCTAAGGAAGATAGTAGAAGATGGGTGCCAGTACCAAGGAGGATCTCAGAAGGAGTTATGGATCCAATGCCTTGCCCTGTTTCCTCCCCCCCACAAAAAAAAAAAAAAAAAAAAAAAAAAAAAAAAAAAAAAAAGTAGGTAAGTTCTGGAGGGTTTAGAAAAACTTAGAATAGTCTTAACACAAAAAGAGTCCTTAGTGAAATCTAAGGGGTTTAGAAAAAAAAAAAATTAGGATTCTTTTGAGCCAAACAATTTTTGGTGAGATGCTGACTTTAGTTTTTTAAGTAAGAGTTAAGTATATAAGCTTGGTGACAGCATTTTTAATTGTGACTTTTAAAATTATTCTTTATTCTATTGTTAATATTATTGGCAAATAATATCTGGCAAATAATTAGAAAAATGGTTGGCAAACATAGGGAAATGTTCACTGTTTAGTTTTGGTGATTTGTGGCTCAAATACCAACTTCCACCCACAGGACAGACCAGTCAGCCATTTTAAAGTAACAAGGAACCCCAAGGGTGAGATGGAAGGTATTATGTGTCAGGGAAGTCAAACCAACAACATTTTGAGCACCATCTTCTCTCAGAGTAAGAGCATAACAGCCAAAGACTCTGAACCTAAGATTCTTGGGAAAAGCAGTGTCCCCAACAAAACTGAAAGATCTGTTTCCAGTCCAACCCTGAAGTCATCACTGAGGGGGGTAATTGTTGAGGAGGAAGAGTCCATTTTCCTAATCACCACAAGCAACAGGTGCTGACCAATAGCCACCAAAAGGCAATCTTAGAAATGGCAGCATTCCTCAAGTTACTGGTCCTGCTTTCAGCCTTATAAGCTATCAATTCAAGAAAGCAACTTGTTTAGAGAAGGGGCCAGTTTTCCTCACCAATTGCCATGCAGTGGGTAGGCAACCCAGCATAGCTGAAGAAGTAAGACATGCTGATGGAAAGATAGGCAAATTGAATGATCTTCACCAGCTTGATGACTACCATCTTCCATAGACCCTGATGGAGATAGCAAGGACTCTGAACCTAAGAGGTTTGGGATTTGAGCTGCTTCTAACCCAGTACCCTTTCCCACCATCCTGAGAAGTAAGGAATAATGAGAAGAAGCCTGGCAACCATTTCTATCTATAGGTTATACAACCACAGCTTCTAAAGTTCCAGAAAACAAAATTCTTATCCCAAAAGCTTGGTACTGTCAAAAGATTCATTATTAGAAATTGATATGATTTTATCAGTGGTAACGACATTAAAAAAAAAAAAAAGAAAAAAGAAAATTGGTATCTGTTTTGCCACTACATTATAAGGACAAAGGGACTTTTCTACCTGACTTGCAGCTAAAATCTTCCATATGTAATAACTCCTCCATTAGAATATGAGCTCATTGAGAGCAAGGTCTTGCTTCTTGATTTGTATTCTCAGTCTTAGCATAGTACTTTGCCAGTCATGAACTTTATGTCAATTAGCTACTTCTATTTTTATTACATTTTCCTTTGAACTTTGAGGCAAATCTCCATGGAGACTTCATCTTAGCTCTTGCTACCCACACAATTCTCCACTTTACTTGCTATGGGGTTAAGATACTATGTTCCAGTAAACTGCATGCTCCCTTAGAGATGACAGTGATCATAAATCAATGTGTTGATTCTTATCCATGGAAAACAGATAAAGTAAGTCAATAAATATTTATTACATAATTTGTTTTCTTATAGAGCTCATATATTAGACATTTATATACACAGACTCATAAAGGATCTAGGTTAAAGTCTTGGCTTTTATATTACTAGTTGTGTAAAATTAAGCAAGTCACAACCTCTCTGAACTTGTTACCTCTTCTATGCAATGGATGTAATGATGCCATATTGTTCACAGTTTTTTTTATAAGGAATATTTTTTGGGATCCTTAAAATGTATCAGCTAACATCTTTGAAGAAAGTAGCTGACTGAGAATTAAGAACCATGGATTCTAGTTTGAAATTTAATTTGGCAAACATTTTTTCACAAGTTTAATATATGTGGGGCAATAAGGTAGGATCTGTGATTATAAGAACAAAAGTTAAAAAAAAAAAAAAAAAGATTTCCCGTCCTCAGGGTGTTTATATTCTATTGGGAAGCTGGGAAGCAACACACAAAGAGATAAAGTGAGGTGGGAGAGAGCACTAAGGACTACTCATGCAAATTGGTATCTTTGCAATTTATTGTGGCACTTACCACCTGAGGGAATTACGAAAGGCTTTCAAGAGAAGATAATAAGCTTTGAACTGAGCTTTGAAGGAAGTCGAGGCATCTAAGAATCAGCAGTGATGGGGGTGTGCTTTTCAGGAACAGGAACTAGTCTATGCCAAATCACAATAAAAAGGCGTGGAAGGTTGGATTCCGGGGACAGCAAGCAGGAAGATTGACTGGAATGCAGAATATAGGAAAGGAAATGAGGAGAAATAAATCTGAAAAGGCAGCTGGAGACAAATTGCAGCTAATGAAAGCCATCCCCAGGGCAGGGACAAGAAAGGAAGGTGAGGAAAAAACAGGGGAAAGAAACGTGCATAGTAGTTTTATATATTTGAAAGGAATAGCAAGTTTTGTGTAATAGATTTGCAGTTTCATGTGTAATTTTTTAATTGAACTGTGTAATGGAAATGCTTGTTTTATTCTGCAAATTAAACATAATATTTTTTTAAAATTCAGAATGTAAAGGGTTTTAAACACCAAACTGAAGGGTTTTTATTTTATCTCAGAATGATTGTAGAACCTCTCCAGAGGGACTTAAAATCTACGATAGAAGCTCTTTGGGAATTTTGATAGCTTCCAGTAGAAAGCCATGTGATTATTTTTTTTTTATTTTAATTTTTTTTTTATTTTTTAATTATACCTTTTTAGTGACAGAACGTATGCCTGGGTAATTTTTTGCAACATTATACCTTGCACTCACTTTTGTTCCGACTTTTCCCTTTCCTCCTCCCTTCACCCCCTCCCCTAGATGGCAGGCAGTCTTATACATGTTAAATATGTTATAGTATATCCTAGAAACAATATATGTGTGCAGAACCAAACAGTTTTCTTGTTGCATAGGGAGAATTGGATTGTAAAAATAACTTGGGAAGAAAAACAAAAGTGCGAACAGTTTACATTCATTTCCCAGTGTTCCTTTTCTGGGTGTGGCTGATTCTGTCCATCATTGATCAATTGGAACTGAATTAGATTTTCTCTTTGTGGAAGATATCCACTTCCATCAGAATACATCCTCATACAGTATTGTTGTTGAAGTGTATAATGATCTTCTGGTTCTGCTCATTTCACTTAGCATCAGTTCATGTAAGTCTCTCCTAGCTTCTCTGTATTCAACCTGCTGGTCATTTCTTACAGAACAATAATATTCCATAACATTCATATACCATAATTTACCTAACCATTCGCCAATTGATGGGCATCCATTCATTTTCCAGTTTCTAGCCACTACAAAAAGGGCTGCCACAAACATTTTAAGCCATGTGATTCTTGCAAATGCATTTAACTACTTATATGCAAAATGAGGTGGTAGGTTAGTTTATGTTTGAAGCTACTTTCAAATTTAAAATTTTATGAATCTCTGAAGTCATACAAAATAGACAAAACTGGCATCCTGCTCATAAACTCTTAAACTGGAAAGGATCTTAGACTAGATTTTATTTGATTTGACCTTTCAACCTTCAAGCAATGTAATCCTGTCCTCTGCAAACTCTCTGGCAGGTAATTATCTGTTTATAGTGGTAAGAAGCATGCTGCTTCACAAAGTAGCCCAGTTCACTATGGAACAGTTCTTGTTATTAGAAAGTTCCTCCATATAGTGAGTTTAAATTTGTCTCCCTTATAGCTTCCACTGGCTATTCCTGATTACACCATTTAGATTTACAAGAAATATAAACCACATTCTTTTTGAGATAGAGCAATAGCTAAATAGATAGATGATAGGGAGATAGATGGATACGTAAATATATAAAAAGAGAGAGAAGATAGGTAGATACATATATCAAGATACATAGATTTTAGTTATGTATATTATATACTAGTATATTGTATATACAATATACATAGCTATAGATGATAGGTAAATACAGATAGATCAATAAGATAGATGATAATAGATGATAGGTAGACACATATGTACATAGAGATACATAGATCAATATTTACATATATGTGTATGTATATATACATATACATACACACACACACACACACATATATATATATATATATATAATAACAGAGAGAGAGAGACAAAGATGATAGATACAGGTAAAGTGAGAGGGCATTTATTAATTGGTTACCATATATTGATTAAAGTTCCAAGCTCTTGGGATACAGATAAAAGCAAGCCAGGCAGTCCTTGCTCTCAAGGAATATACCTCTATAGAAGTACAGAAAGAAAGTACTTGCAGAGGCATGTTGCATAGATGCCTGGGAAATGGTTTGGAGATAGATCCAGTTCCCTGAAACATAAGCCAAAAGTCCTCCTTTCACAACTAAGAAGCCTAAGGAGCAAAGTCAAAGACTTTGGTAAGAGAAACAAAGATGATACCTAGACTAAGTAACAGTGTAGAGAGGGCGAGAAGTAGTTTGTCAGACCTGATTCCTAGAAAGATTACACTACCCTATCAGAACTAGAAACACAGAGGTTGTGTCTAAGCTATGTCATCTGGCAGTTCTTTAGTTATATTTGTTTTTTTGTTTCTTTACCTGTTACTCATATGATATCATTTCTAGAATTTTCTCCATCCTAATAACCCCTCCTCTGAATGTTCCCCAGTTTGTCATTCATCCTCTTTAAATGTGACACCCCTAAATAAATGCAATACTCTAATATGACTAGGAGAGAATATGGTAGGACTATCATCTCTCTTGATCTGGACACAAGATTTCTGTTAATGAAGCAAAAATTCATGTTAACATTTTTTTTTATTTCACTACTTTGTTTTGCTCATATTGAACAAAACTTTACGCTTTTTCACATGTTAAGTTAGGTCTCCCTACTCTATATTTGTCTTTTTTTATATATAATGAACAAGTGTTTCTTTTCTCTCTTTCCTGCCCTGTACCCAATTAAAAAAAAAACAAAAACAAATAAGCACAGTCAAAAACCATCACATTTCCACTTTGACCAAGGCCAAAGACATGTCTCATTTTGCATCTTGAATCCTCATTACTTGTTTGTCAGGAGGGGGGTAGCATTACTTATCATCAGTTCTCAGAAATCTTGATTGGACATTGTATTGATCAGGTTTTTCAAGTCTTTAAATTATTTGCTTTCACAATGTTATTGTTATTGAATAAATTACTCTCCATTTCATTCAGCATCAGTTTATACAAATCTTCCCAAGTGTCTCAGAAAGTGTTCCTTTCATATTTTCTTATAGTGCAACAGTATCTCATTACATGGGACTATGTGGCACTGTGGATAGAGCTCTTGGCTTGGAATCGGGAATATTTATCAAAATGAGTTCAAATCCAATCTCAGATATTTAGTAGCTATGTGACTGGGCAAATCACTTAACCATGTTTATCCCAGTTTCCTCATCTGCAAAATGAGCTGGAGAAGGAAATAGCAAACCACTCCAGTATATTTGCCAAGAAAATCCCAAATGGGATCATGAAGACTCAGACACAATTGAAATGACTGAGCAACAACAAAGTTTCATTACATTCACATGTTATAATTTATTCTGTCATGCTCCAGCTGGAGTACTCCCCTCATAGTTTCCAATTACTTTCTTACATAAAAAGAGTTACAATTAATATTTTTACACATAGGATCCTTTTTCTTTTCTTTTTTTTTTTTTTATCTCTCTCAGGTATAGATCTATTAATGATATAACTGGGATAAAGTTGAGGACTTTATAAGACTTTCCCATTCAATTGTTTGGCCCATCCACCCAGTTTTTCAGGATTCTTTTAAATCTATCAATATATTATTAACATTTCCTCCCAGGTTCATGTCATCTTTAGATATAATAACATGCCTCCTAATTTCTTATCAAAGTTATTGATAAAAGATTAACCAGAGTAAAATTCATGACCTATGACATAAGGGTGAGGATTCCCTCAAGCTTGATACCATAACAGTTGTTTTTATTTGGGGGAAGATGGCAATTTAAGTTAAGTGACTTATTCTAAGTTACACAGTTATTAAAAGTTCAAGGCCAGATCTGAACTCCTGATGATTCTGGTCATATGCTTAAATTCTCAATGGTTTAGGCATTTTTCTAAGGTTGCAAAGAAGATGCCAGCCTGCCTTGATTAGACAATTTATTTTCCTCACCTTGGAATTCCTTGCACCAAAGAAATTCTAGTTTTAATTCCTTTTCCAATTAATAATGATACATAATATTTATATAGGGACTTATGATTTATATTTTGCTTTACATTGCATTAACTTATTTTTTATTTTAATTCTGAAAAAACATTTAATAATCATTTGTTGTGTGCTAAATACTGAGTATTTTATAAATATTATCTCATTTGATTTTTACAAAAACCTTAGGAGGCTATTATTATCCCCATTTTACATTTGAAGAAACTAAGATAGATTGAAGTTAAATTATTTGCCCAGGGTCATATAGCTAATAAGACTAGATGTAAACTCATGTTTTCCTGCCTCAAGGCCCTGCTTTCTATCCACTGTACCATATAGTTGTCTCCATAAGGATGAAAATATTGAAGTTATGTTCACACAGATAACTAAATATCCAATACACAATCATCCTTAATTAAACATAAGTATCCTGTTGATTTTCTTTATGAGTGGTCTTCAAATTATAGAATCATGGATTTTTTACTTTCCTGGAATATTACTAGATAAAAATAAAATTGGATTTTTATGTTTTCAGATGATTAAAACAGTAATCTGTGATATCCTTCTAGTGAGACTTGTTGGATCTTTGAACCTGCCTTGCCAATGATTCCAAATTTATAGAATTTTTGTAGGAAAGAATGTTGTCTGAAAGATGAGAACTACAATACAATATCCTAGCTGAAGTAAGACCAATTGGCCTATGAGTAACTTATTCTCCTTTGAAAACCCCTCTAGTCATCAATTATCATTATCTTTTCAATTATATTTGAGTTTTAGATACATATTGCCAGTGTACTTTTGCTTTTATAAAGTTAAAATACCTATTTGCCTCTTTTTTTAACTTTCAGAATATTTTTCTCAGCACCTTGGAGAATATGAGAATGTCCTGGCAGCTCTAGAAGACCTAAATCTTTCCATCTTAAAGGCGATGGGCAAAACAAAGAAAGTAAGGGAAAATTTTGTTCCTTTTATATTAAATATTTGCTTTCTAGAGCTAATTTTATTAAGCACTTGCCCTAACATTATCAAAAGTTATCATGATTCTTTTTAAAATTGCAAACATTTAATTTCCTTTAATGGGGATTCCTTTTTTTTTTTTTTTTTTTTTTTTTTTTTTTTTTTTTAATAATCTATCTTCTAAGCATTCAGCACTACTGTAAAAGTAAGCTCGGATCTATACCTGGGATCAGGGATTCTTAACCTTTTTGTATAATGGTCTCCTTTGGCAATCTGGTGAAACCTATGTATTTTCAGAATCATATCTTTAATGCATAAAATGAAATAATAGTATATACGAAACCAATTATATTGAAATGTAATTTTAAAACATTAGAAAGAAAAATCTGTTCACTGATTAAGTCTTCAGAATGACAGATGCATTTGTTGGAAAATAAACTGGTGCCTTCAGGAGAGCCATGTATTATATTAACATGTGCACTAACCCTATCCTTATTTTCAACTTTGTTTCTAGCTCAAAACATTCATATTAATGATTTTATTACTGTTGGATATGAATTTTTAACAAACTTTTACTTGATTGCCATATTTTTGCTGGCTATGATACTGAATTCTGTTTATAGGACTTCTAACTTATTTTGTCATGTCCTTGGGTTTCAGGATTCAACTTTTTGCATTTGTCAAAAAGACTTCCATATGATTGCTAGAACATGCATAATAATCTGTGATTGCTTATTAGTTAATATATGTTACTTAAGCTTTCTGGTGGAAATTCCTCAACTTTTTGAATGTTGCTCCCAAATCTTTCAAGAGATTTGGGTCTATCAGAAATTCAAATATGTGGAAAATGCTAACTGCTTCTTTACCCAAGACATGAGATTTGTCTTACTCAGTGAATATGTGGAGAAATTTAAAAAAAAAACTTTCTTAAAGCTTATGAGTTACTCAACAATTGGCCATCTTTTTTGGGGGAAGAGGAGCTCTTTCCAATTAACATTTTCTCCCATCTTAAGCCTATGATATCTACGTTTTGATGGAATAGAAAATCCATTCATATTGATGTGATTTGAATAGTATTAAATATGCCATATCTGTAACATATTTCAATATATTCCTAATCATATTCATGGGCTGACAGACTATGGAGACTACTGTAGATTTGATCCTGAAGTAATATACTACTATGAATGAGGGGATATAACACATTCTTCAGTGCTTTTCCATTATTTCTTCTTGTATTGCCATTCAAGTCAAAGTATTTCAGTAATAGAAGCTATGGAAACAAATATTTAAATGAAGCTATTGAAAAATGCAAAATATCAGATCCTCTGAGCTTATTCTTGTTAAGCAGATTCACAATGTATTGTTTGACCAGTCAAGTGTACAGAATAGGACCAGTGGGAAAAGATGTCATTTAGCAAGTACTAGAGATAAATAGAATGATACATTTAAGAACTACCTTGCAAATTAATTCCATACATGCTTTAGAAGAGTCCTACAAATATTACAGAATAAACACTGTCTCCTGGTGGAGAACCTAAAAAGAAAATGGGGCAATTAGGTGTATGTTAATGAGTATTTAATTTGATGTAAAAATTGATCTTGTCCTAATATTGTGGCTGTTAAATAAGGCATGAGACACAAAATCAGAAATGAAATGCTATCTTTTCATTTAAAAAAAAACTCTGCATTTAAATTTATGCCACCATTTTTAGTAATTTCTAAACAGGTCATTTTGCTTCTCCCTTTATTTTTTCCCTTTTCTCTTTTTTAAATCCTTTCTTTCCTCAGTTTACTCTCTGAGACACCTGGAGAATAGAATATAGGGGGTAATGTTTGGTGACCAGAATGTGGAAGTAGAAAGATGGTCAAAGCACTTGTTACATTTTTACTCAGCCCTTTCCCCACTTTAGTTCAATAATTTCAAAAGAGATAATAAATAGTATTTGCATAAATTGTAAGTTAAATAGTATATTAATTCTCAATATCTCCATATTTAAGTCAGCATTTTATAATCAAAATACTCTCTGATTTTTACCTTTCTTCACTTCTCTATAGAAATTTTGCAAGAAAATGGCCTTTTCTGATTTGACAATATATAATATTTTTTGATGACAGTGGTAGCAAGAGAGATAATCGGAATAACAACAGGTCTTGTTCTTGTTCTAAAATATTACAGGATTCTACAGAGACTGAAATTCTTCCTTACGAAGAATTCCTCTATCATTGACCTAAGAATTTAGGTGGAAGGATTGTCTTTTGGAGACTACCACAACATCAATAAAAGAGTGAGAAACTCCTTATCTGTTAGAGCAGCTAGAGAGCTAGACTAAGGTTTAGCAAGACTTCCATTTGAATCCTGTCTCTCATTGTTACTAGCTGTGTAACCATGGGCAAGTCATTTAAGTCATCAAAACTTCAATATATTCATCTTTAAAGTGGGTATAAAAGTAACTCTGCTATATTTGTTACAACATTGTTGTGAGACTCAAATGTAATAACAAATGTAAAATATTTTTAAGATGTCATTTATTCTTGACAAGAGCCACTCCTTCCCCTGAAAAATCAACTATAGGACACAAATTAATGCAAGGAAATTAAATAACTGATATGTTAACCTCATGTTATAGCAGTCAAAAGTAGAAGAAATTGAGAAAAGGGAGGAGAAAAAAAATAGATGCAGAAAGGTAACAGTAGAGAAATGATGAAGGAGGGAAAGAAAGAAAGCAGGAAGAGAGAAGAGGAAAAGTAGGAAAAAATGGGAAGGGAAGAGAAGGGAAAGCAAGAAAAGGCAAGGAAAGTATACAGATGTGAAATAAAAGAGAATAGGAATGACAGGTGGAGAGAAAAAAAATTCAATTCAATGGAACAAACATTTCTCAAGCACCTTCTATGTAGAAGGTATTTAAAGGAAAAGGTGAAAAAAAGACCAAAACAACAGGAAGTATCAGGAATAATAATTGAACCCAGATCTTCTGACTCCAAATCCTGAAATTTGCTTAAACACACATATGTATATGTATATGTGAAATATACATATACATAAAAATAATCATGACAGACCTCTTATTAGGAAGAACTAGCAGTATTTATACTTTGAAAAAGAAAAAAGAAAAGCAACCTACATTCTCTCTCAGAGAGTATAGCACCTGTTCACTTTGTCAAAAATAAGTGAAAATGGTTTTATCTATTTGCCTTAAACTCTACAAGATCACCAAGGTCAGACATATTCACTTATAATTATGTCCTTTGCCTTCTATCTCCTCCTGTGTTCTGGCCTTTTGCCATATTTTCAAAAGCTAAATGGATTGTTCATCCTTAGCTTTTAGGGAGAAAGGAAAAAAGAAAGAAAGAAAGAAATGATCACAGACCCAATTTAACATGGACAGTTGAAAGTCTTAAAAAGCACCCTGAACTTTATGTGGATGACTGGGAATTGCAAACCCAACCCAATAATTGCGTTATATGATATTAGGCACATTGCGTTTCCATGTTTTCACAATGAGAATAATCATGCTCATGGGCCTCACAAATGGATGAATGTTTTTTTATAATTTCCTAGCACATGTAAATCCTAATGCAAAGGCTAAAATTGATTACATTTGATATGCCATATAAATATAATGGTGGATCACCACATTTTCTTTAGTTTTGGGGTTTCATTCTTCAAATAAAACTGATGACACAAGATCAACAGCCTTCTTAGTAACCAAAAGTACTCAGAGTTTCAGAATTAATTACACATACCTCTAATGTAAATCTTTGAATAATGCTATAAAACCAGTATCAATTTCTAGTTCTCCAGGTGGCTATTTACAAAAAAATTAATAATAATAATAATAATGTGAGTAAAAGACAAAGATAGTTTACATTACAATTTAATAGAATTTCCATGGTAATAGGCACTAATCATCTTTGGAGACTTATATACCATGCATTAGAAAGAATACATACATATATATATATATATATATATATATATATATATATATATACACACACACACACATATATATACATTTTATATATCATATATGTGTTATAAAGACACATATATGCAACATAAATCTGTGTGTATGCAATATATTTATGGTGTATATACATGTATGTGTCTATATGTATATGCGTGATATATATGTATATATGGCACATGATACATATATACAAATATATATTATACCCTCATCTATGTATATTACCTTTCTCTATAAGTATGTATACATGTATGCATGTTATATGTATATATGCAAGTAATATACATATATTTTCCTCTTCGAGTAAGTCCTAAACTATCCCCTGACCAAAAAAAAAAAAAGCATCAATAAAATCATCAAACCTGTTCTGCAAACTGCCACTATTATAATTGTTCACCTAGTGAAAACCAATCCATATATTTGGAGGTCAGAGTAAGGAGAGATGGGCTAGAGAGAGAAACAGAAGAGAGCTTTCACATGTAGATGTAGCAAAAGGTTGGGAATTTGGTGGAAATGTGAAAGAATTGATCAAGGTCAAAACCAGACTATAGTGTATCTCAACCTCACAAGCTAAGCAAGACTGGTGAAAAGTAGGTAAAGGGTTGGGGAAAACACAGAGATGTTATTGGACTTTTCCTAGGCTACTGATTGGTTAGGTCAGACAGGTAGGCACATGGGGTTTTCTGGATAGTTGGTAGTTTCAATAAATCAAAAGGAAAAAGGAAAGAAAACAAAAAGCTAATTCAGTACAAGAATTTGTAAACTAATGAGAAATTGCTAAAAGAAAAACCACAGTCAGTCAAACAAAATTTGTCTTTGGATTTTCATTAAAGGTATCACTAAAATTTAACCAAGAAGTAAAAGAGAAAAAAAATTAAAACTAAAAACTTTTACTCTTTTGTCTTCACTGGGGTTTCTTATAGTGAAAAGACTAGGATGTATAATTTTAGTTACTTGGAGAATAGTTTCAAGGATCAGAGAAAAAAATTTCATATCTTGTCATGAGGAATGAGCGATCCAGTTTCTAAAATCTTCTGGGGGAAGAATTACTGAACCAACTGAATGAACTTTACAAAGATTAGTTATATGCAGGGTGGGAGCAAAGATTGACAATTTCTATGATCTTTGTTGTAGAAAGCAAGAAGTAAAGAATACACACAATTATATAGAAAAGCAATCAGAAATCTCAGTAATAATTCAAGGAAAACAATAATCAATTATAGAATGAAATAAGATTTAAAATGATAATTAAAAGTAAAATTATATGATAATAATAATTAGTTATTAATTGTGTTGCTTGTTTAGTCATATCCAAGTCTTTGTGACAACATTGGGGGTTTCCTTGGCAAAGATACAGGAGTAGTTTGACATTTCCTTCTCCAACTCATTTTACAGATGAGGAAACTGAGATACACAGAATTAAGTTCTTGCTCAGGATCACACAGATTAATTAGTGTCTAACACCAGATTTGACCTCAGAAAAATGAGTTTTCTTGAATTCAGGCCTAATACTCTACCCACTGTGCCACAATGCTCCTAATAATAAAAATTGCTATTTATAGAGTTTTTAAAGGTTTGCAAAGTGCTTTGCATTGTCTCAATTGATCCTCACCCAAAGCCTCTGAGGAAAATGCTAGTTTACCTTCATTCCCATTTTACAAATGAGAGAATTTAGGAGATTTCCAGGGTCACATAGTCTGCAGTGGTCCTCAAACTTTTTAAATAGGGGGCCAGTTCACTTTCCCTCAGACTGTTGGAGGGCCCGACTATAGTAAAAACAAAAGCTCACACTCTGTCTCCGCCCCTCAGCCCATTTGCCATAATCAGGCGGGCCGAATAAAAGTCCTCAGCGGGCCCCATCTGGCCATCGGGCTGTAGTTTGAGAACCCCTGGAAGTAAAATCTAAAACCAGTATTTCCTAACTCCTAGTCCAACCAGCCCTCTCTCTATATATACATATTCTGATGGAGATTTTTTTTTAATTCAGAGAAGATGACTATATACTTTAAAGTATATTTTATTAACCATAGTAAAGAAAATTGAAAAAGCCTCATTATATGGTAACTTTAGCATGGCATTCATTCAAGGATCTTCCCAAATGAGATCTAGAGCTTAACAGGTATGGTTAGAGTAGAAGATATCTAAGGAAGGATTTTTTTTTCCTTAGGGCATTAATTTACTTCATTTTAAAATATTTAAGATCTATTATGAACAAGATAATGCTCCCCCGGGGGGTTTCCAGCATAGAAGGAGGGCCACATAGTAGGAAGGCCTAACCATTCTCAAGAAAATATCTAGGAGAGATCATACTGGTCACTAGCAGAGAGGGCACAGTAGCAGGATTATGTAGCCAGGATTTGGGAAGTGAGGAAACAGGAGACTTTTAATAGATGCTACTCTAGCTATAATTAGATATCTCTTAGAAGTATAGTATAATTAAGAAAGTATTGAATTTTATCATTGTTAATGCCACTTATCCAGCCACATTTTTTTCTTCATTATTACTTTACTTCTCATTTTGTTGAATTTTCGATAAAATGGGAAGATATGGAGAAGAAAATTAATTATATCAGTCTATTTGAGACTTGTATTATTAACCTTTTTAGATCAAGCAATTGCCTTTGTTTTTTAAATGTAGAAATAGATCCTTCATTTACTCAAATCTATATATCTATATCTATGGATTTGCTTATATATACATTCAAACATACATATATATATATATATAAAGACATATAAGTGTGTGTGTATGTATGTATATATATTCTCATCTGGGCGGGTATTAATAAAGATTATATTTTCTCCATGCCTTTTCATCCCATGTGATTCTTGTCCCTCCTTTTCAATAAATCAATAAATAATAAATCCAATCAAATTGGAAGCGTTCTGTTTCATTTACTATCACAATAGTAAGAAATTACACTCATACTGTCTATCTCTCATCCTTGAGAAATGCCCACTTTTATTTACAATTGTCCTTGATAATAGTTTTCACAAGAGACCTCAGGGGCAAATTATTATCATCATTATATTATGTTACAGTCCATATATACCTACCATACATCATTCCATTGTCCTTGAATAATCTGATATTATAATTCTTCTGAATCCATGACATTCTACAGTTTGTAGCCAGATAGATCTTTGGAGAACTAGTGGTCTTAAAGAAATATGCTTTGAACAGCTTGGAAATTTTGAAAGCACAGTGTGATTTTCCAAATGTGATCCAATCCAATGATCTCCCATTCAATTCTATGCCTGGTTTATTGATCATCTGTAATTGTCATTCATAATAAATTTATTGGTCAACAAGTTCAATGGATTGTCTACCTAATTACATATCAGATTCTAGGTAGCATGTCTTTTATTACCTGCTTTGTTTTTCAAGTGTGGATAGTTAAAATGCTTTTTTTTTTTTTTTGAATCACCACAGATTTCACTAAGTATGTTTTATAGTTCTGAAATTTGCTACAATTACTATGTCATATGAAAATAGGGACATTGGGAAAACTAATAAAACAGTCACTCTTTCATCTCTATAGAAAACATTGATTGGACTCTACTATAATATTGAAAATTGAACTTGTAATTTCAGAGAGATGTTCAATGAGCAAAGGTCTTTCCATTTCAGAAAAATTAAGGATAAATTGACAAAGATGGTGTTCCCTTCACACACTACATGGTATACACAACATATGATTCCCTTACATACACAAAGTTACATATGACTCAATGAACTAATATATCCATTATGCAACATTTGTACCAAGTTTTTAAGTAAGCACCAGATTGAAAGAAAATCTGGGTCTGTTCAGGTCTTCTGCCTTTAACTATTAATAGTAGCAATCAGAAGACTAGAGATACCTTGTTACATAGCCACAGATTCAAAGGTAGAAGGAACTTTGGAGATTTTCTAGCTCCATCTCCATGTATTATAGATAGTGAAATTTCAAGCAAGCAGCAAGGCTAAATGATTTTCCCAGGTTCACATATTACGCAGCAGAATTTGAATTCAAGGCAAAATGTTTTGATTACAAATCCAATAATCCTTCTACATCTATTAACATGATGATAGGAGCCATTTTGTTGGTTATAGGGAGATGGGATAAAAAAGGCAGCTTCAACTCTTCAAAGCATTTTAATAAATTACTTAGGATATCAAAACAAATAAATCTAAATTCTCTTTTTATAAATAATCATTGTCATTTGAAGCAAGTTTTGTAAATTCTAAGTACAAAGGTGAAAGTCAAGATGGCATAATGGAAAGAGGACTTCTTTGTGTCTTTAAGGCAGAAAAATCTGAGTGAAAATCCTGCCTCTCACTCTTAATAGTAATGTGATTATTATACCTCTCAATGCCTCAGGCAGTCCTTTAAGACCTTTACATTATTTATCTGTAGCTATGCAGAGAGTTTAAACACTGCATATTTTTCTATACTGACAACAGTGGTCTAGATAAAAAGAGTGCAAAAGTGCATTTTGTCAACCTATAACAAAACAAAGTTAGTGGCTATTTGCTTTTTCCTATGAGATAACACAGGCTTATTTATAACTTTGGCTCTTGGTCTCCCAGTTAACCTTTTCTTCAAGTTAATCTTTAGCTTTCCTATCTATTTAGAAGGATCAACAGTATATTTACTGACTCTCAAATTTAATTTTGTTCTAATGTCTTCTGGAACAAGAAATAAGGGAAAGGGAAAAACTGAAATAGAAGAGATAAACCTGGATTGAAGGGAGGAATATATGTTGGGCATGTGAATATCAAGACCCCACACAGCAACTTTACAACTAAACTTGATTCCAGATATCATTATAGATAATATATCCAGTAGATAATTACAATTGTTTGTTCCTTCATCCGTCTTTGATAAATCACAATCTGCCATAGAATAATATAGGTCCCCATTTGGAAAAGAATTTCATGTTATTGTCAGTTCCAGTGATCAATATCTTAATTTACATGCCCCTATCTCTTTTTCTTCCTCTTCTCTTTTTTTCCCCCTCCCTCCTTTCTCTTTTCTCCTCTCTCTGCTTTTTCTCTCTAATTTTTTCTTCCCTTTAAATATCACTTTAAAAAATCTGGAAGAAAATGTCTGAACCTACTAAGTAATGGTACTTTATCACAGTACATTTACTTTTAATTTTGCTTAACATGTGGCTACCATTGTGAGTAATTGCTACAGTCTCCTTGATATTCCCTTCTTTTACATTTAATCTGCCTTTGCTAAAATAGCTAGTTTGAACATATTTATTCTATATAGGACTTATAATATTCGACCTGTGCTCTTGGTCTTTCTTTAGTAATAACCTAATACATATAAAGCCAGAAATAGCAGACTATTTGTAAAGTCCATGTATTTGCTGAACAAGAAAACTGCTATTGTTACCTATGGATATTATCTATATACTAGAGATGCTTTAGTTTCTCAGTTAAACACTTGTATAGAAGAGATTCTCAAGATATTAAAAGCTAGATAAGGGAAAAAAGAGACAATTTTGGTGAGCATTTTGGTTGAAAAATATATGAAAATATATTATTATCTAACTACTGAAAATCAGATAACATGTTATTCATTGTTTCTGCCAAAAGAAGAGAAGACAAAAGGTGATTAAAAACTGCTGTGTGTTATATTTTTTTTGAAGCTGACAGGTTGCAATTATTGTCATCCAAATTGGAGGTGAACTGTTTTTTCTCTTCTTTTGCTTTGCTTTTCAACCTTGAAACAGTAAAAATCAAAACTGTCATTTTCAGGTTAATTCTCAAAAGTCCCTGTTTTGCTATGTTTCTTCAGTAATTCAATGATCTCTGCTTTCAACATATAATTCTATACATAGACTAGAAATTGTTAAGCAAACACTTCAGAAAAATACACAAATATCAAATACTTGATAGTTGCTAAGTAGGAAATATTTATAGTCTTTAGTCCAGTATCTGAGTCCAGTGAAATAAAGTTTCAAATGAATATGTATCTGAGTGTAATGTATAGGGGCAGCTAAGTGGTACAGTGGATAGAGGATTTGGAGTTAGGAAGATTCATCTTCCTGAGTTTTACATCTGGCCTTAGACACTTACCAACTGTGTAGTAAGTCACTTAACCCTGTTTGCCTCAGTTTCCTTTTCTGTAAAATGAGCTGAAGAAGGAAATGACAAAGTATTCTAATTTCTTTGCCAAGAAAATCCTAAATGGGATCACAGAGTCAGATACAACCGGAATAACTGAACAATAATATACATATGGATCAGCCCTGGGAAAAGGGGGGGGGGGGGAAGGAAGGGAGGGAGACAGACAGAAAAAGTGAACAACAGAGACAAATACATTGACAGAGAAATGGATAGAGACAGCTTAATAGACAGACCGAAAAATGGAAGTATGGATAGGTAGGTGAAGTCTGAAAGTTTCTATTCTAGGTTACTTTTATGTGATAAAGCTCTCATGACATGCCTTAAGTATCTTTGGCATAGGCTGTCAAAAGAAAAAAACTGTTGAAGTAAATGAAAATGGGATATTTATCTAATGCTCCTACTGTGTAGGTGAGAAATATTGAAAAAAATCTGGCATGTCACCCTCTGTTCAAATAGTCAATCAGTCATTCTGCTTTGTTCTATTGAACTTGTGTCATTTTGTTGCATGGAGTACATTTTGGAGGATTTAAGCCACATCTATCTGATAAGAATCAGTGATTTCATTATGGGAGGTATATGGGATATTCTACCTGAACATTTAGTTTTAAGCATGTCAAATGGGGAAAAAATTTTGATAAGAAAAAAAAAATTGTAGTTGTAGTAAAATTAAAGTTTAAAGCTAAAGCTGCCAAAACAAGCTTAGTAGACATAGTATAGATAATCCTTTAAAACATTAGTGCTGTCAAAACAAGCCTCAGATACAGCTTTAAAATCAAGTCACTAAACATTATACTTAGATAACATTATGTAGAAATATATTTTGGTAACATTTAAATGCATCTATATCACACTTATACAAAATTATATGTATATATTTATATATACATACATACATGGATAATATAGTGCACCATTTTCTCAGTTTCTTCTTTTAGTCCTTTTTTATAAAGGACTTTTCTTTAAAAATTAGATTCTTGTTTTTCTAGAAGACATCTACATATTGGGCTTATTTGTCATCCTGAATCATTATCTTCTTCAAGAAGATGGACTAGAAATAAATATTATAATCAAAATGAAAAATATAATGGAATAATACTTTTGAAATACATCATTATATAGTTTTTGAAAAAAGAAAAACAATATTGGCTAGCATTTATTTGACACTTTAATACTTGCACTGGGAAAAAATAAAAATGAATATATATTTTTTTAATTTTTTTAAAATAGATTTGCACTGAGCAAGTCACTTAATCCCAATTACCTCAGCAAAAAAAAAAAAAAAAAAAAAGATTTTCAAAGTGCTTTATAAGTATTATCTCATTTGATCCTCACAATAACCCTCTGATATAAGTGCTGTTATTATTCCTATCATTTTACAGATGAGGAAACACAGACAGCATGTAAATGACTTGCACTGGATACCATACCTAGTAAGTGTCTGAAAATCCAGCTCTTTTTGAATCCAAATCCAGTGCCACCCAGTTGCCTCAAAATTTATATATATATGTGCATATATATGTATGCATATATATATACTCAAATATATATATGTGCATATATATGTATGCATATATATGTGCATATATATGTGTGCATATATATGTATGCATATATATACTCAAATATATATATATATATATAATTACACTATTGGTCAGTTCAAGTAATAACAGTACAGTTTCTTTTTTCAAGCTTTAACTTCTTTAGATTTGTCAGTGACTTCATCAGTATTGACCCTTATATATTCAATATGTTCGATAGACAGTGTAGCCAAATTTGTGAACCTATCTTCCTTCATACTCATTTTTTTATTAAGCATTAACTTATGTGCCAGTTACTGTTCTAAGTAAAAAGAAAGTCTCTGTCCTCAAGAAGCTTACAAAGTAATGAAGGAAGAAAACATGCAAAAGAGAACTGAAGGGGAAAGAAAGGAAGGTCCTTATCCCTGGTGGCATGTTGAAATCTAAAGCTGTGCTTTTAGCTCAGAAGGAAATGAGTTGGATAACCTAAGCTATCTTTTTAAATGGAGGTTTAGGGAGGAACTTCCAGTCCATCCTATATTAAGAGGGTCCCCAAAGCAGAAGGTACTAAAGGGGTCTGAGTACCAAAACTGAAGTGATATTGCAGAATTATGAATTTCCTCAGAATATGATGAAAAAAAGCATAAAGTAGGGCAATCAGGTGATAAATGATCATAGCTGATCAAGGAACATTTATTTTAATTCTGAAGAATTCCTTTCACATGAAATAAATATACAGGTGGTTTTTCAAATTCCCTTACCTAAGCATAAGTTTGCTTTGTTGTTCAGTCATGTCCAACTTTTCATGATCCCACTTGGACTTTTTTGGCAAAGATATTGGAATGGTTTGTCATTTTCTTTTCTAGATCATTTAACAGATGAGGAAACTGAGGCAAACAGGATTAAGTGACTTGCTTGGGGTCACACAGCTAGTAAGTCTGAGGCTAGATTTGAATTCATAAAAATAAATCTTTCTGACTCCAAGTCAATACTCTATCCACAATACCACCTAGCTGCTCCTAAGTTTGATAGAGACACAAAATTTCCCATTGCATTAGTAAATTTTGACAAAACTGAAAAGATTCCAGATGGTGACATTTAGGCAACATCAAAATTGTGCCATATATATAATATTTTTATTTTTTCTTGGTTCAGTATTTAGTTTCAAAACAATTAACAGTATAAGAAGAATTTTCAGTTTTGAAGGTGTTAGTCAAATTCAGCAAAATATTTCAAATAGGACTAAAACTTGTACTTACCAAACACAAATATAACACCTTGCTATTCACTTTCTGTTTCATTGTTTTAAATTTGAAACATGAATAAAAAACTCTAATTGATCATAGAATGACAAAATGGAGATAACTCAGTTCTCTTTTCTTTACAATCACTGTACTATTATTGTTTATTTCAAATCTACTGTTTAAATACAGAAATATCTAATACTATGGGAATTAGAGATATGAACTACACCAAGGTGAGCTCTATTGATTCTAATTAGTTAACAGCTTACTCTGGAAATAAATGTGTGTGATTGAGTTCTGTGTGTCAGCAATGACAACTAGGGATCAAAGTGGTAGAGCTCTGGACCTGAGGTCAGAAAGACCCATATTAATATTTGATCTCCAACACTTACTAGCTGTGTGACTAAGCAAGTCACTCAATCTCCATAGTTTCTTCATCTGTAAAATGGGAAGAATAAATGCATTTACTTCCTAGAATTGTTATGAAGATCATATGAGATAATAATTGTAAACTGCTTAGCACAATAACTGGCACATGGTAAGTATTATATAAATATTAACTGCTACTATTATCTATTATTATCATCATCAACAGTAACTGGGAGTTTTTCAAGTTAACTTTCCAATACAAGGCAATGTTTGTTGCTTTTAAATGCATTAGAGATAATGAACCTCCTACTTACTACTTTCATTTGGAGTTGGTAACCTGCTGCCATGTCTCCAACCTTGGTGCTCTAGAGCTAAGAATTTAAGTGATTTATCTTATATTTGGATTTGCCTAAAGGTATCAGAGAAGAACTTGAACTCAATTCTTCCTGATTCTGAAACCAACTCTCTAGCCACTAAGCCATGTTATCTGTTAGTTATGTATTCTTAACAGCTCCCAACACATTATTCAATTCTGTTTAATGATAATATTAATGCACATGTTAATGTGCATTAATCCTTACCCACACACCTGAGGATAAGATTTTTCTAGAAGTTAGCTACATTCTCTTGGATGTCATTGCATATTCTACATTTAAATGGAGCTTCAGAACAGTATAATTAAAAATCAAGGGCACTTTTTATAGCCAACTGCCTACACAGGCTGCCAGCTATACAAACTACTTTCACCCAGGCCTCTAAGAAATTTGTGAAGATATGATACAGAAAAATTTGAAAATAGTTCCAAATATAGCTGGAAGCTATTACATGGAGGTGTACATCTATTCAATAAGATTTTATTAAGTATATGTTATGCTCAATAGAATGAAATGGAAATGTATTTTATAAGTACTATGTGCCAAATACTGTGCTAAACTCTGAATATACCAAAAGAAAATCAAGATAGTTGTTTCAAGCAATAAGTTCATTTTCTATGTAGGTGAAACAAACACATATAGATGGGCAGCTGCAGGTGAAATATAAGGATATGGTGGTCCTTAGAGTATGATAACTGCAAATGAGAGAGTCCAGATATCCTTAAAATGCAAAAAAAAAAAAAAGTCATATGGCAATGCCTGAAGGTCGAGAGGACAAAGTGGTCAGACAGAAAAGTCCAGTTGTCTACCACCTTACCAAAAAGATCATAGCTAGTGATTCTGTTTACCCAAATGGTGTGAGCAGCTATGTCCCCACACAGCAAATTATCATTGCAAGTGGGCTAGGGGTCCTAGAAGTCAAGGCAGATGAGATCTCCAGGTTATCTCAGACAGAATGGGGTGGCAGATAAGCATACAATCAAGAGGGAACATTTGAGGTACTATATTTTGGAAATCCTTTCCCAGTCTCAAAGATCTATCTCCTTATATACAGGGGATAAACTTGCTCTTTGCATAGTTCTTTCTTCATCCCATAAGACAAATAAACTGACAAAAGGCTTAGGATAAACAGAACAAAGACTAATAGAAAAATTTTCACATGTGAATATTTTCTATCATACCCTACAGTATGTGCTTCTCTGTAACAAATAACAAAGGATGAAGGCACTTGGGCTATTTCTTCACTAGAAAAAAGAATACAAAAGAATACAAATAGATATGGTCCTATGGTACTTTATAAAGACATGGTGATAGTTTCTCTAAATCCCAGAGAATGTTTTGATAGAATAAAAAGAGTGTTCACTTACAGCTGGTATCTGGGTCTGGTGGGGGGGAGGAGAATCTGAAATCAGGAGCCTCCAGGACAAAATTTGATGAAATCATTGCATAAATGCAACTATCTTAAATTATTCTTTTAAAAAAAGAGACATTGCTATGAATACTTTATGAAAATTTCCATTTTTTAAAGTAACATGACCTAGACAACCTTTGGAAATCACATCAAAAGTGGAAGAAACAAGCCAGAAAGCATTGTTAAGAAATAAATCTGTGCCTGAGAATAGGTCCACAGCATGTCTGGTTGATGCTGATACCCTGTATGAAGACAATAGCACTCCTGAGCATTTCTTTGAGTGCCTGGACATACTTTTATTAACTGCAAGGAAAGAAATGATGGAACAGAGACATGAAAAAAATTTAAAAGGAGAAAAAAAGCTTTGTCAATAATGGAATTTCCAAAGCCCCAACAAAAAATTAATTCATAAAAATATATAGGAATATGTGAAAAGAAACAAAGCCTCTCATCAGTTATCACCTCATCGATACTATCATAACACATCATCAGCTGCTGCTGTGTTTTTACATCTACTCCTACATCTACCTCTGAAACACAAAGGAGTTATGAGCTTGCTGACTGCCTGAAGTTATTAAAATCTCCCAGAGCACAGTCACGCGCCTACGAACCCCAGAGACAGAAACAGCCATACCCTCAAAATGAACCAAGCAGCGCATTTCTTTGATAGACATTCTTATGATGGTTATTGCATTGTACGAAAATGGAGGGTGGGGAGGAGGAAAAAAAAATCTCTGTTAAATACAGCCTGAAATTAAAAAAAAAAAAAATCTCACAATAAGGGGTGTCAATCAGATCCAGGGACAATCAGAAATTCAGGATCCACAATCAACCTTTTGATTTACACCCATAACTTTTGTAAAGTGCAAGATTACTTTTTCAAGTCACTTTCAAGGGTGAGCTTTCTGACGTAGTGTGAGAAAGAAAAAAAGAAAACCTGGATAGAGGTTAGTCTTCTTTCTATGATCCTATCTTGCTCTCCATTGTCTTCTTTATTTTTTCCATACAAATCAGTCTTAGAATTAAGCAATAAGCACTAAGACTTGTTAGGTTTTCGATGTCATGTATATATTCCATGATGATTGCTGAGCAGTTTCATTATCAATCAATAAACATTTAATAAGTGCCTACTGTGGTATAGGCACTGTACTAAGTTCCAGTAATACAAAGACAAAACAGAGTCCCTAATGTCAAGGAGTTCATAATCCATAGGGGAGACAACATGCCAACATCTGATTGCTTTATTTCTGCAACTTTGCAAACAGTACTTAGATTGTGATAAATATTCAGTTGTATGTGTACTTTGTTTTATGGATTTCCATGATGAAAACACTCATTAGCAAGTGACTAATCTCTCTCTCTCTCTCTCTCTCTCTCTCTCTCTCTCTCTCTCTCTCTCTCTCTCTCTCTCTCTCTCTCTCTGTCTCTGTCTCTGTCTCTCTCTCTCTCTGTCTTTCTGTCTATCTATGGGCATATGTTTATGTATGCATATATGTATATATGTATTGTGTATAGTGTGTGTGTGTGTGTGTGTAATGGTTCTCAGAAATCAGGCATTGAGATGGGGTCTGGAACCTGGTTAAATTTGGATTCTTGCCATGGTCTAACAATTTTATACCTTCCAGCTGTCAAAAATTGATTTGATCACTGTTATCACATGCAACTCCCTCTCATTTTTGGATTATTGGTGATAATGTCAGAAAAGGATAGTAAGAATCACATTATTTTTAAACTATTGATATTAACTCTTAGTACTCTAAATATGCAATCCTTGTCCAGTCCACTTATTGAATGTATTATAAGTATAATAATAAATCCACTTATTGAATGTATTACTAGAGTAAATGGACTATATTACTTTGATAAAACTATGAATTGACTATATGTTTGATGCATATCATACATATTCAGTTGTACAAATGTTCAGTTTCATCAAAGGGAGAATTCTTCCTCTTATCTCTCACTTGATTAGCCAGCTAGGACCCAGTGGCTCAGTCGATTAACAATTGTTGTTGTCCACGTGTACATGTATGAATATGGTAGACAAACACATTTATATTTACATATAGATATATACATATACGCATATGAACAGAGAGAAATAGAACACATATCTTTGTTGTGTGGGTGTATCTTATTTGTAAGTGATTGTTTGCACACCATTTCCCACATTAGTTTATGAGCTCCTAGCAGATATGTAACGTGCTGTTGTCTCCAGAAGCTGCCGATCGCTCTCTGGGAGGAGATCTGCTGTGTCAACTCAAATCTCTCTGACAGATTCTTCTTCCTGTAGAGAACTGTTGTCTCCAGACAGTTGCCGTTAACTCTAGTCCAGAGAAGTGACTTCCCTTCCTGCAGAGAGCCGCGTCAAGCCTGGTCTAAAGCAGAGACTGACTATCTCTGGAGTGCTGCCCTCTTTATCCTCCTAGAGAATGGGTGTGGGATAATGCAAGGGCTTCTGGGAAGAACCACTTCAACCAATGAGCTTGCTCCTCCCAAGCACGCAAGCTCTTCCCCAGGAATTCACAAGTCAAACTACCAGGAAAGACTGGAACTAGAAAATTGTCAAGTACCGACTTAGCACTTAGTAAAAACCCAATATCTCATTATCTCATTAGCACTTAGTAAGAACCTAACACAGATAGGTTTTTTAAAATTATTTTTTATTAAAGCTTTTTATTTTCAAAACATATGCATGGATAATTTTTCAACATTAACCCTTGCAAAATCTTGTATTCCAATTTCCCTCCCCTTCTCCCACCCTCTCCCCTAGATGGCAAGTGATCCAATATATGTTAAACATGGTTAAAAAAAATGTTAAATTCAATATATGCATACATGTTTATACAATTATCTTGCTGCACAAGAAAAATCAAATCAAAAAGGAAAAAAATGAGAAAGGAAATAGAATGCTAGCAAACAACAACAAAAAGAGTGAAAATGCTATGTTGTTATCCCCACTCAGTTCCCACTGTCCTTTCTCTGCATGTAGATGGCTCTCTTCATCACAAGATCATTAGAACTGGTCTGAATCATCTCATGTTGAAGAGAGCCACATCAATCAGATTTGATCATCAAATAATCTTGTTATTGCCATGTACAATGATCTCCTGGTTCCGCTCATTTCATTAGCATCAGTTTATATAAGTCTCTCCAAGCCTCTTTAAAATTGTTTCTTATGGAATGATAATATTCATATGCCATAACCTATTCAGTCATTCTCCAAATGATGGACATCCACTCAGTTTCCAGTTTCTTGCCTTTACAAAAAGGGCTAGCAGATAGATTTTTGCCTTTCGTTTTATCCTCAGTGCTTAGCAGAATGCCAAGCATACAGCAGGTACTTAATTAAATGCTTTTTGACTTGACTATATCCATAACTGCCATGAAAATAAATGTAGCTCATGTGTCCATAACTGTTGCAAAAGATGAAGTGATAAAGAAATTCTATAAAGAACTTGAAAATACCCTACTACTTAATATATACTTTAATACTCAATGACTTCAAAAAAAAAAAGAAGAAGAATGTAAGATCGGCCCTCAGAAAAGGAGCGGGGAGAAAGAAAATAAATTCCATTGTTTCAAAAAAAAGCAGTTAGGTGCTACCAAAACCTGCAGCAGAATAGCAAAAACTGAGCTTCTGGCAAACCATGACACTGCTAAGCACTGACCTTCTACCCAAACAAATCCAAAGCTCACTATTTCCAAAGACTGGTGAGCTGAAGTCTTAAACTTACTTAGAAACATGTCAACAAAGGACCAAAATCAGTCTATTTACAAACAAATCCACCTTATAAAGATACATTAACAGAATTCTTCCAATGTGATAGTAATGGCATATTTATAACTCTACTGAGGTACATCATTGTGACACTAGCAGCTTCTTGACAGCACATTTTTTTTTGAATCTCCAATAAATGGGATTTGAAGATAAGATCACTCAATTCTTTCAACATCAAAACAGTTAATAAACTGAGATGTGACTCATACAATTCTTGACATTTTCTCCAGAAATGAAATCAGAAAAAAAAAAAAGGAAGTTGCAACTAAAGGGTAGGATGTCTCAATTTTTTTTCCCACTGAGAGGTAAATAAGTAGGCCCAGGTAGCTTTGTTGTATATCCAAAGGCAACAAGAAACATAATTTCATGATACAGGAGGCACTCAAAGCACATCTTTAAAGGCTCCCCAGGAATAAACTATCTCCTGTGTATAAATTAAAATCGGAGGATCCTAAATCTAGAAAGAAGTTTGGAGATGATTTAGTTCAACCATCTTATTTCATAGGCAATTCCTTGCGTATGAAAGCACCTCTCTGGTAGATAGATAAACAGGCAGGAAGGTAGACAGACAGACAGATGGATGGATAGATAAATGGATAAGTGGGTAGATGGATGGATAGATATAGAACAAATCCCAGGGAGAATGAATGGCTTGCCCAGTAGCACAGTATTTCTGACTTAAGGATTAATATTCTTTCCCTTGTACCTTGCTGCTTATATCATAATTACATGAATCGTTTAAAAATATAACTTTTATTAACCACCTTCTGTTATAAAAGTTATCTCCCATAGGTGTTAAATAGAAGACAAATTCTTTATAAATAGCAAAGTCCTCTAATGCCTTTGTTTTCAGGGTGGTTGACATGACAGTAACTGCCATATCAGTCCCAAAACATCAGGAAATTTCCTAATAGCCTATTGTCTAAATATTCCATTGTATACAATATTCCACATTCTGTTACAAACTTGCCATGTTAGATGCCAGTGGCAATATCATCTCCTATCCTCTAGATAATTACATTGCCTTTTATTTTCTTTTTGCATTTTAGAATAGGTATTTAATCAATACTTACCAACTGATATTTAATTGAATTTAAATAAAATTCACATGTCATTTAGTGATTTCTTTTCTACATAATTTTTAAAAATCTGCCAATTTTTACATAATTGCACATCAAATGTCAAATAATATTAAAGCTACTGTTAGGGACAGATTGTTATAAAATCCCATGCTTCAAAGTCCTATTCCACGAAAAAAGGCCAGCATCAAACCCTAAGCAATACTCCAAGAGTAAGATTTGAATGCTCTATCAGTGAATAACCAAGTTTCAGCAAGGAAATCCTTGTTAAACTTAATATGGTTCTTTGAGTAGTAGTTATTTCTATCAATTGTTTATTGTTCTTTATCTGTTATTAAAATGGCCCTAATACCTTACCAACCATGTTTTTTTTTTCTTTTAGCTCTATGTAATTGGAATAGATCATAAAATCATGCAATTTTTACATTTTAATTTTCCACTTCAAAGTGTCTTGGATTGTGATAATGAATTAATATGATGTGCTAAAATGTAGTAGATGTAATGTAGTGTAATGCCAGAAAAACTGAGCCAAGATAGAGATTAGAGTTTTTAATATTTTATTTGAAAAGGAGAGTTTTACTGGAACCAAATGGATCCATGTTTTTTGGTCCCAGGGCTGAATGAGACTATCGTCCCCAAGAATCCACCATCCAGCAGCCAATGCGAGTTCTCCATGACATATTTATACACAGTAGCTAAACAAAGGCAGAGGGATGGAGTCCAATCTCTGGGAAGCGGGAATCTCCAGGCAGAAAACCATCAATTTGGTTCTGACAGGTTGGGGAGTAGGACGCTAAATTCTTACTAACTGGGAGTTAAGAAAGTATCTGGCTACAGACAATATCTGGAGTCCCTCTTTCTGAGTTTACACAGTGACAATTTATAATCTCTGAGTTATACCAGTCTTAATGAACTGGAGTAGGGATTTGCAAGTAAGGAGATTGAGGCAGAACAATTAAGGAAACTGTGGCAGGACCAATTAGGGAAACTGAAGCAGAACAATTTAGAGAAATTGAGTCAGGACAATTAGGGAAACTGAGTCAGGACAATAAAAGAGAACAGTGGCACAACATTTACATCAGGGAATCTGGTTTCAAATTCTCTTCTACACTTACTGTCTTTATGACTTTGGACAAACCAATTAGTCTCTCTCTAAGACCTTAGTTTGCTCATCTGTAAAATGAAAGAGCTGGACTCCATGAGCACTAAAGTTCTTGTCAGCTCTGAATCCAGTTGTCTGTGAAACAGGAGCAAAGACCTTAGAAAATCTTTTGAAAACTCCATCAGCATCCTAGGAATTCTGAATTTCAGTGGATATGCATGAGGAAAAATTGTGCCACTCCTAATCCCTAGTCTGCTAAAGGAAAAAAAAAGTTAAAGAGAAGAAGGAAAAAGAAAAATAATGATCATTACAAAAAAGAATCTCACAAGATTGGTTAATTATAATAGTACCTAGAATTTATATGTATTTCAAGTTTGAATATAAGCCTTACATACAATTGCCTTTTTAAAAATAATATTTCTAGATTAAGAATGTAACATAAAAACAAACTTACATTTTCATTTGTTTCATACTACATACAGTAAAGATAAGGAAGACTCATACATGAGTTCAAATCCAGTTAGTGATCCTGGACAAGACCCTGTTTGCATCAGTTCTTCATCTATAAAATGAATTGGAAAAGGAAATGACAAACCATTTTTAGTATCTTTGCTAAAAAAAAAAAAAACAAAAACAAAAAAAAACCATGAGGGTATTACAAAGAGTCAAACATGACTAACAACAACTGAACAATAATGAACAGAAAAATCTCACTACAATCCTCTGAGGTAGATGATAAGGACACAGTTGTCTCATTTTATAGATGAAGAAACTGAGGCTGATAGAGGTTGAGTGACTTCCATGATCACCTAGTTGGAAAAAAAGACTCCTCTAGAGTTTCTCCACTAAAAATCGCTTACTCTTTTCACACAAACTGCCTTTATCTGTTTGATTAGACACATCATGTTGATGTATAATCAATAGATGACATAAAAGTGGAAGAGCTAGATAACAGAGTAAATAACAGAACTAGGATGTTAAAATATCTAAACAGGCTAGAATATTGGGTTAGATCTAGTAAGAGAAAAATTTAAAAGGAATAAAGATAAAATCTTATACTTGAAAGCAAAAAATAAACTTCATAATTGTAATTAGGAAGGAATGGACAGAGAGTAATTGTTCTGATAGAGGTCTGGAGGTTTTAGTTGAGTACAAGATCATTATAAGTTAATAGTGTGATGTGGAAATCAAAAAGGCCAATTCAATTTTGGGTGGCATTAAGAGGGATATAGCTTCCAGGAACAGGGATATGATGATCCCATCTGTTCTCATTAGTCCTCATCTAGTATATGATGTTCAGATCTGAGCACCACTGAAGAAGAAAATTGATAAACTAGAGTGTCCTTTAAAAGAGAGAATGATAAAGGGCCTTCAGTCCATGGCATCTAAGGATCAATTGAAGGAAAGGATTATGTTGAACCTGGAGAAAAGAAAACTTGGGGGAGACATAATTATCTTCATTAGGGTTGTCAGATGAAGGTGTATTCAATTTGTTCTTTATGGCCAAAGAGGAAACAATGTGAAAAAGCTTCCTTAACTTTACATTTGTTCAAAAGTGAAATGGCTTGCCCAGGAAATTGTTTGTTTCTTATTACTTAGGAATATTCAAGCAGGTACTGGATCTCATTTGTCAGGTATGTTAAAATGAGATTTCTTTTATCTATAGATAGAACTATATGGTTGTAAAGATAAATTTTGTGGAAAATCAAGTCTTGATTCAGTAAAGAGACCTGTCTAGGGGCTTTTTTTTCAACTGCCTACAAATATGCCTATATCTCCTTCTCCTTCCTCAAAAACTTTCACTTGATCTTTCCATCCCCAATATCTAGATCTCTTCCGCCCTTTGTGGCTTAACTCCCCTCAAAATTTATCCTTTTGTTTCTTCCTTCTTTTTCTTTCTTCTTTCCTTTCTTCCTTCCTTTTTCCTTTCTTTCTTTTTCTTCCTTCCTTCCATTCTTTGCTTCCTTCTTTCTTCCTTTTCTTCCTTCCCCCCTTCTTCCCTCCTCTCCCTCCCTCTCTCTGTCTCTCTCTTTTCTTAACCCCTTACTGATCTAGTAATTCTACTGAAACTATTCTCTTCAAAATTATTGATGACCTCTTAGTTGTCAAATCCAATGGCTTTTTTTTTTCTTTTTTGATCTTCATTCTTCTTCTTGGCATCTTGACACTATTGATTACCTTCTTCATGTTCTCTAGGTTTTCAGGACGCCAATTTCTCCTGGTTTTCCTCCTACCTATCAGATTGTTTCTTCTCACATTCCTTTGCTATATTCTCCTCAAAATCTTACCCTAAAACCATAAGCATCCTACAGAGTTCTGTCCTGTACCTCCTTCTCGTCTTTCTCTATACTATTTGACTTGGCGATTCTATCAGTTACAATGGAACTAATTACCATCTCTGTGCTAATGATTCTTGAATTTATGACCTTATTCTCACATCTCCAATTACCTTTCAGACATCTCAAATTGGATGTTTCTATAGATGTCTTAAAATTAGTTTATCTAAAATCGAACTCATCTTTTCCCCTAAATTCTCCCCTCCTAATTTCCCTATGTTCCCTAATTTCTCTGCCAAGTAGGCAACACTATTGTTTCAGTCCCTCAGGCTGCAATCTAGGAATCATCCTAAACTATTCCTTATCTCTCACTATCTCACTATCTCTTCACTATGTCTCACTGCCCCTCCTCACCTAGATCTATCGTAGCCAAGATCTATTAAGTTCACTTTAGCAATATCTCTCAAATACTTCTGTTTTTATTCTCTGACCTTGTCACCAAATGGTGTACATTCTCTTTGTCTTATGCTTGGACAATGGCAGGAACCTAATGATAGATGCTTGCCTCAATCTTCTCCCAATTCCAATCCATCCTCCATTCAATCAATAAGGTGATATTCCTAAAGGGCAGGTCTGACCATGTCACCCCCCCCCTCCATTCATTAAACTCAGATTCTAGATCAAAAACAACATCCTCTTTTGGTGTTGAAAACTTTTCTTAAACTACCTCCACACACACCTTTTATTGCCCTTTAAGTATCCTTTATCTTTAATTATTCCAAGTCTGTAGAGTTTTCCATGATCCTTATCAATTCAATTAAATAATAATAATAATAATAGTAAGTATAAATGACTCAGAAAATTTGAAGCTTTTCCCCCTAAAATATGAAATAATAGTGAACTATGAACTATCCTTTCCTTGCCACCACCTTGAACCCTGATAAATCCATGTCCTTATAGCATAACATTGTAAAAAACAATTTGGCCTTAAGGGACACTAAATAGATTTGGAAATAGAAAGAAAGGAGACAGTAGATCAGAGAAAGACAAGCAGCAAAGGGAAAACATTGTTTCCTACTTCACTTTTAATTAGGTCTGGCCCTGCCTCAATATGCCAAAGATATTAATTATACTGTGGATAAAAAATTATCGCAAATATAGAGTGTCACATAGAATCTAACTATATAAAACAGCATATTGAAATCTTCGGTAGCTTTATCTCATGATGTTTATAGCATATTGTATTATATTTGAATTGTCGTTGAGGACCAAGAATACTAGAAGGTTCTGGGTACATCCTTAGAATGTAATTATATCAATTTGTACAGATTGTTTTTGTTGGATACATATCTTTGTATTGTGAAAGAAATTATTCCTAAAGCCCATATGTTTGCAAAGAGTCATTAAATCTCTCTTTCTCTTCCAAAAAAAAAAAAAAAGATTTCTGTTCATTTTATCAAAGTTCAACCAGTTCAGAATCCTGTCATCTATTTATTTTAACAGAATCCCAGAATTGATGTCTGGGAAAAGAGGAAGTCAATTGTTTCTTATGACATATGAGGGAGGAACCCAATTTTATAACATCAGTTCTCAAGACTCAAATGCATTCAAAAGTCTATCACTGCAAAAAGAGAGCTTGGTGCATTTCAAGTGTTTAACCAGGGATCTTACATAGCACAAGAAATGCACCTTCATATTTCTGTGCCTTGATGGATTTTCAATAGTGTGACTGGTATTTTTCATGATTATATTAAAAGTGAAAACATGTCTTAAAGATTAACTGCTCCTCAGAATTTCCCAGCATCCATGGAAAACACTCTTACCTAAAGTGACAAAGGTGAACGGGGATGTTTAGGTCTTTGGAACATGATACCATGTCTTACCTGCCTCTTCCCAAGCTGATCTTTGTAAAACTGTCTTAAAGAGGAAGGAGAGATGAAAAAAGCTATGAACATAATAACTTCACCTGAATATAAGGAAAAACAGTTTTCTTCATCCTACTTACTTCTAAGCAAACTAATACTAGCTTCCAGTATTCTTTATAATCAAAAGAAGCTTAGTGTTGGAAAAAACCTTAAAGGTCATCCAGTCTAACCTTCTACCCATTTACTTTTGCTATCAGTTTTGCTCTTCAGTTAGGAGAGTTGAACTTGTTATTCTCATTTGAGATAGTGTGAAATACATCATCAGGAAATCCAAAGTTACACTATGGCTTCGTGACTAACTCAGAAATAATATCCAGATTGGATTTTTTTGTTGTTGTTTTAAATCTCTAACTTACTTCTTTTTCATTAGCAGTGACTGTCCTTTCTCTTTCCCTCCCCTCCCCTCCAAGAAAATTCCTAAAGTGGGTAAATTGCACAAGTGGGTTCCTTCTGGATAATAGAAGTGAACTTCTTGTGATTAACAAGAAGATAACTAGAGTAAAATGACAACCACTTAGGCACAGGATTCCATACCTATTACCAAAATGAAAAGCTTAGCCCTAAATGCTTTTGTAGGCAAGAATAATAAAGATTCCCATTAATGTGTCATTACTTTCTAGTGGCTATTTCATGTATTCATAGTGCACAAGCACACATGAGGTGTATACTTGAAAAATGATTTTCTTTTACTGAGGAAAAAAAATCACATTTACAAAATTAATTTTTATTTTTGGAAATAAATAAATAACATTAACTTAATAATTCTAAATTTATTTTATTTTCAAGTCTAAATTTTCCCCCTATACCCACCCCTCCCCAATCATTGAGAAAATAAGGAAAACAAAATATATTACAAATATATATAGTCAAGAAAAAGAAACCTTGAATTGGAAATATGCTTCCATCTATACTCCATAAGTTAAAATCCTATAGTGCCTCTTATTTAATTGTACTTAAATAATCATCTACCAGCTCTTCTTGAGTCTACCTCCACACAGCCTTAATATCCACAATACTTGGAGTCAGAAGGACCTGAATTCAAATCCAGCCTCAGATATTTACTCATTAGTCCTGGACAAGTCCTCTTTCTGCCTCAGTTTACTCAACTGTAACATGGAGGTAACAATAGTACCTATCTCCTAATGTTGAACCTAATTGTTGTTTATTTTCACTCTCCATTAACAACCTGGTTATGACTGTCAATACCCCTTCCTTAGACTAGTAATCTTTTTCCAGTAGTCTTTTTCCCTTCTCAAATCTTTAATCTCTTCAATATATTCTAAACTTCCTGCTCAAGTGATTTTTCTAAAGAACTGTCAGACCATGTCATTTCTCTGTTCAGTAACAAAGTGTAACCTCCACTGTCTCCCTATTACCTTTAGGATCAAAAGTGGTCTTCTATTTAATATTTAAAGGTCTTTACAACCTGAACTCAATCTACCCTTCCATTCATCATTCCTCTTGATGAAGTTTGTGGTTCAGCAAAATTAGGTTTTCTGTTATTCCTCACCTGGTACATACCATCTTCTCTCTCTTTGTTTTTTTACACATGCTGCCACCTCAAACTTATTCCTGGAATGTACTTCTCCTTGCTTTCATTTTGTAGAATCCTCATTTCCTTCAAACCTCAGCTTGAGTTCCACCTTCCATATGATTATTTCCTGATCCCTCCAGGTATCCATGTCTCTCTCTCGTGATTAATCTATACTTTTTATAATATGTGGACATGTAAAATACATGTATATCTGTCTCTATATATAGCAAATATATGTATACATTATCTTCACCAATGTAATGTAAACTCAAGGCAGGTCTTAGCACTTCCAACCCCAGGACAATGCGTGGCACATAGTAGTAACTCAATGTTTATTGGATTGAGAAGTCTTTGTAGACTCATGCCTTATGCTATAGATTCCATGGCCACCCATAGGGCAATTTATGTACAGCCAACTATAGCTTAAGTAGTTTTTTGTTGCTGTTAATACAACATACCTATTGGAATCAATGCATAGAATATATGTCAGGTTGACATTTTGGTTACTTATGAAATTCATTGATGCATTCATCCATTAATATTTATTAAGTACCCATTGTGTAAAATGCAATGTGCTAGACTCTGATTGGGTGTCTGTATATAGACACACATATGTAATCACTTTATCATATATCATATATATGATCATTAGTGACTTTAAATGTTTGAAAACTATCTTATTTTAATTCAGTGGGTCTTTTCAGTCACTAATTATTGAAGGAAAAAAGGATAGTATTTATTAAGTACTTACTACATATTATCACAATGACCCTGGAAAAAAGGTTTTATTATTATCCCCATTTTATAATTGAGGGAATTGATATCCCATAAGGAAGAAAATATGTATTTATTAAGCACTTACACACTAAAGAGTAGGTACCATTATTATCTTCATTTTGCAGTTGAGCAAACTGAGGCAGGCAGAGATTAAGGGACTTGACCAAGATCACTCAATTAATATCTAAGGTTGAGGTTTGATTTGAACTCAAGTCTCCCTGACTCTGGGTCTTGTGTTCAATCCATTGTGCCAACTATCTGCCTCTGTAGATAGGAAGACTAAGGAAATAATATGGATCCCATAAACTAGGAGTGATCTTTCTGGCCAAGAATTGATGAAGAGAAGAGATTTGTTCCAGATTTATATTTCCTTCACTACTAATAGACGACTGTATTGCCCTGTCCGATCTTTTGGGAGATTTGTCATGCACTGTGCAGAATAGTACAAAACAGTCAGGTAAAGCAGTATCCAAGAAACTTGAAAGTTGGCTTGCCTCTCTGTATCTCCTGTTCCTGCCTACCTCCTTTTATATTTGTTGTGTGTGATCCAAGCTCTTGACCTCCTATGGAAAGCAGGTGGCGTGTCTGCTCCCCTTAGTATCTGAATGTCGATCCTGTGGTATACTAAATCCAGGATAAGGATGACATTAAAGATAGTTAAGAGTGATGGCAATATGTCATGTATATTCAATGTAAGAGTAAACTGTCTGATCTACAATTTGAGCTCAATCCCCAACACCTGAAAAGAATGCTGAGTAAAAGTCATCACAGCTTATGGGAAAATGATGCTCTCATTTCACAAATGAGGAAATTGAGAGCTAGAGAACCAAGGGACTTGCCCATAGTCACATATGTGGTTATTGGCAGAGTTTGGACTAAAACTCAGGCCTCCAGACTTCTATTTACTTTTCATTGCTCCAATATCTTTCTCTGTCTTCCTATAGCAGCCTCCTCACCATGGAAGATCATTTTGTCCTTGACTTCCTACCCTGGAAGTATATCCTGATCCCAGAAAAGTGCTCAGGCCAGTCATGTTTTCATTCTTCTCTGAGATCCATTCTTAACTCTCTGGATTTTCTTCAAGTCCCTATAACTTTTCTCTCCCTTCTCTCTTTTCATCTTCTTTTTATCTTCCCCTTATTAGATATATAAGTTCCTTAAGGGCAGGAGCTACTTTTTTTCTGCTTGAATATATATTTCCAGTACTTAGCACAGTGACTGAAACTTAGAAAGTTCTTAATAAATGTCTGTTGACTTTCTGATTTGACAATATTGAGGATGATTTGCCCTCAAAAGTTCAAAACATGATAGCATCAAAACATATATGACATAGTATTTTATCTAGAGTAGAAGTGACATTATTAAGTATGTCCGATAACATTGTAGAGCTTTTACAAAGGAATATATTTACTTCAGAAACATATAATCACATCTAGACAAAAAGAATCCCCTTTCCCCCTGTACCTCCTCAATCTCAAGGGTTAGAAAGGTGTTAGATCCATAACTTAGTTCAGTTCAGTTCCTGTTCAACACAGTGCCAGTTCCAAGTCCAAACCCTGCTTAGGCTGAAGCCCCAGGCTTAAAATTCAATGTTTGATTCCTAAGTTCCTTTATAACTTGGTCCCTTCCTAAATTTTCCATTTTTTCACTCTTTGGTCCATTCTATATACTCTGTGATCCAATAACCCTAGCCTTCCTGCTCATCTTATATACAACACTCTCACCTCATGTCATTTCTTTTTTCAATAAACAAGTATTTTTTCCTTCCCACCTTCCCTAATAATTTTTTAAAGTAATAAATATGTATACACATATTTATATATACATTATCTAGCCTCATACCTTGTTCACTTACCTCCTGGCTTCTTGGGCTTCATTTAAGATTCATCTTCAACCTAACATTCTGAAGAAGGTCATTCTCTAGTTCTCCTATTGTGAATGCCCTCCTCCAAAGAAGAGGGAGAGGGAGAGAGAAGGGCAGGGGGTGGGGGAGGGAGAGAAAGAGGGAGAAGGAGAAGGGGAGGAGAGAGGAAGAGAGAAGGGGGAACAATTAATAATTATTTGCTGAATTGAATTGAATATGCATGCAAGTTAAAGGTTGTAGTTTAGCTAGAGTAGCAAGAAATAAAGGAGAAAATGGACCACCAAGAAAAGACCAAGAGGTGAATCACTAAATCATAGAACTTGAACCCCAATTTACCCATCTCTTCCTAAAAATTCATGAAGCTTTCTGCTTTATACTTTAGCCTCTAGAATTTTTCTACTTTAATATAAGAAGGAAAGAGATTCAACTTACAATATTTATCTGTTTTATGTGGTGGGTAAAAGATGAAATGACTGAGGAAACAAAGGTTGTATCTTCTGTATTTATCAATTTATCAAGAAATGCATACCAATTGCCTAACAAATTGGAATCAGGCCTCAGTTTAGGGCTTGACCCAAATACAGATGGAAACAGATTTTTATATATAAAAAAATGATAAATAAGATCGATTAATTTAAAAAATGCAACATTAAGTAATTTGATTTCTAATTGGAGGAAATATTAGGGACTTTACAAATTGAGAAGGGAAGAGAAACATTTACAGTTTTCTGAATTCAATAAAAGTGTTGTCACATCATCCCCAAGAGAACATGAAACAATAACTTGTTGATCAGAATGAGGCCAGTTTTCAGATAAGACATATGAGACGTATAATAGTGAAAAAACTTCTTGCATCAGACTTTGGTTGTGATTGAGTTTCTGGATCAGCATAAAAACTGATCGAGAGGTAGAAATGGTCAGTTTCCCAGCTACACAAGGCTAAGTTCAAACAATGCATTATAATTTCCTTCCAATTCTCACAATTAAATAATTTTTTCTCATGTGACAGAAGTTGAACTAGATTCATAATTGAATAGAAAAGAAACTGAGCTAGCTCCAAATTTGAGTCACAAAATGGAGTTAGTGTGGTTCACTCAACTCCTGCTCCCACTTGCTGTGTGAATCTTCTCAATTCTCTCATCTGCAAGCTAAGAGAAACAGAGAAAATTTTAGATTTGCATTCCTATCATTGTCTACCTGTCTGCTTAAATTATTTTTCTTTTTAAAATCATTTTAAAAATTTATCTTTTTTAATAAACTTAATATGATTACTTCAGTATAGAAGGAACAACAAAAACACAACAGAATTGAATAGGAAACCATGCTGATTATATTATTTTTCAATTGCCAAATTGGTTTTCAAAACCACCTCTAATTTTAACATTTATTAAACTCATTATTTTTTTAAACTTGTGATTTCTTATTAGCATTTCAATATTCCTGTTTTCTACCTTTATGATGTTTTAGGGAAAGATTTTGTTTTTTTCTTGTGCCACAGTTAAATGGTTCCCCAGTACTGCTCTCATCTATTTTCTGAAATATAAATTGGGTTTTGGATAACTTTGAGTCAATCTAAATTCAAGCCTCATCCCAGGTGGCTGACTTTCCAGCATCTCCACTAAATAATATCAGTCCCTGGAACCCAATCTCTGACTTAACTGTATGATAGAACACAGAGACCAGTGGAGCCCCCAAAGATAAAGTCCTATCCTTTGGGAAACACAAATGACAAGAGAATCCTGTCTGAGCTAGTCACCAAAGCTCTGAACCAGAACAGTACATGAAACACACTGAGGGAAGAAAGGCATTGTTTCCCACAGCTAGAGGAAGTTACTCTGGGACCCCTGCTACTGTTAGTCAATCACAACATAACTACAATGTGTTGATACATGAAAATTACAATAATAACTGGCATTTATATAATATTCTAAAGCACTATATATGTAGAGCGCATCCATCTGCTGACTCCATTGTCCCTGTCCCATTGTACAGGGGCAAAAGCAGCAGGTCTAGGGTAAAAAAAATCCTAGGTTCAAATCTTCCTACTGCTATTTACTTCCTATGTGATCTTAAGCATTTAACCTCTAGTAGCTGTTTCCTCATATATAAAATGAACTGGAGAGAAGGCTGAGAAAGATGATGTCAATCAAGGTTTGAAGTGCTAACATAGTGTTGAGTTTAGAAGTAATGAACTAATTAGGGGATGGTCATCTTATTCCATGGAGTTGAAACCAGAAGGGAAGCAGATGGAAAGTGAAATGTACAGAAAGAAGCATTGATGCCCCGGAGATTTTTTAGATAAGCCTGTATTTAGAAATGTTTAATTTAGCATATTTTAAGGTCTCATAAAATAAACATAATATGAATTCAGCTGCCCACTTCACCAAATTGTTAGAAACAATGCATTTTATAAACTCAAAGTTCTACACAAATGTTAACCATCACCAGCACCATCATCAGAGTTTTAAAGCAAGGAAATGATTGCATTACTAAATTGTTGATTAGTACTGAGTGACATCTGAAAGCTCAGCTATATTTTGCTGATAAAACATTATTTTTCTTTTTTTTAAATGCATAGGATCTTATAGAACAGGACTTAAAGGTCATCTGAAATAACAGCTAATCATTTGAGAAGTTAACCTATAGGCAGAGTTCACAATCACTAAGACTCATCTGTGAGTTTTTAAGAGTAGAATTCACATAGAGTGTAAGAAGGCAAGGTGAGATTTTGTGTAGGAGCTCCGTCCTGGCTCCTAAATCTGTTTTAATGAGATTTTCCTGATACATAATACTTCCTTTTTCTTTCCAGGTAGCAGAGAAGAGAGAGGCTAGATTCCCACCTTCCTCCCCCTGCCTTCTATTTGTCAATTCATACTATTATTTTTATACAGCCAGTTGTAGAAAGGTTGCTAGGAGACTGAGAGGACTTGGTAGGGTACTTGCTGCCATCTGTGTAGACAGAGCCAAGGAAGATAGTGGAGAGATTCTGGAGAATTAGGTTGGTTATACAAAAATCTGGGTTCCAAGGAAAGGAAAAGGTGTTATGGTAGGAACTTGACCAGAGGGGAATAAGACTATCTGCTTCCTCAAAACTCCTCAAAAAGAGATCACTAGTAGAAGGTGCCAAAGCTCAGTCTTTCCCTTGGTTTTCCAAGTTCTTGTTTAACCATTTTGGTAAATCCTAAACCCCTAATCCTTTCCCTGATCATTCGGAGAGGACAGGAGAATCAAGAAGTCCATAGGTATTTTATAATTAATCATCTTACTTATTTTCATTAAATTATGTCATTAAAAATATCATCTGGGGCAGCTAGGTGGTGCAGTGGATAGAGCACCAGCCCTGAATTCAGGAGGACCCGAGTTCAAATCTGGTCTCAGACACTTAACGCGTCCTAGCTGTGTGACCCTGGGCAAGTTACTTAACCCCAGCCTCAGGGGGGGAAAAATATCATCTAAGTTCTACTGGCCTCCTTGCTCCGGATATTTTAACTGTAAATCAACCAGACTCAGGTTTTCTAATGTTCCAGTGGAGATTAAAAGGAGTGGGGAATTTGTGCTGATGGGAACATAACTAGTTCAGGGATAAAGGACATTACAGATAGGCTATCCATTCTCTCTCATGCATAATTGAGTTTTCTATGAGTAATTTGTTTCCTTCTCTAGATCTAGAAAATCTAAAATGTGACAAAATATAGAATATTATCATACTGATAGAAAGCAATGTTGACTTTGTTTTGAATACAGGTTTCTAGGTAAAATTATGGATACCAACTGAGCTCTAATGTTTTGTTCAAAGACTTCATAAACATTTTCTTTGGTAACTGAGTCCAGTAGAACTCTGGAAGTGATATGGAAGGCAATTTGCAATTTTTTCTGGCTCTTTCAAAAAGAATTAAATAAGGGATTTCCCCTACTTTGGCATTTTCTATTATGCCAGTCATGGTGATGCATACTTATAATCTCTGATATTGAGGACACTGAAGCGGGTAGATCATTTCAGCTTGGAAGTTCTGATCTGCAGTGGAGTTAAAGTTGTATCTGCAATAAATCTGGTATCAATTTGGAGGTCTCCTGGAGCAGAGACCACCAGGTTTCCTAAAAAGGAATAAACCAGCAAAACTTTCATGATAAATACAAGTAGGATTGACCCCCTTCTCAAAATGGTTTTATATGCATAAAATATAATACATGGAATTACAAAGGAAACCAACTATACTGAAATTTAGACATCAACAAGTTCATGAATTTCAGGTTAATAATACTAATTTAGACTCACAAGAGGAGCTAATATAAATAGGAATTATACTATGTGCTTGTAAGAAGGAATGTCAGTATGAAATTCATCTTAAACACACATGATATTGGTGACACAGATCCAGAAGAGAAATGAAAGGCATGTTGTATATCTGACACTTGAACATGCTTTTATGTGTCATGGAACTATTGTACAAAAGACCATTTCCAAAGTAGATATACTGTAGAACTGTGTTCCACCATGACAAGAACTCTTAAGTGCCCTGACCCTTGGGAGCCTCGATGGATCTCTGGTTTCTTTGCTCACTTGAGGATTGAAGAGAATTGCATCTGGAGATATGCTAAATGTGAAGAGATGCTACAGAAAGCTGCAGGAAACATGACATAAAGGATGCAAAAGAGAAGTACATGAAGAGCTTCTGGAAACTAAAGATAACCACAGGAGAGAGTTGCTTTAAACAAAGCTATATAACAAGAGGCATTAGCTACAAACATTAACAGGAACAAATGGCCATAAGTGATGATGATGTGGCACAGTGACTCCAGGCAGGAAAATACTCTAAGAGAATGGTACTATACCAACTTCTGTAGACCATAGTTAGAAAGTATTGTTGCTTTCCATGGGTTCTGATACAAATAGAGTTCAGTCCTACTTGTATCATCTGGTTTCTAAAACCTTAAGAACTGAATGACTATAATGGAAATTAGTTGTTATTGTTGACTCGTTTCCAATTCTTCGTGGCCCCATTTTGAGGTTTCCTTGGCAAAGATACTGGAGTGGTTTGCCAATTCCTTCATCAGCTCATTTTATAGATGAGGAAACTGAGGCAAAGTTACTTGCCCAGGATCTCACACAACTTGTAAGTGTCTAAGCCTGGATTTGAACTCAGGAAGATGAGTCTTCCAGATTTCGAGCCAAGAGCTTCCTCCATTATGTCACCTAATGCCCTTACATGAATGGTATCTGATAGGAAATTTTCACTTAGTCTCAGAGACATGAGAGCATCTCAATAGCATCCCCAGAATCTATTTTGTTGTTGTTGTTGTTGTTGTTGTTGTCAAGTGAGAACTGACACAATGATTATTATTGTATCCCTCATGTCCTGCTATGGAATTCTACAGCAAGATTTACATGTAGAAATTGTTTGGTTTCCCTCCTGAAAATGAAAATTAGAAAGTTAATGAAGTCAGAGGCTTAACACTGGCACTAATAACCACTTTGATTGTTCAGGGTAATTGGGAAAGTATTAGAACCACTTCAGGGAAATTCCACTGCTATTCCACTGCTCTGGTCTGCTCTGCCTTACACTTCTTAGATAACAACTTTTATTAAACTGTAGCTATTGCTTTTACTTCTAGCTCTAGTAAATGATAGACTTTTTGACCAAGTTATATGGGAGGCTAGGGATTAAATGAGGGATGTTATTTGTGTTCATGTAGCATGATAGTGTCAAATTTTGTAATGCCTTTCTTTCTCAACTCAAAGTAATCCATGGCTTAGTATTCCTTAGTTTTGGACTCACAGGGACTAAATCCAATCTTGGGGGCTACCTTAGAAGAATAATTTCCTCCCTAACCACTATTTGTTCTGCTTCCATCGTCTCTTCTAAAAAATGTGGTGAAGGAGAGGAGAAAAAAAAAGAAAAAAATTAAAAGGCTAAGAGCAGTTTATTCACTTTTTATACAGTGCAAAATGATAGTTCTTCCTACAAAAGTCCACCATCACAAGAATCTGAGTCAATTGATTCATTCTGGCCCCCATCAACAAAATGCATCTTCCAGGAGAGACCAAGGGTAGTTTCCAAACTAAATAACAAAACTTAGGGGCAGCCCTAGGTCCCTGAGACTTCATCAGATAGCTTTAGAAATCTACACAAGGTGCTATTGATACTGTCTATATCCTCCACAGTGCCATTCAAACACAAATTATGAACAAAGTTTTGCTACAATACAGACTTAACAAGAAATATCATCTTCAAATTTTTCTCTCCTGAGAAATAGCTAAAAACGATATTCCCAATAACCTAAACAGCAATAAAGAGACTCATGTTGGGTTTAAGTAGGCTGAAACATATTACTAACCGCTCTCTCCAGCAAAATTTTAGTACGTTTATTTGTATATGTGTGCATCTGTGTATATGTAATATAGCATATTATTATAATTATCTATAAATACATAGTACTCATTATATACATGCTGTCTCCTCTGACAGGTGTAAGATTGCTAAGGGCAGGAACAGTTTGTTTTATTCTTTGTTTCCATAAAAATATTTGGAATATAATAGGTATTTAATAAGTACAGTCAACTTGTTGATTTATATGCAATCAATAAATAATATAAAATATATCATCAAAGAATCATATGGAAAAGAAAAGTAGCAAATTACTTGGCAAAAAATATGGGATAACAGATGAGCAACTCAAGCCCTTTTTGTATCCACAGAATAATAAATGAGCAAGAAGAATTCTCGATGGAAGAATCATGGAAGGGCTCAGACAAGAATGATGCAGGATGAAAATGATAGGTGGATTATAATTTGCATCAATGGATGGGTTCATCCATTTCAATTTAGAATTGAAATTGAAATTCAAAATCAAAAAGATAGATTCACCAAAGTATAGAAGTTTAAAAAGAAAGAAATATACCATAAAACTTTCCCACTAATGTCCATTAAAATAAATCACAGGAAAGGATAGTAAATAAGCCCCCAAAATTCCAAGAAGCAAAGAATGAGAGCTAGGTGGAATTGTTACCATATCAAAGCACTAAAATATTTTTGATGTGGAAATAAAATAAGGTGACTACTCACACTCACTGTACTCTTAACTCTTAGATGCTGGCTGACCACTTAACTCTGAAGAGCTAATTGATGGTTGTTAAGATGAAGTCACTGATTAAAAATTAAAATATTATTATGCCTTCTCACTGGTTACTGATTTTCAGGCTACATGAAAGTAAAAGTTTTCTATATTAAAGGCTTTTTGAATTGTAAAATGAGAACAAAAGAAAAAAAATTTAGGATAAATGAGGTATATAAGAAACAGTTGGCATGTGCACAATTATAGATTAAAAATATTATTTTGAACATTTTTAAAAATAAATTATCTTGACGAGTGTGAACATATGACAAAGCAAATCAAAGAAATCAATATCTAAACCAGATGTTTTGTCCTCTTTCTGTCTCTGAATTATTTATGCTTTGCCAAAATCAAAAAGTTCCCTCAAACAATGCAATTCAAAATATAACCAAGTTAAATGTTAATAAGCGCTTATTGATGATCCAAAAATATATACCCGAACTTATACACACAAACAAACATATACAAACACAATTTCTTATCATAGCATTTTAAAATTGTCTTTGTTGTATTTTATTTTTAAAATGACTTCTATTTTATTTTAGTATTATTAATTAATAAACATTAATACTCATTTTCTCTTAGTGCTACCCCTCCCAATTTGAAAAAAAGAAAAAGAAAACTCTTTTAAGCTATAAGCATACTCAAAGAAAACATTCTCCCATTATTTGTTTCTAAGTAGGCAGCTAGGTAGCATAGTGGATCGAGCCCTGGCCATGAAATGAGGAGGACCTGAATTCAAATTTGATCTCATATATTTACTAGCTATGTGACCCTGGACATATCATTTATCCTTGTTTGCCTCAGTTCCTTGTATGTGAAATGAACTGAAAAGGGACTTGGCAGACCACTCTATTATCTTTATGAAGAAAATCCCAATTGGAGTCACAGAGAATTGGACATGACCGAAAAAATTCAACAAGAAAATTGTATTTCTCATTTTATATCCTGAGTCCATCATTTCTCTATCAGGAGGAGAATAGCTTGCTTTATTATTGGGTCTATAGAATTGTGGTTAGCCAAAAGATTAATCAGAATTTTCAAGTTATTATTTCAGCTGAAACAATTGATTTTGATCCAGCCTTTTTTGAACTCTGTCTGAATCTTTATTTTTCAAATGTGTTTCTTGTAAACAACACATTATTGGATTCTGCTTTCTAGATAATCCTGCTATTTCACTTTATGTATAAATTTATACCACTCGCAATTATTCACAGTTATGATTGTCATGTCTATATTTTCATCCATCTTTTTCTCTTATACTTTTCATTTCTTTATAAATTCTCCTTTTCATTTCTTCTCTTTATAAAAAGCATAATGAAAAAGATTTTGTTTAACAAGGTATCCGAGACTTAGTGTGATCATCTTCTGCTCCCCTTTCCCCCTTTTTTCCCCATCATGTAGAGCACAAAAAGTTCCAATACTTTAGTTTCATTTAAACCCATATTCCTGATCTATTCTTCTTAGATTTTTTTTTTGCTTAGGATTCATCCCTCCCTTAACAAGTCCATCTCCTTTTCTCCCATTTCTTCTTCCTCTCCTATTTCTCTGTTGAAATTTATTTCTGTACCTTAATTTTTCCTTAATTTGATCAGTTCAGATGAAATTAAGATTCAAGGGCTGCCCATTCCCCACACCCCTTCCTTCTAATATGTTTAGTAATCTATTTGCACATTCTAATTATGTGAGATAATTTTAGCCACCTTTCCTCTTCCTTTCTCTTTAGCATATTCTTCTTCCCCTCTCTTTATATTTTTTTATGATCTTCAAAATATGCCAAAACTATTCTCAGGTCCTCTATCTTTGTAGATTTACTCTATGACCCCCTGATGATGATAAGGTTCTTAGGGGATACATATATAATTTCCTTATATTAGAATGAAAATAATTTATCCGCTTAGTCCTTTATGATTTTTCAATCATGGTTATGTTTTTTATGCTTCTTTTGACTCCAGTGTTTGTATTTCAAAATGTTTACATAGCTGTGTGCTTTTTCATCAGAAATGCTTCAAAGTCCTCTATTTCATTAAAGATCCATTTTCCCCTATAAGATTATATTTGCTTTTTTTCTGAATGATCCACAGTGACTTTTTCTTAGATTGTCACCCCCCCCAAAAAACATACCCAATATGTTTTCTAGATCTTTATAGAGGAGTTCCATGATAAAGCTTATCTATACTTCCTGCTATTCTGCCACCTTGGCTCCTCATCAGTTGCATTTTAAAAGACTAAACTAAATCATTCCTCATTCAATAGTTTGATTTTCCCCTCAGAGATTAAGGTCCAAAGTTGTTGGGTTTTTTTGTTTTTGTTTTTGTTTTTGTTTGTTGTTGTTGTTGTTGTTGTTTTCCTGTAGGGTTCTCTGCAATACATTGAATGAATTATCATCATCTGAAGCCCCCCAAAAATTATTCTTATTTGTAATCTGACGAGATTAATTCAGTCCAGACCAACTAGAGGACCTCACTCATTCCCTTTTACATCAGATGTGACCTCCATAATAATTTCCCCATATGTATGTCAAATTACCTTAATTTTTATTACCATCCCAAATGAAATGCTACAAATTGTTCTTTTAAAAAGAGAGAAGAAAACATTAAAAATCAGTCTCTACTTTTCCTTAAGTAAAGTTACTAAAATTCTATTGCATTTTAGTCATAGATGGTAAGATAAATAACTGATTCCAAAGATATCAGGGCCAATTGCTGAGCATTCCCATGAGAAAAAAAAACAAAACTCTGCCTATAACATCTTGACATCTGCAGATACATGGACAGAGTTTAAACTATTTATTCTTTATGCTCCAGATTTCCCTTGAATAAGATTTTTGCACAAATAGGCTAAGGACAAAGGCACTGGATAAAATTTAAGCATTTGAGAGAAAGGGAAGCAGATAGAAGATATTATAACTGAATATGACACATCACAATTTTACTTGTCTGACAAATTCAATAACCTAAGGCATTATTGATTCCACAGACCATGAAGTAGCCATGATTAAAAATAGATCTGTCACAAATATATTTCACAGGAAATCATAGAATCTCACTATTGAAAGAGATTTCTGAATTCTTCTAGCCCAACCAATACCTGAGTACAAATTCTATCTCTGATATCCCTTGAATGATACTAACCTCTATCTGAAGATCTATAGAGATAAGGAACTCCAATACTCTAGTCTAAAATACCCCATTTCATTTTTAAACTAATAATTGTTTGGGGAATTCAATAATTTCAATGTTTTTCCTTATATCGAACTGAAATCTCTCTCTCTAAGTTTCACATACTGGTCTTCTTAGTTTTGCCCTAGGAGGCCGAGCAAAAGAAAAAAGAAAATATTTGATTTTTCCCCAATTACATGTAAAAACAATCTTCCAAAAAGTTTTGAATTCCAAATTCTATCTTCTCTCCCTCCCCTCCCACAATCCTGAGAGGGTAAGAATATTGGTCATACATGTTCAATCATGTAAAACATCTCTAGTCATTTTGTGGAAGGAAGAAAAGAAAGAGAGAGGGGGGAAGGAAGGAAGGAAGGAAGGAAGGAAGGAAGGAAGGAAGGAAGGAAGGAAGGAAGGAAGGAAGGAAGGAAGGAAGGAAGGAAGGAAGGAAGGAAGGAAAGAAAGGAAGGGGGAAGGGAGGGAAGAGAAGGAAGGAAGAAGAAAAGAGAGAGGGAAGGAAGGAAAAAGAGAGAAGGAAGAATGGAGAGAGGGAGGGAGGAGGGAAGGATGGAGGGAGAAAAGAATGGAGGACTGGAGGAAAGGAAGAAAACAGGAAAGAAAAGAAGGAAGGAAGCAAAGAAGGAAGAAAGGAAGAAACAGACAGAAAAAAAGAAACAAAGAAAAGAAGGAAAGAAAGTGAAAAATAACATGCTTCAGTCTGTATTCAGACACCATCAGTTCTTTCTCTAGAGGCAGATGGTGTTTTAGACTACCCCCACTTTACAGGATATTTGAACTCTAGCCTTTCTAATTCCAGTTCCAGCACTCTCTTTCATTGCATTTCCCGCTTGAAACACAAGCAAAAGGCAACATACCACCTTCAAGAAATAAAGTAAAAAGTAGGGCATCATAATATGATAATGGTCGGTTTATAGAGTAAAAAATAGATGGATGGTGGCACTTACTCTAAATGTTATTGAATGGAATTTAACCTTCCATCGCTGACATAGCTCCTAGGACTATTTAGCTCCCATTTCCATCTACCTAGTCTCCAAACTTGGATTAGCTACGTGAGCAGTCCCCATGCTTCCTCTGGGGAAGATTAATTTCATGATTCCCTAATCTAGTATGAATGCTACCTTTTTTCCCTGCTTCAAAAGTATTCCTAGTCTGCTTTCTCTTTCCAAGGTCAAGGTGTTTTTGGCTCTTAGTTCATTAGGGCTGGGCTAACTGACAATCTGATGTCCAGTTAAACATTTTACACTGGTTCCAATCTAGGTCACTAGGAGGAAAAGTAGAAATCTCATTTATTTTATTATCCTGACTTCAAGTCCAAGATTGCTGGATGTTAAAGTCAGGAAATACTGAGTTCAAATTCAATCTCAGGTATTTACTAGTTGTGTGACTGGGGAAAACCCCAGAGTTTCTCCCAGCCTCAGTTTTCTCACCTGCAAAACCGGAATAATAGCACCAATCTCCTAGAGTAAGCACCAGGGCTAAATTCTAACTAGATTTCATTTCTCCCCCCAGCCACTCACTTTCCAGCTTGAAGGATAGGTCATTTGTTCCCACCTTAACTGTTTTTACCAACTCAAAAATATAGTCCTACCACACAAACGAGACAGAACACATAGTTCCCTCTAACAATAAAGAAAGGATCATGGTATCACAGTTTGTTCTTCTGAGTTAAAAACATGAATAATAATAGCTCACATTTCTATATGCATGTGTTAAAGTTTAAAAAGTGTATTCCTCTCACAATCTTATAGAAAAAAATTATTTTACAATAAAAAGGTTGAGTTACAAAAAGATTAAATTATTTTTCCAGTTAAACACATCATAAATTCCAGAATCCAGAACTGAATTCAGTGTAACTAAATCCAGTACTCTTTCTTCTACTAATCCCAGCCTTTTGAAGCTAACACTTTTGTTTTTTAAATCAACTCCCAATATCTACAAAAAGTGACTCTCATTAACACTTCCTCATGCTTTGTCCTATCAAGTCTCACTTTATGGTATGTTCTTAATCTTTCCTTCGAAGAAAAAGATGGTTTCTGAAAGCAACTCCTTGGGGGGAGGGGGAGGGGAGGAGAAGACTTTTTTTTTCCAAAAGATAAACTCTTTTTTTAGTAATAACAGAGAATTTGCAGCAAAAAGCCCTGAATTTTAAAAAATGGTATGTTTGTTAAAATCCTCAATACAGTCTCTAGATATCAACATGCTGAAAGAGCACAGAAATCTTTAGTAGCCAATTTTTAACTCATTTAAAGTCAGATATGATTAGTTCTGAAGTTTGCTTTAATGCTGGTTATGTTTTTTCCTGGGACCAATTTTTTTTTTACTTTTGCCTTGTTGTAGGACTGTGTGAAATGATGGGTTAAAAAGAAAAGAGAGATTTAGGCCAAAAAGTCTCTGCCCAAAAACTTACAGTCTAGTTAGGAATGAAGGATTGTTGTTTGTCCTTTGTTCTTGAAGAGCATCATGACATCAGGAAGGTAATGCCATGACATACAAATGAATTAGATTTAAGTGAGGGAGAGCTGTGTGAAATGACTTTCCTCTCTAGAGCCATCTGGGTCCAGTGGCAAGATATAGGTCAAAGAGACTGGAGATGGTCCTGGATGCAGTAGGAGACCTTGGTCTTTTTAAGCTAAAGTTTTCAACAGGTCCCAGTTTGGCAAATGCCACACCCATTCAGTGATTTTTAAGGCTGGATAGCAAATGAGGCAAAAAAAAAAAAAAAAAAAAAATCTTCTTTTCTTTTACCTAGTCCATAGAAATCCCAATAAATAAATAAATAAATCTGGGAGGGGGAAAACCCTCAGAGCTTCTGATCAAAGCAGAAACAACTGTTATTTACCTTCAATTTGAATCAAACTGGACATAAACAATGATCAAATGAGTTTTGGCCTTGGGCCAATTGGTAACCAATGAGAATCAGATTGGTTTTTGGTTAAAACATTGTCTTTAAGAAAAATCTAGCCAGTGAACCCCAAGATATCTTGGTACAAAAGAAAAGAAAAAAATGTTTTTAAGATCATCTGTAGGTAATGTTAAGACACCTTGTGTGGACAGAAGGAGGAAAGGAAAGGAGGGAAGGAGGAAAACAGGAAGGAAATAAGGGAGGGAGGGAGAGAAAGAAGGAGGGAGAAAGGGAGAGAAGGAGGGAGGGAAGGAAAGAAGGAAGGGAGGAAAGAAAGAAGGAAGGGAAGGAGGGAAGGAGGGAGGGAGGGAAAAGGAAAGGAGGAAGTCTTTCAATCAACCAATTCTAGTTTGTGAGTCAGTTTTACTTACAGAGGTTTTTGTTTGTCCTTGTTCTCAAAAAGGACCATGACATCAGATGCCATAATATGCAACTGAATTGTTGCTCAATTCAGGGCTGTGCCAGATCATCTGACTCACTTTTCTCTCCAGAGCCATCTGGGGCCAGTGGCAGGATATAGATGAAGATGACTGGAAATGCCCTGGATGAAATGGGAGGCTTTAGCTAGGATATATGTTTTTAAAAGACAGTCATAAAGCAGGATTGTCTGTCCACTGGTTAGTTTCTCATTTCTTCATGTGTCTGTCTTATTATCTTGTCTGATCACACATTTCTTTGATGACATTGATACTAGTCCTTCATAAATTTTAACATGGATTGTAACTTCTTTATGGCTTTTTAAATAATCCTCAATTTTGGTGGTTTAGATACTGTTATTTTCTGTGACCATAGTCATCCATCACTAGAAGAATGTTAGAATTAAAAAGTTGGGCCTTCATTTTGGGAGAAGCTTGCTGTCATTAAAAAAAACCTTTGCAATCTCTCAAAGCAATTCAACAAGGCTTTTCTTTTCAATCCTAGGGTAAATCCATAAACTATATACAATATGTTCAACATGCATGCGTGTAATATATAGCATGTATTATATGTGATTGCATGTAAATAAACTATATCCATGCAGGTGTTATATGTACATATATGTGTGCGTGTGTGTATTTCTACATGTATACATACACACATATATAGGATGTTCCAAAATTTTAGTGCAGTTTTAAGCTTTAATGGCTATTTTAAATTTTAAATGTTTAATCAATTTAAATTAAAGCTTAAAACTTCCTTAACACTTTTTGGGATTCTGTGTATGTTTATTTGTATTCATGCATGTATGTGTCTGTGTGATTTTCCATCAAACTTCACATCACAGTTTAAAAAATAGGAGCTGCTACCTATTTCCCACTAACAATCAAAAAAGGAGCCCTGGCAGCAGCCTCACATCCCAAACTACTGATCCTGATTCCAGCCTATTCATCACACCATCTGAGGAGGTGAAAGTTGCTATTGTTGAAGCTGAGGCTTCTTCCTAAACCAACTAGACCCAGAGCACCCTCTTGCTATTTCAGTGGAGCTAGCCTGGAGGTATTTACACTTCAAATTAATCAATAGGGTCTTTCTTCCTATCTTTTCTTATAGTTCCAGAACAGCTATTCTGCCCCAACTCTTATTTGTTTTTTACCAGTGTGTTAGCTGTGAAGTGCAATTTTGTTTGTTTATGGAGGAAATATGGAGAGTTTAGAAGTTTCTGACTAGTCCACTATCTTCCCAGAATCCTCCTGCAAAAACTATCTTATTTTTCTAATTGTATGCCCAGAGTTCAGCACAGCTTTGTATATAGGTGATTTTTTTTAAATGCTATTTTTCATTGATGCATTTATCTTCATCCATTTTCTTTTTCTTGTGTAGATAGTTAAGCCAAGCTCTTTGGAGTGATTATGGATATCATTTGGTAGGTTGTACAATGTTCCCGGACTTGGTGCAAAGTAGTATAATGTTGCATTCAAATAGGAGTATCAGAAGAACCCTTCTTCCTACCTAAAAAGGAAGCCACCATAACTTTGTGAAATGGAAGGAAAGGCCATCATAATGTACTTCATTTCTGAAGCATTTCCTAATTTCAGTTTATTTCAAACTACAAATCTCCCAAAGAAGTTATTAGGATCCATTCCAACCTTGGGTTATTTGATCATTTCTAAGAATATCGCTCAAGGACTAAGCATAGGATACATTTTTTTCCAGTTTTGAATATGGTATGAAATAAAATAAATATTTGCCTAAGATCCATAAGATATCATCTCCCATGACTGACCAGAGATTTGAACTTGAAATTATCCTATTTAAAATTCTATTTTAAGATGCCATATTGCATCTTAAAATTATTCTCAATTAAAAAAAATTAGCAAAGAGGTACATGGTAGTGTTGAGGACAGAGAGAGGAAAAAGAAGAGAAGTTCATGGAAAGAATAAGAAACGGAATCAGGAAGAGAAAGACTGAGGAAAAGAGAGAAGTGGAGAACATGGAAAGAACATACACACAAAGAGTAGAGAAGGAAAAGGGAAAGAGACAAAGAGAGAGAAAGACAGAGTAAGATAATAACAGCTTCAACCTTGCAAAAACAAATTTGTGTCTCCTTTACAAAGCTGCCACAAATGTTTCACACAAAAAATTAAGTGTGGGTGGGAGGGGGAGGGAAAGTGAGGACAGGCAGGAACTCCTGCTAAGTTTGATTATGTCAAGACATAAACAAGAAGACTTCGAGACTGGAGAGATGTCATGGACTTGATTAATTTCCAAATGAGACAAATACAAACATGACAAATTAGTACTCTGATTTTCTTAATTAACTTTGATAATTCATGGGCAGTGAGCAATAGCTGAGACTTTAATTTCTCAGTCTTCTAGCCGGGGAAGAGCTTGCTCATTGAGATATGGAGCATACTTGATTAATCCCTAAGAAACTTCATTTTGGCCGTACAGTATTTCTAAAGATGGAATTCTGTTAGAAGAATGTTGTTTACAGTCTAGCTTATTTTAAACGGTGATAAAAATGTTTCTAAGTTTTAATGTCCATACCCTTTGAACCAGATTCCACTACCAGGTCATAGACAAAAGGAAATTATATAAACTATACAGAAGCCAGCAGGCAGATAAGCTTGGTGTATTCTCTCCTTCCCTCCCTCTGTCTTTCTGTTTCTCTGTCTCTGCCTTTCTATCTCTCTGCTGTCTCATTCTCACTTTCACTCTCACACTCAGTCTCTACTCTTTCACTGTCTCAGTATCCTCTTCCTCTCTTTCTCTTTTTCTCTATCTCTGACTCTATTCACTCTCACTGTACTCTGTCTGTTTCTCTCCACCTCTCTCTGTCTGTCTGTCTGTCTCTCTTTCTCTCTCTCTGTCTGTCTCTCTCTCTGTTTCTCTCTCTCTGTCTCTGTCTCTCTGTGTGTCTCTCTCTCTCTGTGTCTCTCTCTGTCTCTCTCTCTCTCTGTCTCTCTGTGTCTCTCTCTCTCTGTGTCTCTCTCTCTCTGTCTCTCTCTCTCTCTGTCTCTCTGTCTCTGTCTCTGTCTCTGTCTCTGTCTCTCTCTCTGTCTGTCTGTGTCTAATCTCTCTCTCTCTCTCTCTCTCTCTCTCTCTCTCTCTCTCTCTCTCTCTCTCTCTCTCTCTCTCTCTCTCTCTCTCTCTCTCTCATATTCTTTCCTCCTTCTCCTTATGTTTTCTGTCTCTGTCTCTCGGTGTTTCTCTGTCTCTTCCTCTCTTTGACTGTTTGCCCATCTTTGTCTTTGAATCTGTCTCTCTCTGTGTGCCTCTGTCTCTGAAAGCCTGAATCTGTTTTCAAACAAAACAAACCTAGGTTCTGCAGGGAAAGGAAAAGGAAACTTGCTTGCATTCATTTTCTTTGTTTCTCTACTTCCCTCCCCAAAACAAAGGAGAGTTGTCTTGAAGAACTTGAATGAAAGGCTCTCCGAGAAAGGATTGTTATCCTTGTTCTTTTGAGCTGAGAGCAGAATTAGCAGCACTGGGTGACATGGAAGAGAGAGATTCAGTACTGAGCTAAAGGAAGAGCTTCTCAGCGATTAAAATTGTACCCAAATGGATTGAACAGTCTCAAAGGTAGTAGCTGAAGGACTTTAAGAAGCTTCTACTTGTTGAATAGACAATACAGTGGATTTTATTTTCAGGCACAAGTTTGGGTTTTGACTATTGAAATTTCAACTTCGAAATTCTTGAATTCTGTGAAATTAGAAATTATGCATATAGCAAAAACCCTTGTGGATACATAGAATATGACAATGGGTTTAATTTATCTTCTATTTTATCCTCATTTTTTGTTTTTTTTAATCCTAGGAGCTTTCCATAACTCTATAATCTTTGGAGTGGCATTTATAAATTTCATAAATGTACGGTATCTCAAGTCTTGAGTCTTCCAATGCAAAATTAATTATTGAAGCCCTGTATCAAAGAGTTAGAACTAATAAGTGTAATGTGCTTTTGTCTCCAGAAACTGCCGATTGCTCTCTGGTCTAGAGGAGAGATTTGTTCTTCCTCCGGAGAGCCGCCTCAAGTCTGGTCCAGACAAGACTCTCTATCTTTCGAGTGCCACCCTCTTTTATCCTCCCAGAGAATGGGCATGGGATAATACAAGGACTTCTGGGAAAAATTACTTCAACCAATGAACTTGCTCCTCCTAAGCATGCAAGCTCCTCCCCAGGAATTCAAAGAGGTTGAACTCCTAGTAAAGACCAGAACTAGAGAATTGTTAAGTACCGACTTAGCACTTAGTAAGAACCTAATATCTCATTATCTCATTAGCACTTAGTAAGAACCTAACAAATAAGCAATTTTTTCTCCTCAAAATAAATTGGCATTTGCTTTTAGCTATGAGACAAAATTAGGTGGTGGAATGGATAGAATTCTGGACCTAGTGACAGGAAGATCCTGAGTTCACATCCAGCCTCATTGTGTAAGTGATCCTGAACAAATCGCTTACTCTCTGTCTGCCTCAGTTTTCTCATCTGTAAAATGGGAATAATAATAGCATCAATGAGCATGGGCTGTTGGTGAGGATAAAATGAAGTAATCTTTGTAAAATGCTTTTGTAAATTTTTTAAGAACTATATACTAATGTTATTATTATCCTAGTTGGCATAAACTACAAAATACTTAAATATTTATTTTGAAGTAGTTAATTTTTAGGTAATTGTAAATTTTTAACATAATTTTTATGTTAATATAACATTTTGACATAATTGAGATGATCTATGAAGTAAATAATGCAGATTAGTTTTCTCTACAGTTTATTAGTTTATATGGAAATGTTCCCTGGGGAAATAGAAATAATAGGTCAATGGAGATAATTGTTATTTTTTCTGTTTCAGTATAATCTCTCACTTTCAAATCTATAAGAAGAAGCAGTTTGCTCAGCCTTCACCCTTGGTCAGAAAAAGTATTTTAACAAATAGTGTTTTATAGTTTCTTGGTATTTATTCATTTTTTTAAACAATTTCTTACAGTAATTAACAGCATGTAATATTTATATTATGTGGACATGACTCATTTTTTAGAAAAATCATAAGACACTTGTAAAACTGCAAGTTATAAACAAGGCATCAATATTAGCATTCCCTTGTTGCAGATGGGAATATTATCTGCATCATTTACCTACTAACAACAATTTTCAAAAATGGAGTAATTTTCCTAATGAGTTATAAACCTTTAGGAGCTTACCTCTTTTCTCATCATCCTTCACTCCAATTTTTATTTCTTCTTTTACTCTTTCTACTACCCCCACCCCCATCCCCATACACACATTTCTCTATCTTCTTTTCTCTTCCTTTCCACAGGCCCTTTTCTCATTCTCTCTCTCCTTATATCCTGTTTCTTTTCTTCCCTCTTCCGTATCCTTTTTCTTACAGTGTTCTTTCCGTACTCTCTTTATTTGTTAAAACTATCCTCTCAGGTCTGTACCCAACTGGGAAAATCTATAAGCATTTTGTCATTGAAAATCCAATTCCATGAGAATCTTGAAAACATTTAAATGAAATTATAAAGTAATCTGTCTGGAATAGACCAGTTTCTGCACAATCTATTCTTGATAGCCTTAATTACTTCAGAAATCAAGTATCACAAAGATAATAGCTCATTTTAAAATTTTTGTTGCTAAGATTAAATATCTACAAAAATAAATAGATCCCAAAGTCATCTAATTCAACTCCTTTGGTTTACACATAAGAATGTGAAATTAAAAGAGTTTTAATTATTGACTCAAGATCATTCAGGTTGTAAGGAGCCATGCCAACATGTAGACCAATGTCTTTTTGAGTCTAAATCCAACACTGTTTCCAGTGTACTATACTACAAAAACAGTTCTTGATTATCTGCCTGAGGGTTTTTCTGGCACATTTTTTAATGCTAGTATAGCTTTCCTTACATACTTCAGAGCCAAGTTCAGAACTCTACAAGTTGATGGGAAAGTATGTGAATGATTGAATTCTAGCCTCAGACAAAAAGAAATACCAAAACAACAACAACAAAATGTTTCAAAGCAAAAGGTAAATAAGATTTGGGTTATCTCTTTAGATTTATTTCTATTTCAGCAAGAGAACTAAACTCAATATTTAAGACAAAAACTGGGTTTTAGTTCTGATCTACCTCTAAATAACTCTGTAGCAGTGGTCCTGGATTCAATCTTAATGAAACCACTTAACTGTCCCAAGGATGGGTCCCTGTCAGGAGAGTTTCAGGGCTCACCCCAAAAGTCAAGAAGGATAGTTTCAAGGACAGTTTTAGAGTTCCCCCATCACATCGCTATACAATTCCCTTTACAACATGGTTCGCTTGAAAATTACTACTGATAGAGAAACTGCTACTTCTAATTAATTAATATTTAGGTTAAAATATAGTAGCTGGAATTGACCTTTAAATGTTGTTGGACAAAGGCAAGAGGAACAAGACTATAGAATACTACATATCAACTCTCTTAATGAAAAGCAGTCAGATGCATTCAATCTAATATGGGAGACAACATGCAAACAAATATACACAAAGCAAGCTAGCTACAAAAGAAATAGGAAACAACAGAGGGAAGGCATTGGAATTAAGAAGTTGGAGAAAGCTTCCTGTAGTAGATGTACTTTCAGTTGGAACTTAAAGCAATCCAGGAAAATTGGTAATTAGAACAGAAGAGGGGAACAAAGCAATCCAGGCATGGGGAATATTCAGAAAAAAAAGTGCCCAGGACCAATGAGATGGAGTATCTTATTCATGAAACAGCAAGGAGGCTAGTGTCACTGAATTGAAAAGTATGTGTCATTACATTGTTTGTGGAGTTGTGAATGGATCCAGCCATTCTGGAGAGCGATTTGGAATTATACTCAAAAAGTTATCAAGCTGTTTATACCCTTTGATCCAGCAGTATTATGACTGGGTTTGTATCCCAAAGAGATCTTAAAGAAGGGAAAGGGACCTGTATGTTCAAGAATGTTTGTGGCAGGCCTCTTTGTAGTGACCAGAAACTGGAAACTGAGTGGATTCCCCCCAATTGGAGAATGGTTGGGTAAATTGTGGTATATGAATGTTATGGAATATTATTGTTCTGTAAGAAATGACCAACAGGAGAAATACAGAGAGGCCTGGAGAGAGTTACATCAACTGATGCTGAGTGAAATGAGCAGAACCAGGAGATCATTCTAATAATATTATACAACGATCAATTCTGGATGTGACTCTTTCCAACAATAAGATGATTGATGCCAGCTCCAATGATCTTGTGATGAAGAGAGCCATCTACATCCAGAGAAAGGACTGTGGGAACTGAATGTGGATCACAACATAACATTCTCATTCTTTTTGTTGTTATTCATTTGCCATTTTGTTTTCCTACTCGTTTACTTTCTTTTTTTGATCTTATTTTTTTTTTGTTCATCAAGAGAATTATATAAATATGTTTATACATATTGGCTTTAACATATATTGGATTCCTTGCCATTTAGGGGAGGGGATGGGGGAAGAGGAAGAAAATCTGGAACACAAGGTTATGCAAGGATCAATGTTGCCAAATTATCTGTGCATATGTTTTGAAAGTAAAAAGATTTATTAAAAAAAAAAAAAGTATATGTCAGAGTGTAAGCTAAGAAGACTGGAAAGGTAGGAGAGGGCTAAGTTATAAGGAGCTTTTAATGCCAAATAGGGCATTTTGTATTTGCATAGAAAATCACTAGAGCTTATGGTTTGGGATGGGAATGGAAGGAGGTGACATGATCAGATTTGTGCATTAAGAAAATCACTTTTATGGCTGAATGAAGGGTGGATTGGAGTACAGAGAGACTTAAGACAGGAAAACCCATTAGCAAGTTATCACAATAATTCAGACAGGAAGTAATAAGGGCTTGCATAGAGGAGTGTTGTCAACATCAAAGAAAAAAAGAGAGTATATTTGAAAAATGTTCTAAAGGTGAAATAGACAAACCTTGGCAACAGGTTTTGAGATCACTATAAATATTTAGCAATTGTTATATTCATCTTGTTGATGTAGTTATGTTGTTCTTTTTGCTACTGACCAAGCCTGATAGCAAAATGAGGAAAAACTTGCTAGGTTTCTACCCCCTTTAACACAGGAATCTAATCTCAATGTTAATCCAAGATAGGAGTTTGATGAACTTAGATAATGAGAAGAGGCAAAATGGACAATTCAAAGGATAAAAACCATTTTACTTTGTTATGTAGAAATCACTTTAAAAGAGAAAGATGCGATTTGTGCAGCTAAAAAAAAAAAAAAAGCTTTGGAATCTGTGCATTTTAATCACAAAACTGACTTCAGTGTTTAAATTTTTGATCAAATGGGTCTTTTCCTTCATAAAACTCAGATCCATGTTTATTCATAAGAAAGAATCACATAAGGTTTCACATAGGAGGTAACACAGGGCCTCCTTGAAGAAGAAGTAAGATTTCAGGACATTTCAAGCAATGGTCAGAGCAAAGACACAGAAGTGAGGAGGATTTAGGAGATAATGTAGGAGGAAAGAAAAGTGAGGACATATCTTCAGGGTCTATTATAATAGTCCAGTAAGAAGTATGATGTTTCAAGCTAGGTTTGTAGCAGCAGAAATGGAAAGGAAAGAAGACTGATAAATTTAAGGGAGTTAAGAATAAAGAAAGTCTAGTAATATAATGGAACAGAAGAGGAAAGGAATAATGGGTTAAACATGATGGTTTATTAAATGGAGCAAGGAACAGGGAGGAATGCTCAGATCTTCTAAGATTAGATAGAAGTGCTATTGATAAAAATTGGGATGTCAAGAAGAGGAAGATTAAAAAGGACTGGGGGAAATATGATCTCTACAAGTTAATTGAGTAACAGAATGTCTGTTCTCTGTATCTCCTGGGCTCTTGGAGAGGGAAAAAAACATAATTACTTCAGACAGTAGCAGCATCAAGACTTCCTCCTTCCTCTGTCCATACTAATCTAGAGGAGGTGAAAGGAGCTGTGTGTCTATAAGTCTCTAAGCACTTCTTTGAATGTGTCTCAATATTTCTGCCTATTTGAAGACTTTGAGTATGAGCTTGTTTTGCCAAGATGCTGCATTAAAGTCTATAGAAGAATAAGTCTGAATGACTGGGAGCAATAGATGTAAACTTAGCAGGCCATTCAACTTTGTCATATCAAACTTTTTTACTGAGATTCTTAAAAAAGCACTAAAGAACTTTCTTTGGCATCAGAAGCTACTTTCCAGATGTATATGTTTATTACATACATACATATATATATATATATATACATATATATATATATATATATATATATATGTTATTTATTTATATACCAGAAGGGAATTAAGTCAGCTCTCAAGTATGATTTCATTTAGATGGAAAAGGGGGCCTATTACATTTTATGACTTGACTGTCCACATGAATTAAACTTGTTTAAGAATAATTGTTACATTGAATCATTTTCCAGAGAAGTTTTTTCTTCTATGCTTCAGATATTTCTTCTGTAATTCCACTAAATTTTATCCTATATCTAGGCCTTGAAATGCAATAGACCTAAGTAAAAATGTTATAAAATTCAGAATAGACTTTTACTTCATTTTGTTTTGTTTCAGGAAACTTTTTTTCCATTTATTTCGCTGAAATATTCTCTACTAATTCCAGTCTTGTTTCTTTCTCACTTTTCTCCTATCTTCTTTGTAGGAATTATCAAAGGATGAAGAGGTTGTAGGAATAGAAATCTATGCATTTTATTTTTCTCTTTTACCCCAAATTGTTATTTCATCTACTTGTGGCATTTTTAGGACTACCAAGAGGCCTCCAACTTGGAACAGTTTGTAACTAGGTTTTTGTTGAAGGAGACCTTGAACCAGCTGCAGTCTCTGCAGAATTCCCTGGAGTGTGCCATGGAAACCACAGAGGAACAAACTCGCCAAGAGAGGTAAGCAGACTGTTTCTTCAGAATGCTTTTTAGGACAATAGAGAACTTTGGGGGCTTAAAAAGAAATATCCAAAGTACAAAAATGAGGAAAGGTAAATTTTGGGACACCTAAAAGATGCTTTCCTCAAACTCTAGCTCTGAAATACTTAAATAGCATTCATTTTCAGTGTCTTTCAGGTTGGGAATGATATAAAAGAATGGAAAAAATGAAGGACTAGAAAAAATGGGTGTCACAATGCCTCAAAGTAATAAAATCAGAATAGTCTGCTCATATGTAAAAGAAAAATGGCCAAAATAAAAATAACAAAGGGGAAGTTTAATTATATAAATTATTTTCCACCCAAATATTAGTAAGGGTCATTGGCATCCAAGTCATCATTGCAATACCATTGTAAGTGTGGGAAAATTTTTAGAAAATTTTTAAAAAAAGTATTATCATTTGTTAAATATTTTTTTGTTCACTGTTCAATTGTTTTAAACATATGCATATGCCTGGTAAAAAGATGGTTCTTTAGAATTAAAGTCCAACATTAGTCCCCCAAACATCATTATATGGAGTAGATGGGGTAGTTTTTCTGATTCTAATGGTTCTAAATCCTAATCTAAATCACTCTGGCACCTTTTAGCCAACAAAACATCCACTTGGTCTTTGTTTTGGCCCTAGTTGTCTCAGGGTGAATGTATATAGCAATTGTTGTTTTGGCCAGAAATTCTGAGCATTTTCCTCTCCCAGATTGATTTCTTTTATTCATTCATTCATTCATTTATGATTAAGTAAAAAAGACAATTTGTTTAATTTCTTTCTTACTTAGCCTTAATCACTGAATGGACAGTTGCCTTGTTCAAACTAAGACCTTTTTAAAGATCATAGCTTTAAAAGGCCAAGATCTCCCATTTATATCTTGCCACTAGACCCAGATGGCTCTGGAGAAAGTGATGATGGTGACTTTACACAGCCCTCCCTCACTAAAATTTAAGTCATGACATCACCTCCCTGAAATTGTTGGGGGTGGAGTTGAACCCTAAAGTATATTGGAGTCATGAGCCAGTGTTCCAAGGTATCTCATATGCTTAAATCTTCTCAAACCCAAAGAACAAACATTTTATTATGTGGCTAAGTTTTAGGGGAAAAAAAAGGGGAGGGCTTAGCAATTAACAAAAGTTGTAATATACTATTAAGGTATGGCAAATGGAGGATTAGGCCATTGACTGGAGGACTAACCCCAAAAAGCAATTAGGGATCTAGTGAGGTACAGGTAGGTTCTTTTATGTGGGAGACATAATAAAGAATATAAGTATGTGTGTGTTTAGGGGGGATTGGCATCATATCTAGACTTTCTGATTGAATATAGTAATTATGAGGTTATGATGATTTTGTCAAATGCATGGTATTCACAAGGAATTAAAGGCTTGATTAAGAACAAAAGATCCACTTAAAGTTGAGATGATTCTCTCAGGGCTCCTTCTTGCTTGGTTCAGGGAGTAGGTACAATAATTCAAGCTTTCTATCAGTATTCACCTAAATATTATAGACCTCATCCAAGTCAAGGTTTTCTTTGAAAAAAAAAGACAAGCAACAATTCTGACTGTTAGGAAGTTTATTTGTTTTCCTGATTTTAAGCTTAAATTGGACACTTTAACCCATTGCTCTTAATTCTGTCCTCCCAGACAACACAGAACAAATCTAATAATTTTTAAATAATTAAAGATAGCTATCATTTTCTTTCATGTTTCCCTTTGCCAGGTTAAACATCCCCAGTTTCTTCAACTGATATTCATATAGTATAAACTCAAGACTCTTCCTTACTCTGGTTGCTTTTCCCTTTGAGTTGTTCCAATTTACCAATATCCTATTTAAATTTTGGTGACCATAACTGAGTATAATATTCCAAATGTTATCTGACCAAAGGATCACCTTCCTGAAAGCTTTATCTTTTTAAAATATATAGCGTAAGATTTTATTATTTTTCTTTATTGTAAAGAAGACTTGAAAACAACTTGTGGCATATTACTATGAAGTCAAATTGCAAAGGATTGAAGAGTGAGTGAGGGAATCATGAGGAGGTAAATATAGCAAGTAATGAATTGTATTTTCTCAAAGCTTGAGAGCAAAGGGAAGAAAAGCCAGGGCAACAGTTTGTTTATTTATGATTTAATATTTTATTTTCCCCAAATTACATGTAAAAATAATTTTTAGGTTTTTTGTTTTTTGGGGTTTTTTTATATTTTGATTTCTAAATTCTTTCCCTTTTTCCCCTCCCTCTTCTTTGAGAAAGCAAGCAATCTGATATATTATACATGTATGGTCATACGGAACATATTTTCACATTAGTCATGTTATGAAAGAAAACAAAAAAGAAAAAGAAAGGATATGTATATTAATCTGCATTCAGTGTGGAAGTGGATAGCATTTTTCATCATAATTCCTTTGGATTCCTTGTATTGAGGAGAATAGCTAAATCATTCACAGTTGATCATCGTATGATACTGCCTTTTACTGTGTACAATGTTCTCTTGATTCTGCTCATTTCACTTTGTATCACTTCATATAAATCTTTCCAGATTTTTCTGAGATCATCTTTATAATCATTTCTTATAGCACAATAGCGTTCCATCCAATCATATACAACAATGTGTTTAGCTATTCCCTGATTGACAGTCATCTTCTCTATTTAGGATAAGGATTTTAAAGAGTAGAAATATCAAACAAGCAATACCTTTTGTTTTGTTAGGATAGAAATTCAGGTTTCTTCCCCTTCCAATCCATTTTCCTTCAAGTTTCTAAAGTGATTTTCTCAAAGCATAGCTCTAACCATGTCACCTCTACACTCAATAAATTCCAATGGCTTCCTATAACCTCTAGGAACAAGTCTAAATTGTTTTGTTTGGCTTTTAAAACATGTCACAACCTGGTTCCTTTTTATCTTTTCCAATATTCTTACATTTTATTCTTTTCCAAGTTCTCTGTGATCCAGACCAGGACTGGTCTCCTTGCTGCTCTTACACACCATACCAGCTGTGCTTTTTTGATGAGGTGCAGGAGGCTAAACCCCCCAAATATACTAGGGTTTGGGGTTGATTTATGAGGTGGCCCAAAAGAATTTGTAGACTTATGCCATCTCCCAAGAGGCAAAGGAGTTAAAAGGGAGTTAGTGATTGACAAGGGGAAAGATGGGAATAAGATCTAATGCCATAAGACAGGCTATGTTTCTAGGGAATGCTAGCTATCAACAAAGAAAGACAGGGGCTGTTCCCTACCATACCTGGCAATGAACAAGGAAGAATTCCTAATGAATCCACCATTATGATGCTTAGTAAACAGGTAAAGCTCCTAATGAACTCTTCATTAACAAGGGAAAAGATGGGAATAATGACCTGACACCATAAAATGGATAAATTCCTAATGAACTAGCAATTAACAGGAAGAGGGTAAGATTTTATATAGGGAAGGAATAACCTCCTGATTGAAGACAGTAACTGTCTGGGGTCCAGATAATCTTTGGAATAATTTTGGCCTAACAATTAACACCAAAAAAACACAGGTCCTCCATCAGCCAGCAACACACCATCCAAATGCAGAACCATCAGTTACAGCAAATGGAGAAGTTTTGAATCCTGTGGATAAGTTCTCTTATCTTGGCAGTATGCTTTCCAGGGATGTACACATTGAAAATGAGGTTTATATCAGCACTGCCAGAGCTAGTTCAATGTTTGGGAGGCTCTGAAGGAAAGTATGGAAGAAGAGAAATATTAGACTGACCACCACACTGAAGGTCTATGGAGTCATTGGGCTGACCTCACTGTTGTAGCCTGAACCTAACATCAAACCAGAACCATACCAGGAAAGGAATTGTGTACAGGAAATTCAAGAAAGGTTATCTTTTAAAATGACCCACTTAGGGCAAAATAAGCCAGTCAATGTCCCTCTGGCCTCTCTAACCACTAAGTTCCTAGCAAAGACATGGCCTTTTGCTGGGGTTGTATTCACCTCCTCATTTTCACTGGAGATCCAATACCCTCCCATATCTACAATATTCTTCCCCATTATTTCTTGGTTTCCTTCCAAACTCACCAGTAATCCCATCTTCTCTAAGAAGCCTTGTCCAATTCCAGGCCCATCTCTTCTTTGTTATTAGGGCTTTCCTATGTGATTATCTTCCATTTATATGCAAAAATGATGTCTGTATTTAGATCTTTACATGTTATCTCCCCTATTAGAATATAAGTCCTGTGAAGGCAGGGGCTGTAATTTTTACCTCTGTTTATTATAAATTCTCAGGGGTTAGCATAGTGTTTGGCACAGTACCTGATTATAAATGCATATAACTCGTTAACCTAATAAGAAGAGATCTGATTATATTTTTTAGTGCAAAGGAAGGAGCCAATAGAGAAAGGGAAAAGAATACACAGAGACATAGGAAATGATCACTCAAGTAAATTCTTGGGTTAGCAGGTAGAAATTGAATCAGGGACAATTGTTGGGGTTAGGCTTGGCAAAGAGGACAGCTACTTTTTCCTCTGAGATATCAGGAAAAGAGAAAAAGATGAGTGAAGACCTGAGTGGTATTGAGGTATAAAGCAAGAAAGTTGGAAAAATTCTCATCATAGGGCCTTGTTCTTAACAAAAACAAGAATCAAAGCCAGGAGTTGATGACAAAGAAGGCAGTTGTAGAATTGAAGAATTCGGACAATGGGGAAAAAAGCTTAGAAAAGTCATTGTAAGGAATGGGATAAGAAGTTAATCATAAAATAGGTCCAATAAAGTGAGAGTATGAAAGGAAAGGAGGTTATGTTCAGCAGGGAATTTCAGTGAATTGGTTTAAGGTAATGGAGATACACTAGTGAATGACTGAAGGAGAGGTATGATTGTCTTGGTCCTGTATATAGACAATGATGAAATTAAAAGCAAAGTACACCACTGGATTAAAATAGAATTTTAAAGGTCTTATTTAATGATTCGGATTCTTCTACCCTCATGCTTCCTTTTTAAATAGCTAATCATATAAAATAGCTTTAGAAAAACAAAAATAGTGAATTTTCAAATTCTCAGCTGGCTCTCTGCAATGGAAGACAAAATATCTTAAGGTACAATGAAACAAATTTCATTTGCCTAATGAGAAAATAAGACTTGTTCTATTGTCTCTTTTGTTTTGCATTACTGGAACTAAGTGGGTTCTTTTTTAAGAATCAACCATACCAGTGAAGAACAATTTTTACATCTCAAGTTCTCTGGCCATTCACCAATGCCTAGATTTTCTGTGGCTACCTGCAGCACATTTGTGTTCCATAATAAACACCATGCAGGGATTCTTTTTAAAAGGAACAACCATTTTTCTTTTATTTTAGTCCCTAGGATGGTTTTGAGTTCATTCTCATTTCATGACTGCTAGCAGCTGCAAGCAGCTGTGTTTAATGAGAAGGAACGGAAAACAATATAAGTTCAGGAGAAGTGAATAGGATTAAGGTATTGTTCATGATTTGTAGAAGTTTTCATTTTAGAGGTCACTGGCTCAAGTATGGCTGGAATTGGAAATAAAAGGGCCATATCAAACTCTTTGGTTATGTTGAATAAGTTTGTATTCGTTCCCAAAAACTACAGTCCCAGGGTCTAGAAATCTTAGGTGAAAGGACCATGGAAACAAGGACAACAAAAGCAAAAAATTCACACGACACAGAAAAAAAAAAATACATCTATTTAATGGCTCCCAGCCTTCAGTTTTGAAGGGGAGTTAACACAATCACTGAAATGAAAATAAAAGGATTTTGTACCAATTGAATTTTACTATCAATGTCAGTCTCAGAAAGGGTATATTTTGAATTGCAGCAATCATAAAAATAAACAAACAAAAAACAACCCATGAGCATTACTTATTACTCAGAAAGTTTATATTGAGGAAAATGGGGGAAAAGGTATTGCCTCTTAAGTCTACATGTAGTTCCTTCTCTTATGTCTCTAGAGGCTACTTAGAGAAAAAAAAAAACAAAAACAAAAAAAACAAACCAGGCAACCCTCTCTCCAGGCTTTTTTTTCTCTTAAGCAGACAATTGCTGTCACTGAAGTCAGAAAAATACATTTTACAAAGAGTTAGTATTCTTTTTTTCTTTATTTTAATATATATTTTATTTTTCCCCAATTACAAGTCAAAATAATTTTTTAACATTTGACTTTTTGTTTTTGTTTTTTTTAAGTTCTGAGTTTCAAATTCTAGCCTTTCTTCCCTCTCTTCTTGAGATATATTATACATATATAATCATGTAAGACATTTCCATATTAATTATTTTACATGATAAGGAGTCAGTATTCCTAAAATCTTAACATTGTAGGACTTTAGACAGAAACAAATAAGATGATGTTTAATAAGGATAAATGAAAAGTCTTGTACCTTACAGATACAAATTAGCAAAGAATGGTCAGATAGCCTTACATATATAAACAGCAGTTTATTTGAAAAAAACTTTGGAAATTTGGTGACAGTACTACAAGTCAATAATGCAACAGAGCAGCCAAAAACAACTAATCAAAATAAAATTAAAATAAGCCAGAAATTAGTGGGGGGTTTTTTTTTGGGTAATCCAATAAAAAAGAAGCTAATCAAACTCCATTTGGAGTTCTAGGTATCACAAATCCTATTATGTTCTAGGTATCACAATTAGAAAAGGCATTGTGATAATGTAGACTATCCATGAGGGTAGACAGAATGGAAAAGGTCTAATAATACATAATTTTTGAGAACTGAAGACTTTAGGTTTGATTATCCTAAACAGGGGAAGAGTAAAAAAGGTCATAAAAACTGTATATGATTATTTGAAGTTCTGTCCTGTGGAAAAGGAATTAGAACCTTTTTTTCCTGTTCCTAGAGGAAGAGTCAAAACAAATACATAAACCAAGGTGATCAATTCTGATGGACATGGCTCTTCTCAACAATGAGATGGGTCAGGCCATTTTCAATGGTCTTATGAGGAAGAGAGCCATCTGCCCGCAGACAGAGGATTGTGTGGACTGAGTGTGGATCACAACATAGTATTTTCACCTTTTTGGTTGTTTTTTGCTTGCATTTTGTTTTTTTCTCATTATTTTTCCCTTTTGACCTGATTTTTCTTGTATAGCATATTAATTGTGGAAATATGTATAGAAGAATTATACATGTTTAACATATCTAAATACTTGATATCTAGAGAAGGGGGTAAAAGGAAGGAAGGGAGAAAAAAAATTGGATCATGAGATTTTGTGCAAGGGTAAAAGTTGAAAATTATCTATGCATTTTTTAAAATAAAAAGCTTTATAAAAAATAAGTATAAATCACGATAAAACAAATTCAGGTTTAAATTTAAAAAAAAAAACCTCAATAATAATTAGGGACATCTAAAAGTGAGATGGTCTGCCTTGAAAGATATGGGTTCTCAGGCACAAGTCTGGATGACCATTTTTCAATTATGTTGTAAATGGAATATTTTTTTGGGGGGGGATAATAGGCTAAAGGTGATGAGTTACACTAGAAAATCTCTGATGTCCTCAAACTCTAAAATTCTGTGATTCTGTGAAATAACATCAGGATTATATCTTTCTCTTTGTTGTTAAAGACAAGGCCCAACTAAACCAGAAGTCCTGTCAATTCCATGGCCCGGCAAACGATCCAGCCGCAGAGTCCAGAGACACAGTAGCTTCTCTCCCATCAGTCCTCAGTTTTATATGAGTAGCCCAGGTAAAGTAGACTTCTGACTTTCTCTGTCCAGTGATTGTTCTGAAAATGAAGCTGAATAAGGTAATAAATACTGAGTACAGAGCCATCCCTTAGATAGAGGTGGTGACCTTCGTCTTGTTCATGCAGCTACAGCACCATGGTGACTTAGAAGAGGGTATGGTTCTGCAAAGGATCCTAAAATGTACCTGAGGTTCTATAGCAAACAATCAGATGGAGACAGGGGAGGGGAAGCTCAAGTGAGAGAGAAGAAAGAAGCAGAGATAATGATCATGATCAGCCCTAAACTCACATAAGTGGCAGAGAGGTGAATGGAGAACCAGGCTTGAAATCAGAAGATTCATCTTTCTGAATTCAAATCTGGCCTCAGACATTTACTAGTTGTGTGACTCTGGGCAAATCACTTAATTCTGTTTGACCCACCTTTTTCCTCATCTGTAAAATGAGCTGAAGAAGGAACTGGAAAACTAGTATATATCTTTCCAAGAAAATCCCAAATGGGGTTACAAAAAGTTAGACATGACTGAAAAAATGACTAAATAACATTGGATCTCAAAGTTGGAAGAGATCTCAATCCAAATCATAGTTTATCACGAGTTCAACTACAGTATTCTCAAGCAAATCATTTAACCTCTCTCAATCTCAGTTTTTTCATCTGTAAAATGAAAATGATAATAGCACCTACTTTACAGGGAATTTGTGAGGATCAAATGAGTTAACAAAAATAAAGTTTGCAAATCTTAAAGCAATGTATAAATGCCAATGGTTATTTCAAAGAAACTATCATCAAGTCTTCCTTTGAATAACTCCAATAAAAAAGGAGCTCACCCTCTTGGAAGTAGCCCATTCCACCATTAGGTAGCCCTAAATATTAAGAAGTTTTTTCATATATTAGAATTAAATAAACTTCTTCAACTCATTGCTTCTCACTCCATCCTCTATGCCAAGCAAAACATAATTCCTTGTGTATTCAAATGCTAAATAATGACAATAATAGCTTTCACTTGTATAAGGGTTATCTAATTTTATACTGTAAGTGCTATACTACAGTTTTATAGAAAAGGAAACCAAGACTCAGAGGGGTTAAACACTAAAAGGCTGGGAATATCCTGATGTCAAAATCATAATTTTACTTAGAAATAAAAATGTTCATTCTATCTCTATCTTCTTTGACTTGTGAATTTTTTTTAATGCACTATGACAATTTACCCAAATTAGTGCCTTAAGATATTTCCAGTCTTTCTATTAATGGACTTACTTGTCCAGAGTCACAGGATTTGAATTCAGTTTTCTATTCTCCTTATGCCTTCCAGGTTATCATGATGATTATCATGCTTTCCCAAATCATCCTCATTTCCTTCAGTCTCCTTGCCTAGGTGTATAGTTGCCAAGCTCCTCACAACTCTGCTCTTTCCCTTTGAAAAACTGAAAACTGATTTAATAAGTTTTGAAGAAAAGAATCTCAGAAATTATTCCAACCAGGGAAATGTGCCCAGAAAAATTAATAACCCAATAAGCATGTGCTTCTCCTATTCTAACATATGAACTATTGAATTCATTTAGGGTAGGTCAATGAGTCTATCAGAGTACTTGGCTGGGAGTCAGGAAGATCTGAGTTCAAATCTGGCCTCAAGTACTTACCAGCTATGTGACCTTAAGCAAGTCACTTAACCCTATCTGCCTTAATTTGCTCATCTGTAAAATGAGCTGGAGAAGGAAATGGCTAACCACTCTAGTATCTTTACCAAGAAAATCCCAAGTGGGGTCAGAATTAGACATGACTGAAGATACTGAAAAACAAAAAATAAGTTAACTCAGATACACTGAGTTCTTCAACGTAAAAGAAAAACTGTCAGTTCTTTCAGTATTGCTACTGTGCTTGAAATTTTGCAAACTGTCACCATGATTTATCTTCCCCAAGGCCTGTTAGAGGAAGACAACCAATGGATGACCCAGATAAACAGACTCCAGAAGCTCATTGATAGGCTGGAGAAGAAGGTGAGAATCCTTTTATCTTTTCCCTTTCTTTCTGTGTTTGCTCTCTGTCCTGAATGCTCATCATTGCACTGCGGCTATCAGAGCTTTCACAAGAACAGGAAAAGCAGCCCACTGAGGTAGTATAGCCTTCACTGATTTATTTGAGGATGCTCAAAATGTGTCAGCACACATTTATTTAACTAAAAATAATAGTGTCCTCAATCAGATACTGTATTGGGAGTCATGCATTAACTAAGGTCCTATTTTTTAGCTTATTATTTAATAATAATAATATAAATAATATTTACATTGCACTTTAAAGTTGGTAAAACACTTGAAAGTATTTTATTTATTCCTTAATATCTTTCTTTCTACTTGTATTTATACTTCCATATAGCACAGTGCTTAGTACATAGCAAATGCTTAATTTTTTTTAATCCTCAAAATAATCTGAACAATAAGATGTTTATTTTTCCCATTTTACAGTTAGGAAACTGAGGTTTAGAGAAGTGAAACCACTTGTCAAGGGTACTTTCAAGAGAAAGCCAGACAGAGTGAAATCCCCATGACAGATTTTCAAAAGGATACAGAAAAGATAGGCAGGCTTCAATTAGTGAAATGGAACAATGTTGTTCCCTATCATCATACAAATAGCAGCCCATCCGTTCCTGCAGAACCTATGCCGTTTTAGCCCATAACTTTCCATAAGTCTGCCACAGGGGTTTTGCCAACAGTTTTTCCTTGCTTTCTCATGATGTCATTATAGATATCAGTGAAATACATGGGCCATCCAACAGTTACACACCTTTCTCTTTCCATAAGACCAATTGTTCTTTTTCATCATATGTTTCTTTGACGACATCTTTTATTTTAATACTTCTTTGTCTTTCTTTAAATCTTATCTGTGACCCCTTGATCGAACCTACCACATACCTCTCTGTTTCCCTCTGAAAAATTCTAATGTTGAATTCTTAGAAGATTACAATATTTTTGACTCATAGCCATACTAAATTGGTAGAACATAGTTATAAAATGGTAGACTTTTTTTGAGAGAAATTAAGATCACTAATTAGTTAAGGATCATTTTAGTTTCCCAAAGACAATCTAGCACACTTTATTCCTCCAATTCATTGTCCATTGTACATCTGTGCATGGAATGTATTTGCATACGTTTATATCTATGTACCTAAACACCTATGTGTATATGTGTATATTGTTTTTTAATAAGAATTTCACTTTGAGAAATAGAAATGTACAGAAGTAAGAAGTGCTTTCTACCATGGATGTCCAATTCTGAGATTCTATAGTTTTATAAAGATAAAATTGGTCTTCACAGAATCAGCTTCTAGTCTCAGCTACATGTAATGGAACTGCAGCCTTAAATTTACATGGACCAGGTTCGCTCATGAGCAACTTTACATAAGTCTCATTCTTGGGATCATTGGAGATTCCATATGATTTGGCCAAATCACACCAGAATGAAATACAAGACTTACTTTGATATACCTGTGATGTTATTGACTTTGATACTTACTTCTTCACACAGAGAGATTCATTTGTTTCTTTTCATCTTATATACAACTCTCATATCTGTCTTCCAATGCATCCACAAATGAGAATCCACCAAATGACCGGGCATCTTCCTCCAGTTGTTTCAGCATCATATAGATGGACCAGTGGACTCCATAAATCATTCAGTAATTATCACTCACTCACCCTGTGTGACTTTTTCCTTGTATGATTATTTTCCCCCAATTAAATATTTTTGATACCATTCTTCATTTGAAATTTGTCACAGTATATTATGTATCTTTCTGATAACCTTTGGGTAAGCTTCAAGATCAGTTCTTATAATATTACATGACTGGCAGTCAGATACTATTATCAGAAGAATAATGCTATTTCAAAGAGAATTGTAGTTTGGAGCCATCTAAAGAAACATGCAGTTTCCAATGGATACAGACCACACACTCCTATTCAATTTTAAGTCCAACTCATTGTCTATTTATAGTGTCCAAGATTCAAGTGCACAAGATGGCTGGTGAATCACAGTCTCTTGGCAGACATATAACTAAAGCCCTTCCATCTTGGTAGAACTTGCCTGAATTTATGCTTGATTAGCTTTTAAGAATCCAGAATAAACTGTACACCATGATGAGACATTAGAAAACTTTATTGGAGAAAGGTTCTCTTCTAGCTTATAAATGAGTGAAGAGCTCCTCATTCCAACAATCTAATATCAGAACTTCTTATACATCTTGAGATTATAAGGCTTCTTTTTCATGAAATATTTATTAAGCATCTATTTTGTGTGTACATTGATCTAGGTCATAGTTATCTGCCCTCATGGAGTTTATAATTTAGTAGAAAGATACATACACACACACACACACACACACACACACACACACACACACACACACACATATATATATATATATATGTACATACAAATTTATATATTGTATAATATATACAACTTAAAATCTAAATTTAAAATGTGATAAGTGCAAAGGAAAAGTCAACAAGAGGGATTAAAGTTTGAAAAATTGGGAAAACTTCATGGAGAAAATGGTACTTAAGCTGAATGCTGAAAAAAGAAACCTGGAAGGAATCAATTCTAGAAATTGACGCCAGTCTGTCTTTCTTGTTATTGCTGGCTAGTGATTTTTCAGTCATGTCTGACTCCATATGACCTCATTTGGGATGCTACAGCAAAGATACTAAAATAGTTTAACATTTCCTTCTCTAGCTCATTTTATAGATGAGGAAACTAAGGCAAACAGAGTTAAATAACGTGCTCAAGATTAAACAATTAATAAATGTCTGAAGCCAGATAGGAACTCAGATCTTCCTGCTTCCAAGCTCAGTGCTCAATCCACTGTATCCTTGCTGAGAAGTCAGGAATAATTCAAGAAACAAGTGATAGCATATGTTGCCAAAAGATTTTTCAAATGTATAATCTTATATTATTAAAGTGCTAATCCCTGTGTTATATGATTTTCCCCCCCTCCTAACCATAAGGACCTAAAGCTTGAGCCTCTGGAGGAAGAAATTTATGAAGGAAACACTAAATCAGTAAGTATATTATTTTTAATTCCAGAAATGTCACAAACATTTATTTTGCATGGATGACTTAACTCATTCTCACAAATTTGTTTATCTCAGTATAAAACAAGATTGGAAGAGTGCATGAGCTATGAAGCTGAAACAGGTTCATTTCATCTGTGCCCCCTTAAGTAATCATTAAAGGCTGATTTGTGGGAAAGCATATGAAAAAGAAACAATTTACATGCCTAAGAAAGTGGAGCTGTCCAGCCAAAGTGGTACCATTTCATGCAGAGAATTAGAAAGACAGTTGGAAAAAATCACAAATATAAACTTATAAGAAACTCTAGAAGTCATATTTTTAAACCCAGAAGTTCTTAACATTTTTTATATCTTGGGCCCACTTAATATTCTATCGAATTTTATATATCCCATCTCAGAATAATGTTTTTAGATTAATAAAAAATTATATAATAAAATATATTCATTTATGATAGTTTCACTAGGGCGCTATCCATTCAGAGCCCTCAAGTGCCTGCTTGCCATTACTTATTGACCCCCAAATTTTCCACTTTATCATCAGAGATACACTAGGGTTTTAGTTGTTATATCACCAGAGTAATTTGGGTCAGATCCACTGGTTTCCCATTGTTAATATCTAGGTGAATAAGGGCCAAATAATCACAATAGGAATGCAAGTGAGATTGGTAATGAAGTCAATGTCCTATAGCCTTGTTTGTCAGTGTTGTGGGACACTGCTTTATAGCAGAAGGCCTGATTTTTCTACATTTTATGCATACAGCACCATAACATAATGTGTGCATTTGAAGGTATAAGAATCATTTGTTTTGCAAATGGGGCTTGCAAATGGAAATGATATTTAAGTGCCTCATTAAGGAAAACCTATGAGAGCCAAGTCAGCTCCAGTCACAAAAACCAGATGGAGAAGTCCCTGAAGTGTTCTGTGTAAATAGCATCTCCATGTTTATTCCAGAAGAAGATGAACTTTCACCCTGTTTAGTTGTGGAAATACTGAAACTGGGAGCCTGAGGAAGGGAGAATTATGAACTGTTTAAGCCATAAAATGTTAACCTACTACAAAGACTTAGCAGGAAGTGATGGATACATAGCTATTCAGCCTTGTTTCCAGATCCTGAGTGAGATGAGAAGAGATATAAAAGACAAGTAAATGAAAGGGCAAAGCCCAGTACAGGTGCTAGAGGACAGAGAGGTTCTTGAAAAGGGTTATGAAAAAGCCACACAATGTAAAAAATTCTTAATGGAAAAAGAATGGGGTCTCTTCCTTCTTTTTCAGCTAAAGCTTTTAATTTTTTTAAAAAGATATTTCTGAATTTAATCATCAGTTCAAAAAAATCAGCTTTTCTGTCTTCCTTACCATGTCCTGCTTTAACCAGCATGGATATAAGGACATACAAAGAACAAGATGTCACGTACATGTTTTCTGTTGTTCCTTCACCTTCACTATTACCATGGGCACAATCCCCCCCATCCCATTTCTTTATCCTTATTCTTTTCAGCTTTCCATCTTGGAAATCACCTTTGCAAAACCTTTGTTCCAATTTTTTTCCCTCTCCCCTGTCCTCTTCCCTTCATTAGATAGCAAGCATGTTTAAACATGTGCAATTCTAGAAATAATTTTGATGGATTAAAGTCCATATAAGTACTATATCTTCTCTTCAACATTTTATTCAATAAATTTTCAAAAACTTATGTTTCAAAATTGAAGTGCTCAGGGATAGGACAAGGAAATGTATTCAGATTTTTTTCCATTTTTCTTTGTGTTCACAACAATTGAGCCATGTAACAGCTGAGAAAAATAAGAGCTTACTGTTACAAAAGTATTGTTTGTAAGGTTTATTGTCTCATTTATCTCTCCCACTTGTCTTTGAACATATACTGTTTTCTTCCCACTATTGAGACTCAGAAAGGATAATAAGACAGATAAAAGATAATCTAAATATATAAAATTCAAAGAAGTTGAATTGTGACCTTATAAACAGGCAGAGAAGGTCATCATCTGTATGGTATGATAATTTCCCAATATTCCCCTTCCCCAAAATATCTGCCCAGTCAAATACCATGCTTTCTTTCATAAATGGCACTATTGAAAGTTAAATGCTCCCTGGCTCAGAAATTATCTTCCCTAAAATATTATGTAAAATGAAAATATTCTTATAATAACATTTTAGAGCAAGATGATTTATTGAATCTGGACAACTAAGTGGCACAGTAGATTAAATGCCAAATGTGCATTCAGGAGGACCTCTCTTTGTGAGTTCCAATATGGCCTCTTACTAACTGTGGGGCTCTGGGCAGTTTCTCATCTGTAAAATGAGCTGGAAAAGGAAATGTCAAATCATGCCAGTATCTTTGCCAAGAAAATTGCAAATGGAATTAGGAAGAATCAGACAGGACTGAAAAACTACTCACAATAACAAGTTATTGAAACATTTTCCTCAATGATAGGAAAGACCCAGCTATAGGTACTGAGAAAGAAGGCACTAAGTGGAATGAAGGAAAAAGTCACAAAAAACATACATATATAATTCTTGTCATGAGTAGCACACCTGGGATAAGCAGGCCTTAATATGATTGCTTATGCTGTTGCAAAAACTACCATGAGCTAAATGCTATTCTGGAAACCCAATGCCATATACCTGTGGATTCACGGACTCCAAGGAATAAAACCCTTACCCACTACACCAAAGTGCTACTGGATATACCCATGTAGTATCCATTCTCTCTTAATGAACATATACTTTTAACTTTTTAGAACACACACACACACACACACACACACACACACACACACACACATTCCTTATACAAAGAGCTTCTATATCTATGGATCACTGTAAATATTTTCAGATCTTTCTATCTACTGGTTGGTTTTGTTAATTCTTTTTCTATACTTCCTTTTAAAAAAATTTCATGATAATAAATAATGGTTTTCTGGGAGAAAAGATCGTGGATATAGGAGTAAATTTAACTGATTTAAAATAAAAATGTCAATAAAAATGTAACTGTAAAAATAACTATAAAGATGATTTTTAATTTTTTTCTTGTGTGCCACTGTATAATAATATTAGAGAATACAAAAATTAATGTGCTTCTGCTTTAGTAGCTATAAGAGACAGAGAATTATTACTTCCTTTACCACTTCATGACTCTGATAAGTACTTTGGGATATAAATAAAATGTTAGTGCCATTTATCTCTGGAGGTTCCTAATGGCCAAATTGCCCTGAAATTAATATTTTTGCAATTGATCAAGATAAACAATGTGCCCTTTAGAGTTTCCTAACATAATCCCCATTTTAATGATGTAAACTCATCATGATCAAGCTTTGAACTTCATAGCAATCAATCAATATTTATTAAGCACCTACTATGTGCCAAGCATTGTACTGGGGTTACAAAACAAAAAAAAAAAGCAAAAGACAATGCTGCTTATGAGGATCTGACAGTTGAATGAGGGAGAAAACATGCTAACAAAAAATATACAAATAAATAGGAAAATAATTAAGAGATGGAAGTCATAAAAACTAAGAGGGGGTTGGGAAAAGTTTCCTGAAAATATGGAATTTTAATTAGGTCTCAAAGTAAGCCAGAGAAAACATTAGGCAGAGATGAGGAAGGAGACCATTTCAGATATGGCAGACAGCCAGAAAAAAAAAAAGGCCAGGAGCTGAGACTTTAAGCATTTTGTCTAAAGAACAGCCAGGAAGCCAGGCTCACTAGATAGGAGAGGATACATATTGGGAGTAAGGACTGGAAAGGTAGAACAGGGCCAGGTTTGAAGGATTTTGAACTCAGCAGCTGATTCAGAAAATTCCTGAAATGTGAAAAAAGTCTTTTTTCTTTAAAAAAAAATGGGCAGGGCTTTCATTAAGTTCTCCATTCCAGCCACTGGGACCTGAATTCAGAGCTTTTAGGCACAGTATATAGCTTTATATATTTTATATTCTGAGGGGTTTAAAATTTTTGTTTTATTTTGTTTTTAATGTTAAAGTTTTCTTTGCTAATAGGCAAATCTGAGTAATGCAGAACACAATAGCTAAGAATACCAGGTCTAAGTCCAGCAACCAATGTATAGTGATAGGGAAAATCTCTATAACTATAGTCCCATTGGGAAGGCAGAGAAAAAAACTTCACTTTTATTTTTGAGAGACACAGAAGATCTTTTTAAATTTACTTTTTTCAAACTGTTATATGGACACTAAAGAATTTTGAAATGGAATCATCAAGGATGCAGAATATGCTCCTGCCTTCCCCCTTTTCACTGGAGAAAGTCTTGAAAAAATCTCCAATTTCCCAAAACACCAAAAGGGAAATTGGAGCTGTTTTGCAAATGATATACAGAGTAGGGCCCTGATCCTCTCTTACATTTAGTGGATGACTTGCCTAAGGAGACAAAATGGATTAGGAAAGATGGCTCTATGGGAGTGTATAGTACAGTGTTAAATTAGTAAAATTTAACATTGCGGCACCCTGTAGATAAAATATATGTGTATATACACACACATATATATAATCTACATAAAACATTGTATATGGTTATGTATTTATTTATATACACATATACATGTGTGTAATATACATGTACACTGCATAAATATACTTATATGCATATATTATATATAAAATATTATATAACATGTATGTATGTGTATGTGTATATAAATATATAACTATATCTGTGTGTGATAGCTTTTGTGCCATTTTACAAGTTGGGTATCCATGAGGCACCAGCAATAGATATCATAAATAAGATTCCCTGGCTAATTGAGAAACAAGTGGGAAATTGGAAGTTAACATCAAAGGGCAGAAAGCAGAGGTAGAACAGGCAAATGTGACCGTTGTTCTGATTTAATGCCCTAACACAAGTCTCTTCCCCACAGCATATCCTCCTTGTTCAGCGTCAGATGTCTGTGGTAGAGGAAGACTTGGAAGAATTCCACCTGGCTCTGAAACAGTATGTGGAAAGTGCTTCCTCCCAAAGTGGGTGCCTACAGTAAGTAATCTATTGCACATAAAAGAGCTGGGCCAGGGAGGCAGACAGTACATGCCAAGTATTTCTTTTTATCTTCAATAAGGGTAGATATATGAAAGGCACATCTTTAAAAATGACTCTTATAAAAGTTAATGTTTAAGCCATGCTGACACTAGAGGCTTTCTTTCTCATGTTGCCTAAAGCTTTTAACTAAACATTTCCTAAACTGTCCTTGGTCTCAAATCCAATTTTATTATAAATTGCACATTTTTTAAAATGGGAAGCTTGGGGAATCAAGTGGGGATCAGAACTGAAGGATGAATGAAAGAAGAAAAGAGAAAAGAGTCTAAGATCATTGAAGACTCACATATGCCTTCTCCCAGACCTGGTAGAATGGTATCCAACTGTTCCAAGGAAATATCGGCTATCTTAACCACAAGTGAACTTAACTATGTCTATTCTATTGGCAGTCTATCCCAGTAAAGATTCCAGCTGTTATAAAATTGCAACAACAACAACAAAAAAAAAAAAAGAAAAGAAAAAAAGGAAATTTTCCTCAACTAACCACTTCAAAAGTTTTCTAACTAGTATCTATTAGTTAGCACCTACTGTGTGCCAGAGGCTGTGCTAAGTTATGAAGATACATCAAAAGGGAAAAGATGGCCCCAGATCTCAAGAAGCTCACACTTTAATGAGGGAGACAATATATAAACAACTATTTGCAAATGAGCTATAATTTGTAATTTAGAAAAAAAAACAACAGAAAGAAGGCACTGGAGTTAAGTAGAATTGGTATCTAAATAGGTATAATACCTATAATATAAAATACAATAGAAGGGCAGCTACATAGTGCAGTAGATAAAGCACCAAGCTTGTAGTCAGGAAAATTCATATTCTTGAATCTGGCTTCAGACATTTATAAACTATGTGACATTGGACAAATCACTTCACTCTATTTACCTCAGTTTCCTCATCTGTAAAATGATCTGGAGAAGGAAATGGCAAACTTCTCCAATATCTTTGCCAAGAAAACTTTAAATAAGATCATGAAAAGTTGGACACAACTGAAAAATGACTGAACAACAAACAACTGAAAGAGTGCTATCAGAAGATGCAACTTAGAATCCTGGTTCTCTTGATAATCAGCTATGTGACCTTGAGCAAATCAAAACCTCTCTGACGTTCAGTTTCCTCATCTATGAAATGAGGGTGTTATATGATCAAAACCCAAGGGAACTATTTAAGAATGAAAAACTAACAGGTATATGGAAAAAGTATGGTATAGAGTTTGAAATCCTATAGTCAATTGAATTCACCCTACACATATAGCTGAAATAATGTTCCTGAAATAATGCTTTTACAAGAATATAATAATCATAATGATGTACACATACCTATATTAACACTTGAACATTTGTAAAACACTGATCTTATTGGATCTTCACAATCCTGTGAGTTAGGTATCATGGTTATTATTGTTGCCATTTTACAACTGAAGAAACTGAGGGTGAGAGAGGTTAAGTGTCTTTTCCTGAATGGATACAGCTGTGTATAGCCAATAAGTGATGGAGACAAGATTCAAATCCAGGTTTCTTTTCTCCAAGAGCAGTACTTCTACTTCAATCAAGAACCCATTTATGGTTCTCTTATAGCTATCATAACAGATATAGAACAAACTTTAGAGTCAGAAAAGAAACAAGAATTCATAAAGCATCTTTTAATATCAGGCATTCTGCTAAGTCCTTTACAAGTATTATTTCACTTGATCTTCAGAGTCAATTGTCATGAGAGATAAGTGCTATTATCCCACTTTGTAGTCCAGGAAACTAAGGAAAATATTAAGTAGCTTGCCTAGTATGGGATCACTTTAATTAAAGTGTTGAGGCCAGATTTGAACTCAGATATTCCTGACTCTTGGTCCAGTACTTTATCCAAGGAACACATAGCTTCTTCTGAGCCATCTAGCTGCCAGAGTTCAGGCCTTGTCTCTGATACATACTAGTTTTGTGACCCTGGGCAAATCATTTACCTTCTCAGGAAACTGTGTAAAATCTCCAACCCTAATTGTAGTTACCAATCTGAATTGGTGGAGGAAGTTTAATTGCTAGGAGTTCCCTTCATTAATGAAACCACGTTTGACTCCAAAACAAAAATACCAAAAACTAGATGTTTATCATGATCTTAAAGTAGAAAAAAGTCTTTTTTTTTCTCAATAGTATTTTATTTTTCCAAATACATATATATGAATATATATTCCTTTTTGTAAGACTTTGTATTCCATATTTTTTTCTTACTCTTACCTTTTCCTCCCCATGACAGCAAGCAATCTGATATAGATTAAACATGTGCAATCCTTTTAAATATATTTCCATATTTGTCATGTTGTATAAGAAAAATCAGACCAAAAGGGAAAAAACCAGGAGAAAAAAAACTCAACCAACCAACAACAAGAGTTGAAAATAGTATGCTTTGATCCTCATTCAGTCTCCACAGTTCTCTCTCTAGATGTGGATGGTACTTTTCATCACAAATCCATTGAAATTGTTTTCAATCACTGCATTGTTGAGAACCAAGTCCATCACAGTTGATCATCACATGATCTTGTTACTGTATACAATGTTCTCCTCGTTCTGCTCACTTCTCTTGGCATCAGTAATGAGATTTCTGGAGCAAAGGGTATACAGAGTTTTATAGCCCTTTGGACATAGATACCAATCACTCTTCAGAATGGTTGAATCATCTCACAACTTTACCAACAATATTACTAGTGTCCCAGTTTTCCCACATCCCCTATAATATTTATCATTATCTTTTCCTATCATCTTAAGCTAATTGGCTTAATGAGAGATATGAAGTGGTACCTCAGAGTTAACATGAAACTGAAACTGTTATCAGTAATTGATAGTTAAAAGTTAAGAATAAAAAGGAATTCTGAGACCAAAATGTTTGAAAATCACTGCTTAAATCATCTCATTTTATCCTTATAGTAGACAGTGTATAGTGAAATGTCTCTATAGATATCCTCATTTTATAAGTGTCTAGAGGAAAGATTACCTGACTCTAAGTTTAGGATTCTTTTTACTTATTTACTTTTCTGATTGTAATAGAATCACAGATTTAGAATTAGAAAGGACTTTAAATGAGTAACTGAGGCAAAAAGTTTAAGATTTGCCCAGGATAACACAGGTATTAAGTGGAAGATCTGGGATTTGAAGTTCTAAATCTGGTATTCTTTTCACAACACTCTGCTTTTTAGTGTTGGTGTAGATGATCTCTAAGGTCAATTCCAGCTCTGAATCCTATGATGCACTGAACCAAATGGGTAACTCAAGGAAGACTAAAGTGAATGAAATTTTCATAATAGTAAATAACTTGGAATGGCTTCTCTCCCTGGTAAATCTGAGCTTAAAAAAATAATCCACATTTTTGTTACATCTTTCCTGGCTGATCTATAGTAGAGAAGTCTTTGGGAGAAAAAGAAAAAAAGCTATACAAAGGCAAAAACCAACCAACAAATAATAAAAACTATAAAAAATGACTGGGGAAAAGCAGTAGAAGAAAAAGGGGTTGTTTGGTTGTTGTCCTTCATATTCAAAGAGGACCTAGATGACAATCACTATATGTACAGTGTGACACATGCATATCATCTGAGCTTCCATTTGGAAGTGATGTCTCTAACTCCAAAACTTTGTATGTCACAGTGTCACCTAGTGGCCGCTTTTAGGTAAATCACATTATTTTAAAAAATTAAAAATTTAGAATGAAAATGGAACTTAAATTTATCTAATCCAATCTCCTGTGCAAATCACTTAACTCTATTTGCTTCAGTTTCCTTAGTTTTCCTCTGTAAAATGAACTGAAGAAATGGAAAACCACTCTAGAATCTTTGTCAAGAAAACCCCAAAAGGGGTCTTGCAAGAACATGGAACAAGAATAATCTGATCTCATTTTATGAAGGAAAAAATTAAGGCTCAAGGTCATACAAATGATAAATGAGTCTAGATTTACTAATATACAAATATAAAGTGTCTCTAGGAGTGTGCATAATTTAGTTTCCTGGAATGCCCTTTATACTATATTTGCAAGGCTAGCTCTTTCTGGTCTTCTGAATGTAAGGATACATTGTAACTCCCAACTAGAACAAATTAGTACATGATTTACATATAAGAATCTTTCCTTTTAGAGATACTCACCTTATCCACTAATTGAGAACATGTAAGAGAGAATCTTGTCTCCTTAGGACAATCCAATGATCTTTTACTTCTAGTTCCCAATTACCCAACTACCTAGCCCTTGGTTAGAAAAAATATGAACTCTATCTTTTAAGACACCTATCCCTAAACCTTAAAAGTAAACCTTATTATATATTCAATTTATAGGACTGTGACCCGTGGCCAACATTTCAAATTATATCATATTACAGATGGAAAAAAAAGTTCCACTGACAATACATTACATAAAAAATATTTCAATATTTTAGTATTTTAAACTATAAAACTTTGTTTTCTAATTAAGCATGTTAATGATCCATGTTACACCATAACCATTTTTGCATTATTCAAACCGCTTCTATAAAATTTCCAAAAATTGAAAATCTCTGAACATTAATCTTAAAGTTGAAAAACATTTGAATGATACATAATTCATATTTATATAACATTTTGTTACTTTTTCTTTATAATCACCCAAAATCATTTCACAGAAAAGTAAATTATAAGTCTTTAAGATATGAAGTGATTTAACCAGTCACACAGCTAGTTAATGGGCAGATATTAGTTTTGGATTCTGCCAGTTCTTCAGGCCCTGCTCTATGACACTACTTTGCTGTTCCTAAATGTTTTATTTTTAAAAAAAGATTGACTATAATAAATGTTAAATGATATCTTGATTAACAAATAATTTGAAAATGAAGTAGTTTTAACAAAATTCTTAAGCAAAGAGCAGTTTGGGAGTTCTGATCCCAGTTTGGGAAATTGGGGTAACAGAAGAGGATCTTGTTTAAGGAACTGATGCTTAAACTAAGCCATGAGGAAGACTATGCTTCCTGACATCTCAAGGCCTGCTTACAGGAAGCAATGCTGAGGAGAGATGAGAATTATACGGAAAGGTAGAGCTGTTTAAGGAGCTTTGTAAGAACAGGTACCCCACCCTGCCAAAACTGCCTTAGTTCTATGTTCTAGTCCAAGATTTCCAAGGATTTCAAGAGAAATCCCTTGTTGGGGATGCTCTCAAGGAAACTATTGCTTAGTCATGTCCAATTTTGAGACTTCATTTTGGAGTTCTCTTGGCCAATAAACTGGAGTAATTTGCTATTTCCTTCTTCAGCTCCTTTTACAAATAAGGAAACTGAGGTAAAGTTATATGACTTGCCAAATGGCTAATAAGTGAGGCCAAATTTGAGCTCAGGTCTTGACTCCAGGCCCAAATGCTTTCCTTAGCTGCCTTAGAGGGGACTCTTGGCTGAGTTGGAATTTACATGACTTCTGAAGCCTTTTCTAATTCTTGAGGTTCTGTGGGTTGGTAATGCATGATATTGGGAGTCATTTCCCTCTGGACTTTCAACTATAAAACAGAGCTGGGCTCCGTTACATCTTTCTGGATCTAAAATATTTCCATTAGAACATAAAACTCCATGAGAGTAGGTATTATTTTGATCTTTATCTCCAGCACCTGACAGTGCCTGGTACATAGTTGCTTAGTGTTTTCTAAGATTTTTCTAGCTAAATTTTAACTTTGACCAATTTATTTTTTGTTAGCTAAATTGTAAACTTCTTAAGTACTCATGTCTTCAACTTTGCACACATAGCCAATACTACAGTGTCTTCCTTTGACCCTATGAATGCTTAATATTTCCTGACTAGTCACACAAAATGAGCTGGCAGTCATGGATTATGCTCTACATTACTAGCTGGAATATTCACATCATTGAGTTAACAAAGCCATTTGAGCAGATATAAATTATAGCCTAATTATAAATATGCTTATGTGATCAAAGGCTTTCAATTTCAGGATTTTATTATGGCTTTTAATTTTAATTTTTTCTTCACTAATGACTAGTGGATATGAAGAACTTAATAGGGAACAAACTAGGACCAAGTAAATAACTCACCTATCTTGAGGATTTTGTATTTGAAGCTCGTGAAAATGGATAGGAAGTCATGTATTTAAGATCTAGAGGACATGTTATCTCCCAATTATATTGCAGTGAGGCCCATTTTAAAATTCAGAATTCATGACAAAAAAAAAAAATTTCTTCAGATACTATCACAGTGTTTAATAGGAACAAAAGACAACCATAGGAGTTGAAGGATTTGAGTTTGCCTCTGTATGCTTTTAACAATATATTTAATGAAGTTAACATCATTTGAGCTAAATTGCTCAAGCCTGACTCAAAACAAGGTAGTCAGTTTTCCAACAATTGAGTTCTAATTCCTCCGATTTAATTTGATCTAAGCTACTTTGTTCATTTAAGTCTAAAAACTACCATGTCTAAACTTGCAAAGTTGATTTTCTCTTAACCTGAACTTTTCATGTTTAACATGCCTTCCAAAGATGTGTATTAACTTTAATTTGTAATATTTTTAGAGTTTATTTAGGTACTTAGCAGTGAAATACATGTCACCTGACTACATAGCTAGGATATCAAATGCATGATTCAGGTCATCAGGACCCTATCCACACCACCACATACTGCTTTTCTGATCCCAAAAATTCAAATTAAAAAAAGTCAAAGACATTTGGAAGTTTTTCAAGCAGAGTATTTTAATTTTCACCCACATGCCACAGTTGAAATCATTCTCTTCCCTAAACCTTTTTGTACACATAAAATGGTATTTTGCTCTGCTTATCTGGAAAGATTTTTGTTAAGCACCAAAGAATTCTAAGTACATATGAACTGCGATTATGACATATATAAATTGGTTTTCTTTGAATCCTGCTTACCATTTTCTTTTTTAATTCAGTGTTTCTATTCAGAAGCTTGCAAAGGAATCCCGCTTTATAGTTTATGAGTTCTGGGAGAATAGCAGCGTGTGGAATAGGTAAGTCAGTTTTTATGTACAGAACAAAAAAGTAGATGTGATTTCACAAGCCCTGGGAAATAATTTCTATTACCTGGTATAGGAATGGGCAGTTATAAGACATGAAAGAAGGGGAATGTAGGGCTAGTAAAAGAAAATCATAATTTGCCAAAGGATGACTTTGAAAAAGATACTGTTAAAATTGGGTTTTAATCAATACCCCAAAAACCTACCCAGGTCAGTCCTCCAATCCAGATGCTTCTTAAGTAAAAATATCATATGGAAATTAAAGTAATGAAACCCAGTAGTTTTGGAAATTCAAGTTTCATATTTACAATTTTCTTATTTTTATAGATTCTCCACCAATGTTTCTTTGGTCTTGTGATCATTTCACTACTGGGGTGTTTTGTTTTCATCTACGAAGACAGCCCATATTAAAGCATGGGAGAATGGCAAACTATGTTGTACTCACAAAAATAGAATCATACATTTTTTTAAGCATTTGAAGTTTAATGTGTATAGACACAAATATTTTCTCCTCAGGCTATATGAAATAAAAGAATGAAGGCTATTCCGATGTGACCTATCATCAACTTAGAAAAACGAGAAATACACTTAAAAGGGATCACAAAACTTCCAACTATTTTAGCTTCTTGCAAGTATAAACTTCTCAAAACAAGTTTAAAAAAAAAAAAAAAACTCAAGGATGAAATCCATAATCATGTGGTTTTTGTTTTTTCAGTCACATCCAACATCTTCATGACTTCATTTGGGGTTTTCATAGCAGATACTGAGTGGTTTGCCATTTCTTTCTCTAGCTCATTTTAAAGATGAGGAAACTGAGGCAGACAGGATTAAAGGACTTGGCCGGGGTCACACAACTAGTGAGACAAAATCTGAATTCACAAAGTTGAGTCTTCCTGACTCTAGGCCTAGCACTCTTATCTTCTTTTGACACCTCGCTGCCAATTTCATGGTAATTGCTTGTGAAATATTTAATCATTTAGTCAAGATGTTTTCCACTTGTTTAATCTTGCTATAGTTTAAGTTAATTTCCTAGTGTTCTACCTCCCCTAGAGAATTCAGATTGGATTTTCACTTTCAAGTCTATTGACCCTCAAAAAATCCTGAATTCAGTCTTTTCATATTTAATCCCATGCTACATTTAATTTTAACCCCTGTTGTATTTTATTTTGGAAAAAAAAAATTTTAAATGAAAATGCACTGACATGTAATTAATTTATACAGCCATCTTCAGATGAATTACAGCAAGGCATTCCAAAGGAGCAATGTGGATTTTTTGCAAACTCCAGAACTCACATCTACTATGCTAGTTCCTGGTAATTATGCTGACTTTAAATCACTTATTCCATATTATCTTCTCCCCATCCAAGTACTATCACTTTCCTCCATCCTCTCTAGTACTTTTTCATATCCTTTGTCTTAAACTCAATTGTCCTACTTAAGAAAGGTTTTCTCTGATTCTTAGAATTGTCTTGAATACATTCTTTATTTAAAAAATATAAAAGTGGCTTATTTTATATCCCAATACAGGTCAAATAGTATTAAGGGATTTTCTAATTCTCTCACACTGGAATTTTATACAATGAATTAGGTCATGGGCTAAAAGTTTGTAAATGATGTGGAAAGATTTTCATTATAAGGATTTGATGAAATGTAATTTCAAACCTTTAATGTGGAAGGAATGAGAAAAAAAATTAAAGTATATAATAATCCCCAAATTTCAGGCTTCTCAATCTAACTTGAGCCTTGCCCTGAAACCAAATATGGAATCTATGGCACCTGATAAATCTGTTGGAGATCTTTTCATGTGGATCTTGCCTGACCATTTTTATTTATCCATAGGATTTCAGTTATAAGTTCAGTCATGGCCTAGAGGAAACAAAATAAATGAATGCAGAATTATGGGTACTCATTCTAGATATCATGTATAAACTAGATAAATCTTTTTATGTGGTTAAATCAGTTTGTGCCTTCACAACTTGACTCACCCATAACTCTGAAAATTCTGAGGCTCAAGGAAAAGTGAGCATGATAGATCAAATGAACAAGAAGATTCTAAGATTAAATAGTTCATCTTTGGCATAACTAAATTATACTTGAAAATAAAATAGGGACATGAGGAGAGCTTGTAATATGGAATTTACTTTCATGCTTTATAATTTTTCCATACATTTGTAAATAAAATGCACTGGCTGCTAAATTTTTCAGGTAAATGTACAACTACAATTCTACATTTCACTACTACATATACAAAATGTATATGTATACAGCTGAAGCATATCTCTGAGATAGCTAAAACACCTCAGGAATCCTGACACAAGATTGCATGGTCCTTTATCTTAACCACTATCTGCTTCCTACCACTTGGTTCAAGCAATGTATCAGAAAAAGAGCAATAATAAACATTAAGCAGCAACTTTGTGCCAGGCCTGGTGTTAAGCATTGAGGATACTTACCCTCAAGGGGTTTACAACCTAATGGGGAAGAGAGCAAGCAAATATATACAAAGTTATGTACAGGACAAATAATTGACAGAATGAAGGCCTTTAGAATTGAGTATAGGAAGGCTACTAATCAAAGATGAAATTTTGAGATTTAAAGAAAGCCAAATAAGGCAGTAATGGGAGCTGAGAAGGGAGAATATTCCAGGTATTGGGGATAGCAAGAAAAAAGTCCCAGAACAGAATAATGGATCATCTTGTTCAAGGAACAGCCAGGAGGCCAATATCACTGGATTGAAGAGTACATACCCAGCAGTAAGGTTTAAGAAGATTGAAAAGAGAGAACTAGAGTATGAAAATCTTCAAATGTCATGCAGAGGATTTTATATTTGAGTCAGTAGGAAGTTTATTGAATGAATAGTTTAAGTGATTTATGATTAGAACTGTTTTAGAAAAAATCACTTCAGTGGCTAAATGGAAGATAGATTGGAATAGGGAGAAACTTGAGGCAGGCAGATCATCAGCAAACTATTACAACAGTTCAGGCATAAGGTGATGAAAGCCTACACCAAAGTGGTGGTAGTGTTAGAAGGAAGGGGGTAAATGCAAGAGATGTTGCAAAGGTGAAATTACAAATCTTGGCAACAGAGATTGAATATGCACTGGCAAAGCTGTTGAGTCAGGGGATAAGTACCACAATGAGCCATGTACTGCTATTACTACTGAATTCCTTATGAATCATAAATGACAATTGATATAAAGCAAATATAAAAAGAAAAACTCAGAAAAAAGGAGGTAATAAGGGATTCGGAAAATTAAGAGTATTGGAAGAACATAGGAATTTGAACAAATTTAGCAGACATCTTGGTTCAACTTCACAGAAAGTTACTTTCAACACATTAAGATATATAACTATTTCATTGTCAATTTTTTTTTCTGGATTTAGAAAAGTTGAAATAGAAAACTCATATCTCATCTCCTAAAAAACTGTACTTAATAAACATTTATTGAGAGTTAATAAACATTTATTGAGCACCCATTACTTGCCAGGCATTATGCCAAAAGCTGAAGACATGAAAAGGCCCCTGCCTTTAAGGAAGCTATGTAATTTGAATCTCTTCCTCTTAAAAAAAAAAAAAAAAAAGTGATTTAATGCTATTTAAATAACTTTGCTGCCATCTAGTATTAGTTTTCTTAATTTCAACTAAGAGTATTCCAAGTTAACAGATGAGAGGAAGAAAGGCTGGGGGGAGGGAAAGGCACTACCCTAAAAACTAATTAGCTTTAAATAATTATCGATTTCCTATTGGTTTTTCCTAAACTTTTCCTAAACTTTCCTAAACATACACAGAAGTGTATGTTTAGTATGCATAGTATCTGAAGTTAACTTGGTATTAAGGTAGAAATGCCAAAATTTCAATTTGAAGAGGCCTACCTTTTGTTATTAGCCATTTTTTAAAAAAATAATTACTGTGTGCATATTAAAATAGGAAACATACATCTGGTATACAGACTATATACACTTACATATACATATATAGAAAATAACCTTATGTAAAAATGTGTACAAGACAAAAAGTTCACGATTAACAATCATATGAGAAGCTCAAAATACCCATTTTATGTGATTCTTTAAACATGTTTCTCCCAAAATTTCCAAATCGATTGCCTAATTTATACCATAAAGAAATAAAGCAATCTTATACAGGCAAAAATTAAAAATTGATATTTTACTGGTTTATAAATATTAAAGGATTGTGAACTCTAAAGAAGACACATGACTGACTACATGGGGATGCAGAAGATACTTATTCAGAACCTATCATAAACCTTTATTCTACATCTAGTTCTATACTATCTACAGAATATTATGAGAATAATACATATTTCATATGAGATTAAAGACGACAGCAAATACCACAAGAAAATTCATACAACATTAACAGCAAAAAATTGTTCTTGCCTATTTATAAGCACGTGGGCCATGTCTTTTCCCTTGACAAGTGACCCCTTATGCTTCCAACTCCTGCTTTCTAGGCAGCATCTTATGGTACATTTTTAAACCTGTTTTAAACCCATTTGTATTACAGCAATTTCTCTCCCAATACAATATGCTTTTTGTAAAATGTCTAGTTTTAAATGATTCATGTGTATTGAATTTCAAATTTTACCACTGATAAGATTAATATATTTTGCACAATCTGAATCTTGAAACTGAAGGAATTTTCATGTTGAAACCATCACATTATATGGATCCTAATTGTATTTTGAGATATAAAAAATTTCAGGGTAAAAGAAAATGTTATAAAAATATTAATTACAATCTAGGCGTCAACTTAATTCCTTCTTTGATCTATTAGGGAATTCCCTTGCACTGTAATGTGAACATAATTCTAATTTGAAATTTGAAATTATTAAGAGAATTGAAGATACAAAAATTTTACTTATAACAAATTTTTCTGGCATTCCTCTATGTAATCTTTAAAAAATTATACTGCAACATATTCAGTTCTTTAAAAAACATATTAGAAAAATAGCTCCATTTTCAAGAAACTTAGAATATCACTAAGTAAAAGACATACCATATTCATGTGAACCAATCAATGCATGAAACAATTATATTGCAAAAAAAAAAAATATATAGAAAAATAGCCTAGATGACCAGATAAGAAAACAGAACTTTATAAAGCAATCTGAAAAGAGTTCATAGTCATGAGAACTGCACTTATCTAATTTTATATAACCCAACCAAAGTGAAACAAATGACATAATGAACTTGTTTGGCTTTCTTCCTCTGTATCAAAAGGGCAGGTAAAATCATTTATTCTCAAGTATTAAATTTCATAACAGTAATAAATTATCAATTTTAATAAAGTTGACTATTATTAAAATTGTATTTTTTCTTTCAGCTTCATGGTGGGTACTCAACAACAACTAAATGTCTTTATTGTTCCAAGTAAACAATGAGGTTTACATCATGTAATTATCTGTGGCTATTATACTATATATTTGAATTGAATGTTCCCTTTAATGTATACTTTTTTCTAGCCTGTGTGTTCTAGTCCTTGTGCAAATTTTAGCTAAAATTTAAAAACTGAATTCCTCTGTTAAATATTTTCACAATTATGTTGTACACTATCCTAAAATACTGTATGTTTTTCAAAATTATGATACTTTTCCAAGGCATACATATGAAAATTTCTTATTAGAAACAAAATTACAAATGTAGTGCAGAGTATTAATGGGAAATTTTAAGAGAATTATTTTATTTCTTCTTCATTTTATTTTTATTGACTAATTTCTTTTTTGGTCACATATTGTTAAAATGTTAAATCATGTTATTTGTGAACTGTTTTGAGTGGTTTACTTACTGTATTGCACTTTTCCCCTAGTTCTATTGCAGGCCACTAAAGGGAAATTTTAAAGGAATTATTTTACTTTTCATTAGACAATTTCTTTTTTGGTTACATATTGTTAAAATGTTAAATCATGTTGTTTGTGAATTGGGATCTTTTGACTTTCTGAGTGAATGGTTTACTCTGTACTATACTTTTTTCTCACTTCAATCCCAATGTGTGTACTTATTCCATATGACAACTAAGTTAATTCATAGAGCATAAAATAGATTTTAATGTAATGTTTGTCCAGTATCAGATAATCAGCCAGATCATCCTAAGGTATAAACAATTCCTGGGTAAGTTAAGAGTATCATTTGGTAAGGAACTTTTAGGGTAATATTACAAATTCCTTATAAATAATATGAATAATGTTACTTTAAAATTAATGTAGTTTACATATAAGGGGTGTCCAGCACAATCTAAATCTTGCTTATAAATTAGGCACATCTGGATCCAAGGAATTAGTTTTTGCTTTAGGATAATCTGGCTCAAAATAATATTGTGTTTGATTATAGCATGTAACTGGTGAGATGGTATTTTAATGTGAAAAAAAAAAAAACAACTTTAAATTTCATCTAACAGAATGCTTTAAAACTAAAATAAACCAGTAATGTGAAATACAAAAAAGCTGAGTGAAATGGTAAAACATCAGTCAATAGGATTACCATTTAATAGGATATAAATTTATCTACAAATCTGTCTTCAGCAAGCTAATCCCAACATTCCTTAAAATGTATATGTCACTTTTGCAAGCTCATAAAACAGAAATCCTCACATAGAAAAATTGTTTTAAAAAAAAATCATATATCCCTTTTCCTTATTTAGGATTCTTTTCAATTTGTTAATCTTTGAGGAAAGTAAATTAAGGTAAAAATTTTCAATCATCTTTTCATTCTTGTATAATTCAAATAGCTCTATTTAAAAACTACTTTTTAAAGAGTATAAAATTACAAATAACAGAAACACTCTCAAATATAGTCATAACTCTGAACCACCCACAGATCATTGTATGTCCCCATCAATCTTCCTCTAGCCTAAATTAAATTCATTTTTCAGCTATTTCAGAATTTCTCCAAGGTATAAAGACAGTCTATTTTGATTCTTGATGGATTAGGTGTGTAATTTTACTTATATTGGCCAATTCTATTGAAGACAAACATTACAAAATAACTCTCAACTCTTTTAATTTATATACAAAGCAAAGCGCAACATTACTGGAGATGTACAATGATTATTTAAACATGCTATACATATGTACAAAGGCAAAGAGACAGAATATAAAAAGTCTTTGCAGCCTCATTCTGAATATGTACAGTAACAAAGGATCAATTGACTTTGAAAACCCATCAAAATTTTTATCACCGTAACAAAACTCAGTGTACAATTTCTGCTTAATCTTCCCCTGAAAAAAGTTGGTTTCAAGTGGCTAGGATAAAATACAGCTCCCAAACACAACTTTTTAAATGATAAATAAAGGCCAGCCATTGTTCAGCTGGTCATTTTCAGCATCAGATTTAGGAACCACATTGTCTTTTAATACGGTGTATGTAGTCTTCAATGTCTGGCCCATGGTAGCATGACATTTTAAGTGTTCTGCCCACAGCAATGGCTTATCCAACAGATTTTCAGCATAAGGGCTTACCAGATTCCAAATATACATAAAATTAGGTTCTATATCTTTTTAAAATTATCAATAAAGGGACTCAAATAAGAAAAGGCAATTTAAGATGTGAGAGAATTTAATCACATATGACAAGTCTGACTGTAATAAAACTATTACATAGGTAGAAGAATTAGCAAAGTAAAAAGCTGTTGTTTTAAAAAAGTGTTATATGCAACAGCTCATCATAAAAATTTCACTTTAGATTTTAAATGAATGCCTTCTCAGCATTTCAGAGGGAACCTTTTCTTAGGAAGAGTAGGTGAGTAGGATTGAAGTTTGAAGACTTTAGTCTAAAAACTAGGATCTCAGGGAAATGGCTCTAAGACCTGAAGAGAAAAGGGATATGCTTAATCAAATTAAAAACCTTTTGTTTTCTACAAAGGGAGATCCCTTTAATGAAGGTGAGAGGGATTGACACTTACCTTTACACCATTTTTACCCTTTGCCAAATAATAGTTTGCTCCTGGTACAGAGAGCCACTCTTTCCTGTTCGTTTGACCCAGCCCCGGAAAAATGAACAAAAAAATTTGTTATTTTCTGTCTTAGTGGGGAGGGGGGGGGTGAAGGTGGGGGGAGACAAAAACCCATCCAGATGAACCTCCTCAAAATAATGGTTCTATAACTGGTAAGTGGCTTTTTGACACTGAGCTGGAAAAACACTTTCCAGTAATATTCGGAGTGGCCTTTTCATTACAGAATATCCATGGTATAAAAAAAAAATTTAATTTTAGGAATTTTACTTATTAAATGCTTCATCCAAATACTTTCTTGACATTATAAGGAAATTAGAGAGTTGACTATAGCATTGAAGCTTAATGAATGGGCAACCTTACAAATCCCTAACATTTTCTTTTTTTGGTTATGAGAGTAACAGTCCTTTTTATAAAAACTCTGAACTACTTTTCATAGTTTGATCTATAACATTAGCAGTACTTTTTGCAGCTCCACAGTTCCATTTGGAATCACTAATACAGCTTCCAATTAGTTTGTCTCTGCTAACAATTTTAGGATTGCCATGACAATGTTTATTGTCCAACAACCTAAAAACCACTTGGCCAGAAATGGCTATAAGAAATTCTCCTCTCTGTCTTTGAGAACCACACCATTACATTTACTCAATCAAATTAAGGCTTTGAGGAGATTACAAAAGATTCTTTCAAGTGTTGGTATAAAGTTACTGGAAACAAGAATAAAAGCAACTTTAAAGGCAACAAAAGATTATGTACTATATACATAATATAGTAGCAAATATTTTATATTTGAGAATCGTTACAGCTTGCATTTCCATTCCATTATTACAAATGATGAAAAACAAAAAAAAAAAAAAAAAATTGCAAGTAACGTGCAAATTATAAATACCGGGTCTTCCCACAAAACTAAGTAAATTACTACTTTCCAGTGTTATTTCCCAAATTATGCAGCTGCTTGCCTGCAAAAGCTGAAGCTGATTAGAAAGAAAGTTCTTTATAGTTTAAAATATTTCTTACTCATTTTAGGGAAAACCAAATAGTCAACCATTGAAATGAAAAATAAATTGGATTGTCACAGTCCATCGCAGTTATTGTTACTAGATCCACTTCATTTTTAGGTGTCCAAAATATAAAATGAACGATTCTTTATCTTCAAAATCATCTGTTCTTATAAATGCTACTTAAAACTTTGGTTGTTTTCCTGAAACACAAAAGAAAGTTCTCAATAAATAAAAGCCATATTCATAATTTTTTTAGTTGCATATCAAATAAACATTCTTAATTTAGTGTCTATGATATGTAAGGCATAGTAAATTGATTAGAAACTATACTAATAAATAATCAAATTAGAAATAAAACAATTTTAATATATCCAAGAGGTCAAAATGTTGCTCTAAATACAATTTAGGAAAGCAGCTTTTCTATGTAGTCATCTCACTATGATATAAAACATTTGCATATAAAGCACAAATTCTGATCACTGCAAGGTTTGTCATTTCATGTGAGAAGGCCAATCTGTCTGAAGCATATAGTATTATACTTCATATAAAATATACACACTTTTTATTCCTTAAAAAGATGTAATGGCACTAAGATATAAAGAGCTTTGAAGAGCAAATGGAGGAGTTTATGTTTGCTCTTGGAAGCCATAAGAACCACTAGAGGAATGTCAATTATCAGGCAAATTATCTAAGACAAAAAAAGTTTGCTTTTGGTGGGAAGAATGAGAGTGAAGGTGGGGAGACAAAAACCCATCCATCCAAATGAACCTCCTCAAAATAATGGTTCTATTTTAGAAAAATAGTTTTGCAACTTTGTGAAGGATGGATTGGAGATGGGGGAGAATTGAAGTAAAGATTCCACTAAAATGTTATTGCAATAATCTAGGCAAGAAGTAATGAAGGCCAGAAGTAGAGTGAGAAAAATTTAATGAGATGAATTCTTTTAAAAAAATGTTTGGGCTAACAAGAAATAAGGCAGGATTAATCCAAATAAGATCTTTTTCCTAACTATGAGAAATGTTAATATTGTAATTTAATGTTGTACTTTTATTTCTAGGTAATATTTGACAAGGACTTAGAACCTGAGGGTGACTGAGACATAGACCACAGGAGTAAGGGGTGGAAGTTAAGATTAAAGACATTAGCTTAGGTGGTAACTTGTTTACTTCCTATAAGATTTACCAATCTTTTGGACAGAAAAATGGCTTTTTTTTTAAACCAATTGAAATGTGGTATGTTTTTTTTCTGCCATCTTTTATTTTGACAAATGCTATTTGCAGTTTATAATTTTTTTTTTCCTTTTAGCCTGTGTCTTCAATGTATTTGTCAATTTGTCATTTAAGTCCTGGGTTAAGTATGAGGATCCCTGCTGATGCTCAATTTTTGAAGACTTCAGACCTTATTAGTCTATTTCCCACAGCCTCTGTGTGTGTGTGTGCCCATGCACGTGCGTGCGTGCATCCTTTTGAGAACTTCCAAGTGTAAATATGGTCTCTGGCTCAGAGATTACAATAGTCTCAAATGTTTAACACGGATGAGATAGAACAGAATGCCAGCTGTTTTTCAAACTCTTATTATACTATTTTGGACTACATTCACAAAGGGATAATGTCTAAGACTCAGAGAAGATATTTCTATATTCTGTTATGGTCAGATTAACAGAGTACTATGTTCAATTTCAGATGCCAAATTTTAAAGGTGGTTTTTGATTGAAAAGCTAGAGATACAGAAAGGCACTCAAGATTATGAAAGGTCTTCACATCATGCAATATGAGAATTCATTGAAGGAACTGAGAATATTTAGCCTAAAGGAGACTTAGTAATAAGACAATAGCTGCCTTCAAGCAGGTGAAGCAATGTCACATGATAAGGCACAATACTTGTTCTAGGAATATTATGCAAAGGTAGGAAAAAAGGGTGGAAGTTGCAGACACATATTTAAGACTGAATATTAAAAAAAAAAAAAAAACTTTCTTATTGTTAAAGTTATTCCAAAGTAGAAGACTACTATAGGAGTCCTCTATATGATTTAGGGAGTGAGGAACACTTCTAGGGATCATGTGAAAAGATTCCTGTTCAAGTTGAATTAGATGTCTTCTGAGGTCCCTTCCAAATATAAGATAATATGAATTTCTGAAAATGATAACGTTCCAAGTATATCTTAAACATTGGAAAGGCTTATTTGTTCTCTAGGATGGAATGTTCATGATGAAGAACAAAAGAAGAATGATTTTATTCTTCCTCTTCTGAAGTATTCTCAACAGCATTCGTATTAATCAAACTTCCTAGTATTGTCACTGTCCATGAAAAAAGCCAACTATATTAAGTTCTATATGAGAAAAAGCTAAGGTTTTTTTTTTTTTGAGAAAACAAATAAAAGAGGGATGTGGATATTTTATAGGAGAAAAAAGGAGAAATAATGAAAATAAGTTTGGGAAAAGAATAGGAAGCACAAGGAAGGGATTCATCAGACTCAAGCTCAAAGAGAATAAACAAAGCCTTCTCTTGATTATTCATAAATATCTAATGAAATGATTGTACTTTCTCACATAAATGAAAACACTCTTACAAAAAAGTAAACATTTCAACTGCTGTATTTTCTAAATTAGACTAGAAATTGCTAAATGTATGATCCTACACATTTCTGCTGGTTTGCTCATGTTTCAGTAAAGTACTATAATCTTAATGGTTGCTTAAAAAACTTGTAAGAGAAAATCAAATGAATTGTTGCATCAAGAGAGCCAGACAAAACAGTACCATAGGATTTTGAGCTGGAAGGAATCTTTAAAAAAAAAAAACAAGTCTAGTCAAACCTCCTAATTTTATAGTTGAGGAAGGCAGAACTTCAAAAGGTTTCATAAATGTGGTTAAATATAGCACAGCCAGGATTCAGATCTACATATTCTAACTCTTAACTTCAATGCTGATAGTACTAAACCTAAAAGAAATTTCCTTTCAAATTGTTGCTGTTACATCTCTTCAATAGGTTCTACTGAAAACACTATCTAGGCCAAATCTTGGGCCTCGCACATGCAGTTTTGGTCATTTCATCCATAAGTACTTATACGGAGAATGTAACTCAGGTGGTATTTTCTAAGAAGGCAAGTCAATCAATCAACTAACATTTATTAATGTGCTAGGCATTTTGCAAAGCTTTGGGGACACCATTTATGCTCTCAAGAGGCTTACAATTTAATAATCATGGCTTAGTTTGGGCCCACACATATGCAATTTAAAGAGGAGAAAATTCTCCTGAAGATGTTACTGTTTCATCTTCCAAGAACAGATTTTTAGACCTAAAAGGAATTTTTAGAGTTATGAAAAATACTTTCTTAAAATATTCCACTCAGCGATCACTTGAGAATCTGCCTTTTGAAGACTTCTGATAATGCCAGATTCCCTTTGAAAACAAACTATTCCGCTTTTGGATAGTTCGATTCAGCTGGAATCTGCTTCTCTAAGGTTTGTGGCCACTGATGACAAATCTGCCTTCTTTTACCAAGTAAAATAAGTAGGGGCAGCTAGATGATGCAGTGGATAGAGCACAAGCCCTGAAGTCAGGAGAATCTGAATTCAAATTTGGCCTCAGACCCAACACTTCGTAGCTGTGTAATCTTAGGAACAAGTCACTTGACCCCAATTGCCTCAAAAAAAAAAAATATAGTCATTCCTTCTTCCACAATAGGTTCACTGAATGCTTCAAACATTTCCTACAGCTTAGCTTTATGGTTCTATGTTAGTTTTGTATTGATCTAAGCTTGGAGAAATATACCAAATCACAAAGAATTAGAAACTTAAGAAACACTCCAATCAATACTTGTTGAATTGAACTGATTAAAAAAACTACTTACTGGCTTCTGGAGTACAATGGGATGATCAGGCAGAAAGTCTGGCTTCTTTCTACAGATGGAAACACTTGAAAGCTTCAACAGGAAATCTCTGCTATATTTAATTCTTTCTGCATACATTAAACACCAATTAGAATATGACTAAGTAAAATTTTCTGCTATATAAATTCTGGCATATTTCTTTTATCTTTTATAGACTAAAAAGATTTTTTGGAGGAAAAAAAAAGTTCAAGTTTATATTCCCTGAAATATATCAATTCCCTTCAATTATCCCTTCTTCCTATGGATGAAACAAGAAGCCAGACAGCTCAGAGTAATGGTCTGTTGGAAGGAAGGTATTGAAGGCATAAGGGAATAATTTCTATGGAGACTTTTCTAACTAACCCTCTATGGTCTAATAGATAGATGAGGCATTCCTTGGTGTTGCAATGCTACAAGTTTTGTTCAATACAACTAATGTTTCTATTTCTAATATAATTTCTAAAATATTAGAGATTTTAATTACATGAAATATACTTCAAAACCTCAGCCCCTTTGGCTGTTATCTTGGGAGAGCAAATATTTACTTCAAACCCACATTCCAATTTATGCTATCTGGGAAAAAAAATTTAACAAAGGAAGTCACAAAAATAGCATAAGCTAAAATACCTATTTTATTGCTACATAAATATAATACCACCACCTCAAAATGATAGAGCATTTAATAAGTTTACCCTCTGATCTTCATAAAAACCTCATTATTGTTACCAATTTACAGATATGGAATAAGAAACAGATTTAAGAACTTTAGTCATAAGATCATGGATAGTGAATAGGCTAAGATGAGAACCTAATTCAATCTTCAAACAAGGATTTTTATCAACCATTTTGCATCTTTGTACTTTAGATCACCTATCCAAAAGTCATACATGGTATATAATTCTTTTTCATTTGATATTTACCCTGGCCTCATCTCACAAAGCTTATTAGCTATTTACTTTAATTAATATTTTCTTATTCAAAGAAATACACAAAATTAAAATAGTGCTACTTCTTTTAATTATATTTTGTTGGCTACAATTCTATTTAATGTAGGTAATTCCACTGAAATAAAAATAATACATCTATTTTCAAGAAAATATACATTGTCTTTTTATGTGAATGTTGTGCCTTTATTTTATTTATTTTTTGGGGGGGAGGGAGGGCTCTTTTCTCATCCTTGGAAATATCTACTGAAAATCAAGGAGAATCTACATAGTGGGGAAAAATAATTTTAAAAATCAAACACAATAAAACTTTAGCAAATTGTGCTTATTGTTTTAGAAGTGAATAAATTTAAATGTTTTGTATGTTCAGTCCTATACATGTTAATACGATATCATGTACAAAGATGATCATCAAAAATCTCTATGGAATAATGAATGTTTCATCTTTAAACACTACAAAATTCTAAATAGTAATTAGAAGCAACATCATCTGAACATAACATACTAAAGTAGCTTGTTCTCTAAAGTAGTTTAAACATGCCAAAGAAAATCTTATTTATAACATTATATTTATTCTTTTAGCAAACCTTTTCTTTACAGATATTACAAATGACCTACTCATAGAATATTCTTTATAAGCTGTAAATTAATAAAATATGAATTAATGAAGTTTTACTGTTTAAAAGATATACCAAATTCAGGAAAAACGTCAAAAATAGAAGCATTAATCTTTACAACCAGTGTTTCCACATAATTAATCACTACAATACTGTCAAACTGTATCTCCCCCTTTGGGCATAATGTAAATATAATACTTTTCCCAAGTAGTTTCAAGTTAATATTAGAAGTAACTGGAAATCTGAGACTCGGGTTTCTTCATGAAATATAAAGAGAAATAGCAAAAAAAAAAATCTATCTTTCAACAACAAGAAAGTCTAAAATTGTAGGCAAGTTGCCTAGAATACAAAAGGTTTTTAGCCAAATTTAAATTTCATTAGCTAACAACTGTATGTTGAATTGAGTTACATCTTAATATCAAAAATACTGCCTTTATTTATTTGGGGATTTAGAGACAGGTTTACCTTTTTTGACTGGAGACTGATGCTGCTGTGGTTGATTAAGACCTTGAGTGAAGGTTTGCATTCCATTAGTCTTACACTGCTGAACAGGAATAAAATGTACTTTTTAAAGCCCAAATTTTAAATATTTCATGTACCTCCACTCTATTAAAAATTATTTATTCCAATAATCTAAACTGTCAACGTGTAGATTTTGGCTTAAATAATAACTAAACAATGTACTATTTCATTTGATCTTATCTCCTCAGGAGTTTAATTATCATCTTATACTGATGAGTCGCACATCTATTTATCTAACCCTATCTATATAACTGCCTCTTAAGACTTCCCAAATGGATGTACCACTTCTTAAATTAACATAAATCCAAAATTGGATTTATTATGTTTTCCCCCCAAACACCCTCCATCTGAATTTCTTTAATACTATCAAGAGCATCCCTCCACTCCCATACCTTTCAAATTAGGTATTATCCTTGATTTTTCAATCTCTCTCACCATCCATATTCAATCTCTTGCAAAATCCTGTGGATTCTATCTTGATAATATCTCCTCAACTGACCCAGCACACTTCACTCCTCTGCCGACATCTAGGTACACGATTTCATTATCCCATTCTTGGACTATTATAATACCTTGTCAAATGGTGTCTCTGCTTCAAGTGAGCCCCACTTTAGTTCATCCTTAATTCAATTATCAAAATGAACTTTCTGAAGTTCAGATCTGATCATATTTTCCTATTCATTAATTCCAGTGGCTCCTTATCATCTTTAGAATCAAATCTAAAATCAAAATCCTCTTTTTGATAACTAAACTACTTCACAAATAGGTCTCCCTTCTACCTTAACAGCCTTCTTAAACCACATACTTTGCAATACAGTGACAATGATATTTGATATTCTTCAAACAAGCTACTCATATCTATATTTCAAGTATTTTTCACTGGTTTTTCCCATGTGTGGAAAAATCTTCCTCTTTTACCTCATAGACTCCCTAGCTTCAAAGCTTCAAGTTAAAATCCCATCTTCTACAAGAAGCCTTTAAAATTAGGGCCTTCTCATTACTGATTATATCCAATTTAATGAGTACATATCTTTTTCTGTACATAATTATTTTCGTGTTGTCTCCCATTAGACTACGAACTGCTTGACAGCAAAAGACTCTCATCTTTTGTTTTTCTTTGGCGTGCCTGACATACAGTACATACTTAATAAATGACAGGCCCAAGAGCCATCCCTTGTAACAGTTTAGCAAAATTAACCAGTATATCAACCAAGTCGGACATTCAAAGTTCTACATCCAAATTGGCCTTTATCTACAAATTAGGGAGAGAGAAAGAATTTCTGATTTCTTCTACAAATGCTTTTTACTTTTGTAATCACACAATGTGGGGACAGCTAGATGGTGCAGTAGAGAGTATAGCAGTCCTGGAGTCAAGAGGGCCTGAGTTCAAATTCATCTCAGACACTTAACACTTACTAGCTGTGTGATCCTGGGCAAGTCACTTAACCTCAATTGCCATACAAAAAAACCACAATCTAAAACAAATAAAAAACAAACACCCCCAAAGAAATCATACAATGTGGTAATTCTCTCCTATAATCTTTCAAGGTAATTTTTCGTTACTTCAATCAGAACTTCTATATATACTTTTGTTGTCATTTGTGCGCCTATTTTACTTTTAGAAGAAATTAGGAGGCACTAGTAGATGGATAAGTCTGCAAAGAAATCTTCCATATGAGCAGATTATTTGAGCCTTAATTCTGAGTTACTCAAAATAATTACCAACATGGATGAACCAGTACACATTAATCACCACTAATATATCAATATTTTCACCTTCAACTATGGAAGGACAGCAAGAATTGAGTAGGGAATGAATATATTGACTATTACTCTATAGACTATTTAGCCTATGAATGTCTTTAAATTCTTTTCATAATTTCAATGATTTATTCTCTAAATATTTGTAAAACTTACCCTGCCAACTCCACTTTGTAAACACTGAGTGCTGCATGGACTTTCATTTTGAAAATTAAAGGGGAATGCTGCTCCTGTTGGGACAAGGTATTTATCTTTATTAATTGATAAAAAATAAAACTAAGCAAAAGCCACAAACTTAGTGAGAAGACTTGTCATGGTTTTTAACACTTGAGTGCCTAAAATAGTCTAGGCAATAAAACAAAAGTAAATGACTCTTGGATTCCTGAGATTATAATAAAAAGAAGAGTGACTAGCTGAGTCCATCTTCCCTGAGAAAAGAATAAGAAGAAAAAAGCTTAAAAATAAGGAATTTATTAACTACAAGAAAATATTTTCTATCACTGAATAAATTTATACCTAGGTTTTATTTACTAGATTAGCCAAGAAATTTCCTACTTGGAGAGTTTTTAAATGTAGGAATGATTTTAATATATGCAATATAAGAGTATTATCCAATGAAGGAAAATTAACTGAAAGCATAGGAAGGATATGTCAAATAATCTTAGAAGTATTTGATATTAAATTGCTAGGAGCCTTATTACATTAGGTGCATTTTAGTTACCACAGTTATTATTTTTTTCCACATATACTGACATTATATAACATCAAATTTTTATTCTTATTTTCCATTTTTACTTTTTTTTTATTATTTTGTAGGTTTAATATGAATAGCTGAAAAAATAGCAATAGCTGTCTGGAGCAGACAGTAATCTTTATCTAGAATACTTACTCTTTTCAATGAATTTTCCCTTTAAGAATCATATAATTAATCCCTGGAGACATATGGATTTGTTGTAGAATGAAAATAAATGATTGCATTCTTCAAATTTAGAGTGATTCCAAAATCAAATAGGAAATAAAATGGAAAAAAGTTTGCAAAGAGATCTTCCACATGAACAGATTATTTGAGTCTTAATTCTGAGTTACTCAAAATAATTATTAACAATGCAATTATTTTCATCCAGTCAGTCTGTCAATCCAGCACCTAGCCTGGTAGAAAATGTAGCAAAAAAGAAGGTTAAAAAAAGTTTTTTTTTTAATTTGTAGTATAATAATAGGAAAGATAAAATGAAATAAAGCAGCAGTAAGGTATGGTGCAGAAACACTAGATTTGCAATCAACACACACTAGCTATATAACTGTAGATAAATCACTCACCCTTCTTTGAACCTCAACTTCTTCACTTATCTAATAAGCAACTGGTTTTGATAGCCTTTAAGGTTCCTTACAGTTCTTACTCTATGATCCTATAATTGCTCAAAATGAATGTTGATCCTAAACCTAAGAAAGGGACCTATAGATTATGATTTGAGAGTTAACATTCCTCTAAATCAAAGTTTCTTAACTTAAAGTCCTTAAACTTATTTTAAAAAAAAAATTTTTTTTGACAGCTAAATTTCAATAACACTTGTTTCCCTGGCAATCTTACTTATTTTATCCATTCAAAAGGGGTCCATAAGTTTTACCAAATTACCAAAGGAGTCTGACACATAAGACTAAGCATCCCTGCTCTAAGTAAACAATCAAGGTAAAGGAAAGTAAATCTCATTATAAACAAATTATTGAAATATAAAAACCACAAATGAGGCTGCTAAATGTGAAGGGTTATCTGTACCCAACAGTAGGATAAATTTTAATAGAAGTTTAGATAAGCTTGTGCTTTAGGTCAGCTCACAAAAAGATTTTTAACATGCCTCTCCCTCTCCCTCCCAGTTAGAATTTTCCCAAGCAATCAACAACAAAAAAGTTAGCTTTGTGTACTAATGATTCTGAGAATAAGAGGTTAAAATGGGCATTGCTGCAAAATGTATCTTAAAACTTACCTATTTTCCTATGTTTAGTTTTCCAGAAGTCAGATTACCTGTTCCAGCTCAGAGCATAGCCCTAAACTTTACCAAAATAAAGTTATGACATCACAATCACCACAGAATCTACAAGTGCTGTTTTATAACAATAATTTTTAAACTGCACTTAGATACTTAATTTTTTCAAGGATTTTTCATTCTTCAATAAGACTCTGCAGTGATCATTGTCAATTGGCACAAGTTGTGCTGGGGTATTAATCTGAGCAGGAGCCAGTGATCTGCCAAAATGAGACCTGAAACAAAAATACACAAGGTTACTTTTAGTCAAGTACTAATTTAACTCTCACCTTTTGCTGGTCTTTCAGATTATGAATTAATAGTTAATTTTTATTTTTCTTAATATTTCATATATTTATTAGACAATCTTCCAGTTTTCATTTAACTTTCACACAATAATAATATGGTATTTTGAAGCATTAAGCCATTTATTGATTGAAAACAGCCAATATTTAGAGATGGAGCAGCTAGATTACTCACCATGGGGAGAAGACAGATGTCTAACTGGTCTTGCTGGCTGAAGCGGTTTACCAATCAATTTTTTGGTTTCCATTATCACAAAGACCTTGAGGTTCCATACTTTAAAAGAAAAATTATAGTTATATAGTATGGTTTAACTAAGAAAATTTAATTCTCATTTACATAACTTGATTGAGTTCATGAAATTTTATAAATTCAATTTTTCATAAAGCTTTTAAATAAGAACAAAGATGCACCAATTTCAAGATAGAAATGAATTCAACAATACTAATTCAGCACCTACTTTGTGCAAGCTCCTGGAAAGGTGACAAGTTTAGACAGGATATGATAACTGATCTAGCAGAACTAATACAAGGATAAGATACCAAAACAATTATAATTTATAACATAATTAAGTGTAACAGACTTGAAAATCAAAATGCTACCTGAAACTCAAGAGAAGTTTGTTGTCAACATAAAGGAATAGGAATGATTTCTAAGAAAAGGGAGTTTTAAAGTTCACTTTATTTAAAGATTGTAGAGGAATTCAACAAGGCTGGGGGTGGGGGGGATATAGGACATCCAAGCATAAAGAATATAAGTTAAAAAAGCAAGGTGTGTTCAACAACAGAAAATTCTTCAGTTTAAATTAATTCAATTAATTCAACAATTCTTTTGTGAACAGAGAATATGAAATAAACCTGGAAAGGTCAGATTGCATCAGATTGCGGAAACTTTCGAAGGCAAGGAAAAAAATGACCTCTGGGGCATCTTAAATTCAACAAAAATACATAACTAGCCCCAAATTCCCTGATTCCATCAAGGCTTACAGCTATGCGCTTCTGATTGGCGAGAATTTCTAATTCTTATCACAGATTCAAACCTACCATGCTACTTTCCTTGACTATCTCAATACTGTGCTACCTTATGACTATCCTACACCTCTTTCCAACTCTAGCTCTACAAACACTAACAAAACCAAGACCAAGATTTAGAAAAGACTTGTCAATCAATTGCCCCATGACTTCCAGTTTGGTCATAATTCCCCAATATGTTTTATCTTACCTATTTAGAATATAAGATCCTTGAGGACAGGGACTGTCTTGCTTATTTGTATTTCTATCCTAGTACTTAGCTTAATTCCTGGTACACCGTAATAAGCATTCAATATTTCTTCATTCATTAATGTAAGGTCACATAACTATACTTCCAATCATCCACAGTCAAAATCATAAAGTCATCTTAATTCTTCCTTCTACCTGAATTAAACTTTATTGAATCTTCCTAAGTTCGTCACCTATCTACTTCTCTCCATTTGTATTATAATGATCCTCAGCTAGATGCTCATAATTATTTCAGTATCCTTTTAATTGAATTTCTTGCCTCCAGTCTTTCCCCTCAACAACTTAGCCTCTGTATACTGCCAGATGAAATTCCTAAGGGGCAGATCGGTCTCTGCCAATACGCTATACTTACTTCATTTTCCCTCCACTCGAGATAAAATCCAAAATCCTCCTGTTTGGCATTTGGAACCAACTTCTGGATCCAATTTTTTCTACCAGGCTGATTCAAATCCAGCCTCAAAACACATAGCACTTAACAGCTATATGACCCTGGGCAAGTCACAACCCCAACTGCCATTAAAAAAAAAAAAAAAAAAAATTAAGAAACTGTTTTGTATTGTTTTGTGTACACCCACATACATATTGCACATATATCCTGTATTTACTTATGTTGTATCATCCTCTAATAGAATGTAAAGCTTTTTAAGGGCAGGGTCTAATTTTTGTATTTTTATCTTCAACACCTAGAAAAATACCTGGCACATATGAGGCACTTAATAATTCTTGCCTTAAGATAACAGCAAAATAAGAGATGACTAAGTGATTGGTAATATATTGATAGGAACAATGAATGGGAGGTAATGGAGAGAGCTAGTTTAAAGAGGAAAAAAATGATAAAACCACTCTAAAAATCATGATGTTGAAGTGCTGGTAGGACATCCAGAAAGAATTAGCAGATGATCATCTGAGATGTAAAGAAAAGAAATAGATTTTAAAATCATCAAACAGAGAGATGAGAATGAATATTATTAATAAGGAAGAAATAAGGGCAACAAGTCAAGGACATAACTTTGGAAAACACTCCATCCCTTAAAGAACATGTCCCTTCCCTTAAGAAAAGGACAGCAAACAAAGGAGACAAAGACAAAAATGACAAAGAGATAGCAGAATTAAGAGAGCATGGTTCAAGAATAAGCCGGTATAATCAATTGCACCAAATGTTTCAAGGAAAATGGGGACTGGAGAAGAAAAGTCATTGAATTTGATGATGGCAACCTTTGGGAAAACAACTTCTGTAAAGCAGCAGTTTAGTAAAAGCCAAACTGGAAGAATTTATGGAGATAATGGATGAGAAAGAAGCAGCTAATAATAAACTTATCAATCTTACAAAAAAAGGAAATGCAATAGTTAGATGGGAGCAGAAAGATAAAATAAATAACTTTCTTTTCTTTTTTTTTTTTTTTTTTTGATTAGGGAATGTATGTTTGTAGAAAGGAGGAGGGAAAGAAAGAGAAAATCAAGAGCACAGAAAGGCAAACCTCTCCTCTGACCAGAAGGAAAGAAGAGAAAGTAAATGATATATGTGTGTATCTATATAGGTTTATATGTATATATGTGTGTGTGTGTGTGTGTGTGTGTGTGTGTGTGTGTGTGTGTGTGTGTGTGTATAATTGCTTGAAAGGAACATTTGAAAAAGAAAGTAACATGTTGTATAACTTTTCAATCAACAAGTATTTATGAAGTATCTGTTAGGTGCTAGCATTAGGAATAGAAAAACAAAAAGAAAGTCCTTAATTTCAAGAAGCTTATATTCTATCAAGTGAAAAAAAACATTTTTCAAATATTATCTCAGGCAAAATTTGCTAAACTATGTGTATTATCAACACAAAGCCGACTCTGATGCTTCATTGTGGCTTAGAGATGGCCTTATGTTCTTTAAGAGTAGGCCACTGGAGTCAAGGCACTGGCTAAAAAAATCTCCTGAACTTGAAAAAATCTAACTATAGGTTGAACAACTGAAACTCTTTGTCATCTGAGGTTCACTAGTTAAACACAGCAAACTCATTCGCAAAATGTTGGTTTTCTGACATAAGCAATTTAGAGAGATTAATAATAAGAAAGACACAGTAAGACTGTGATCCACATTGTTGGGATGAGTGCACAATAATGAAATCATGAATCCTTAAATTATCAACACAAATAGATTAAACATCCCCTTATAAATCCCTTTTTTCTTCATTCAGAAAGCCTTAAAAACTTGGCAAATCATGTAGAAATCAGGTTTAAATGTGCCCAATGTTACACCCTAAGCAAAAAGGTTTCCTTTTCTTTTTCCAGGGATGGGAGGAACAAAGAGGCACAGTTAAAATTAAATGCAAAGGTAAAATATAAATTCCTTTATTTGAGGAAGAAGGGAAGAAAAGATAAAAAGATGAATATGAATGATGTTTGACTATTTACTTCACAAAGTAATGCCATGGAATCTTTGGGGTCTTGTTTTGTTTTTTTTGTTCTTATTTTTGTGTCTGTATCTCTGACTTCAAGGCTACAGTAGTGAGCTCCAGGTGAGGAAACCTCCTCCCAATGAAGCTCCACAATCATTCTGAAAATTATTGAATTTTAAAGAGAGCTTTTCTGGGACACAGAACTACAACCAGTATATATCAGGGGTTTAACTTAAAATCCAGGTCTTCCGGATGTAGAGGCTAGTTCTCTATCACCACAGAATTAAATAGTTATCTAGTTAAAAATTCCCACATTTAACTGTCTCAACCTGAGCCATAAAAAGGTGGCATTGCTTTCCACTACATACCTTGTAGAATTTGAAAAGTACTTTTGAGAAGAAAGTACTTTAAGAACTTTAAGGCACTATATAAATGTGAGTTACAAAAAGAATTTTGGAAGAAAAATACTATCTACAATTCCATTATTAAAACCACAACCTTTAAATAATGCCCTTTTAAAAAAGAACTATATAAATTTTACATTAAAAAAGAAACTGACAGTTTCTATTACTAGTTTGTGATAAAAACAAGCATTATTCCAAAAGAGCAGTTTTTGTTTATTCAATTTAATGTTTAATATTGTCAGGAAGAGAGTGTCTTGAATAATTTATTAGTCAATAGCTAAACAAATACCAATATTTGTATCGACATTTTTTGATACAATTTTGACTAGTTAAAATTTTAAACAAGTCTAATAAGGTTTTTAAATGAGGTCCAAAAATCAGTAATATATAAAATGTTTTACTCTCTTTTTAATGCTTTCATAAACATTCTGACAGTTATTATAAAATACATTATTATCTAGCAACTTTTTGCTATCTATGTTGCCTTTTACAAGAATTATTGGAAATGTATTAACTAATAGTAAATGTACAAGATGTAGCTATATAATAAAAGGAAGCTTCCTACTGATGCTAAAACAAAGGATTTCACATAAAACAAAACATGCCATGATATACTATATTATCTAAAAACCTATATACAAAATCTATAATTCATAGCTAAAACTTTTTACAGATAAATTACCAAGTTAATAAAGTCTATAAAATAAAATCAGATGCTACATAAATCCCAGTTCCTCATTCACTCAGTGGACAAATCCTCAATGCAGAATTGAAAAAGTTTTCCTCGAAACAGTTGGTATTACCTAGAGCAGGCATTTGTGATGTCAACAGTTGCAAGGGAAACAGAATCCTACATACAACATTTGGCAGCAAATGGTAAAGACTACCAAAATGTTAATGTATAAAAGTTTTAGCATTTATAATTTTCCTGCTAGAAATTTAGAACTTTAAACATCATTCATTTTGAAACAGCTAGTCATGAATTCAATAAGAGGCCTATAAGTGATTGTTGCTACAAATGAATTAAAAATAGTGTTTTAAATACAATCATGTTGTAGAAGTGACACTGGTCTGAGAGAAGACTTATTTTTCAGTTCCAGCTCTTCTACTAACTAGCTGACTGTAAGACCACGAACAAAGTGACAATTTCTGTGGTCTGTAGAGTTCAAGTTTCCTCATCTATAAAATGGTTGCCTAGATTATTGCTAAAGTCTTGCTAATGAAATTTAACGTGTCTATGAATAATAAATATGGAATTCTTTACAGTTTTTTTCCAACCAATAGCAAGTCAAGCGTACAAGTATATACATGCATTAACTTGAGGTAAGCCCAAAACACTACCTATTACATAGTGTTGCAGTAAAGAAACTACTGACCTCTGGTACTTTGTAATTTATGAATAAAGTTAAGAAATAAATTATTACAAATAAATTATTCAATTAAAATCATGAATTAAGTACTGCCTGCTACTTGATATCTACCTTAAAGTTTAATGATTAATCCAAAACGTAAAGAGCGTCACATTTGTGGATGAAAAATCAGAGGATTAATTGGAATGTGTCCAAACATCATTCCATCCCCTTAGAAATTAACTTTTTAAATTGTATTAAGTTACTAGACCACTTTCTTTTTGTATGACCAAAAAAGTACAGTGAAATTACAGGTCAAAAGCACAATTACTTGCATACAGTTTTAATATGCAAAATCAGGTACCTAAAATCACCCTCTTAAATTTTATTTCTATATCAAATGTGTCATTAATCCTTCAAGCGATCAGGAAAGGGAAGAAATATTTGAGAAATAAAAAAGAAATAAGATAAAGAGAAGTTTAAATGATTAAAACAAGCATCAACCCATTAATTTTTCCATATGACCAAGAAAATATTTAATTTCATGCAAACTCTAAAATGTTGGTACATCACATTCAGAAAATTAAGAACTCTTGAAAATTAATAACACATTTCATGAATGAACATGAAAAGTGGAGAGAAGGCACTTTCTCTTTGGATGTCAAAATTTAAGATAATGCCTGACAGTTACAAAACTTAAAAGGCACTTAAGGGTGTCCATTTGAAATACTGCTAGGAAAACAGCAAGAGGAGAATAAGTGGAAGCAGAAATCATCTATGTAGTTCTAGTTGAAGACTCCCATATATTACTAACATTCTTTCTTTATCCTGAAAGTAATGTCTAAACATTCAGTTTCACTCTATAGGGGGAAAAAGACGATGCAAACAAAACCCAAAACACTTAAAAGGGAGGAGGAGGACAAAACATATCCTAGAGTCCTCAGACACCTTCTAACCGAGTGACTCTGGGCACATCACTTAAGCCTGTTTATCTGTTTTCTTATTTATTAAAAAAAAAAAAAAAAAAAAAAAAAAAAAAGCTGGAGAAAGAAATGGCAAACCACTCCAGTGTCTTTGCCAAGAAAACTTCAAATGAGGTCACTTAAGAATCTGAAAACGACTGGACATTAAAAAAAAAAAATCAAACGTTTTTTAAGTACCCACTGAGCACTAGATGCTGCAGATACAAAGTGAAACAGTTCCTAACCTCACATTCTAAAAGGGGAGCCAACAATGTAGGTACAGTGTAGCAAAATAGACACCAAGTTACTTGGGAGAGAATACCAGCAGGTTGGAGGTGGGGGAAGGTTCAAGAAAGCCCTCATTTAATTAGTCAGATTTGAGCTAAATCTTGAAAGTCATAGAAGACCTTTTTTATGTTAATGTCAATTAACCCCACAATACAAAGCTGGCTTTTGTGGTTAAGATACAGAACAGGTGCCTTTTTCTTTCAGTTTTTCCCAGTTATAGGGCGCTATTCACCGAAGGTCCGTCAACTTTAAATATACCCCGCCCACTCGCCCATATTTGTAAACATATTCAGACAATCTTATTTCTACAGATTTGGTTTTCTTTGTAATCCTACTCAGTACTTCTAAGCACTTGAAAACATTCTGAGAAGGGGCCCAATATTTCAAGTTGCCAAGGAGTCCATCCACTGGACACGCACAAGAAGTTAAGAAACTCCTGATGGGAAAGAAAAGAGTGCTAAAAACACTTAAGGGGAAAAATAAAAACTGACAAGCCCAGGCCAGTCACAAAACCACTTAAGTCATTAACAAGTATTAAGATCCCCAAGGAGGCGAGGCAGACACACACAAACGAACCCCTCCCCGCCCCCTCCAGCTCTCGCTCCTCCGCCCTAGGCCAGGGAGCGATCCGCCCGGTGACCGTAACCGCCCTCTCCCCATCCCCCATCGCTTCCATTCCCCCTACTCTTCCCACACAAAATCCCCTTCAGGACACCCCCTCCTCCTTCAAAATCGCCCCTCCCCCCAGGCCCAGTTTCTCCTTCTCCGAGGACCCGCCACCTACCGCCTCAGGATCAGAGAGAGCTCGGGGCAGGGTGTCCGGTGCGGCACCGCGGCTTCCCAGCTCTGGCACAACGACCCCCGGCGCAGCCACCCCGTCGGTCCTCTTGCCTCCGGTCGAGGGCACCGTTCCCTCCTCACGCTGCCTCCTCCTCCTCCGGGAGCGGCCGCGGGGTCGGGAGCGGGATCCCGACTGGAGCTAGGGGGCGGGGGAGGGGCGGGGGAGGGGCACGCCTGGGTGGGGCCGGGGAGGGGCGGGGAAGGGGCGGAGCCTACGAAGAGGCTGGGGCAGCGTCTCGCCCCTACGGGAACCGTTAAACGGGCGGAGCACGGGCCAGCAGGTGCTCGCGCGCCGCCTAGGCAGAGGAGAAAAGGAGGGGGGGAGCGGGACTGGGAGCGGGAGTGGGAGCAGGAGCAGGAGAAAGAGTAAGCTGGCAGAGGTGGTGAGGCGCTTCTAAAACCGCCCCTCGGGCCCAGGCGCAGTCTTGCTGTGGGGCGGATCTCCTGGGGGAGTCCCGTTGGGGGAGCTTCTCGAGGGATAAATCTGTCTCGGGCTGTCAGGTGGAGTTTGGATTCTGCCAATAGTCTGCTTTCTTGGGGGAGGTTTGAAAAGGGGGAAAAGTTACTTTCCACAGAGTGGAGACTACGACAATTTTTTTCAAATTAATTTTTTTTCAATTAAGCATTTATTTTCTTTGTTTCTTATAAACCCTATATATATATACCCCCTACACACACACACACACACACACACACACACACACACACACACACACAACTACAAAAACAAATCTCTTAAAACTCTGACAAAGTTGAGCAAAACAAATCACTACACTGACTATCCAAAAGACGTGTTACAATGAGTATTTTCGGGAGAGATGCCTGAGACTGTCTGTTAGTTAGGTCGGGTCACCTGTTGTCTCAAACCCATCTTTCTAAAATTTTTATCAGACCCGAGCCATGCTGCACGTCTAAACAGAAAGTCTCTGGTAAATACAACCTCAGCCAAAAGAAGCAAAAGTCAAGTCAACTGCTAGACATTACTATCAATTATCAGCTTCTTCCCACCCAAGTCACCAAGTGGAGAGGGTCCTTCCTCCAGAAATAACTTGACTGAGGAATCCATTATTAGATAAATGTGACCTAGAATATTTATTAAATTTACTCTGTAGGTCAGAATTTGAGTAAATCTTTTCTTTCACAAAGACTGCAACTACTATCCATATCTTAGAGGCCCTCAGCATAAATGTTTCCTCACTGCAACTACTATCCATATCTTGGAGGCCCTCAGCATAAATGTTTCCTCAAATAGTAATCTCATACTTGCTCAATTTACTCAAATCCTGGGACTGACTATAATTGATCTATCATATATAGGGATGGTCACATCTTTAATCTTGTCATTAAGTACAGCTGTAACTTCCAAGATCAAGAACTCAGAAATGTCTTTGTCCTGTCCTAAACTAGTATTCCTTTCCTTCTCTGTGCTTTATTCTTTCTATAATCTCCTTGTCGGTGTCTTGACATTCAATGCCTATTTCCCACCTTCAATTTCCTCCCTTAATCCTTTACAGTGGTCCTCAAACTTTTTAAATTGGGGGTCAGGTCACTGTCCCTGAGACTGTGGGAGGGCCGGACTATAGTAAAAACAAAAGCTCACACTCTTTCTCTGCCCGACTCAGCCCATTTGCTATAACCCGGTGGCCGCATAAATGTCCTCAGCAGGCCGCATCTGCCCACAGGCCGTAGTTGGAGAACCCCTGCTTTAACACTTCTACACTTGTTACTCAACTATCCTATTGACTCACATTTTAGCAAACCATCTATCCCCTGTTATTCCCATTCCTTTTCAACTCTCGTGTTGCTGAAAACAGTTTAAAGACAATCCTGCAACAGTTTCACTTAAGGCAACTCATTTATTCTCCTCTAATTGATTCTCCAGCCACTTAACCACAACAACATTTATAAATTTTCTCTTCTCACCTTTTCCCCACCACTCAAAAACTCAAATTAAGACTGTCGTACTTTATTGAGAATTCAGAGGAACCAAATAAGGAATAAAAGTGATCACAAAAAATGAAATAGACAAGGCCTTTGCATAAACGACAACAAAAAAACCCGTTTCTTAACTTTGTAATTTTTTTCCTAATTAAAATTATATCTAATATGCATATGGAATTGACACATTCAAACACATATATATAAATATGTACATATACACATAAACAAAAATGCTATTCTTAAGAAAACTAATGTCAAATGATATGTGAAGAGACACTTCATAAAAAAGTTATCAAATACAGGAATGTTATCAATACAGGAAAAAGAGCTCCAAATCTCAAATAGCATTAATATAAATTAATATAACTCTGAGGTTTCACTTCACACTCATCAGATTGTCAAACATTTTTAAAAAGAAAAATAGCAATTGATGGAAGGACCCTGGGAACATAGGCATACTAATACTGTAAGTGGAGGTGTGAATTGTTTCAAACATTTGGCAAAACAATTGGCAATAATATCCCCTCCCATCACTAACCTGTGCAACTCTTTGCCCAGCAATGCCTCTATTAGACATGTACTGCAAAAAAAAAAAAAAAAAAAAGAGTTCAAAGGAGTCTTGTACAAGAATATTTAAAACTGCACTTTTTGTTGTAGCAAAATATTGGAAACAAAGTGAGTGCCCACCAATTGGTAAATACCAAATTATAGAATAAGAATATAATGGAATATTACTTCACTATAAGAAAGTATGAAAGAGATGGATTTAGAAAAACCTAGAAGACTTGTGTTAACTGATATAAAGGGAAATAAGCAGATCTAGGAGAACAAAAACAAAAGTGTAATAAAAACAACTTAAGAACTCCAATCTATACAATGACCAAGGAAGACTTCAAGGAAATTTATTTTGATTTTTTGTTTAGCTATTGTGTTAAATTTATTTTTTATGGGAAAAATTATTTTTATTCTGAACTTGAGATAAACTAAACATTTACATAACATAGTATAATAAAAAATGATTGCACATGAAACTGCAAAGCTAATATGTGTAACATGTTATTCCTTTTAAATACATAGTAAAGTTATCAAATAACTTTTTTTTTCCTTGCCCCCTCCTGCTCCAAAAATCTGTACATTATTTAGAAATTATTTGGAAATATTTTGTTATTGTGGTTCAGTCATATCTAACTCTTAATGACTCCATTTGGGGTTTTATTGGCAAAGATACTAAAGAAGTTTGCCCTTTTCTTCTCCAGCTCATTTTATAGATGAGGAAACTGAAGCAAAAAAAATTAAGAAACTTGACCATAATCACACAGTTTATAGGTTGGATTTTTGCTCTGTTCTTCCTAATTCTAGACTTAATGCTCTATCCATTAACTAGGCTATGTAGTTGCCCCCATTTAGGATATATACATAGAAATATAAACACAATTCAATTTTTTAGTGTTTGTTTTTTCCTGGAGTAAAAATGTAAGTAGCATTATGCTTAATATGTTTTTGCATTGTATACTTCTATAAATAAAAGAATTTCAACAAATAGCCAGCATAAAGACTTTTGGAAACAAAAGAAAATTCAATTAATACAACCTTATTCTATAACAACTAGAATTTGCAATAATGTATTCCCCAAAGCAGATAAAGATATCCAAAACAAAATATCCTCCAAATGTAGAAAAACCATGGACCTTCAATTTGAAGCATTCCTGAAAAACAACCAAAAAAGAAACAAACCAAGAAAAACAACCAAAAAGCAGATGAGAGTCAATTTGCAATTTGTCCATTTGCAAACCTTCCAAACAACAAAAATACAAGAAAAGAAAATACAACTACCAGGAAAAAAAGTAATTAAGTGAATCAAAGATTTTTTTTTAAGGAAGAAAAAAAAACCCTCAGTTTGTTTTGGGGTTTTTTGTTTTTGAAAGGGAACCATGAAGAGATTTTTTTAAAGTTCAGAAGGAGATAAATAAGAAAGTGGAACTTAAATAGGAAAAAATAACATTCAAAGAATGGGTCTAAAGCTTCATGGTTTAAACTCCAAAATAACCCTACAGGTTATTCAGTATATGAGCCTCTATTATTGAAGAACCATTTATAAATCAATATGTTTTGTTAAACTATATTGTAGAATGAAAGAGTTTGTAAATGGGAATAGGGGGGAAAAAGAAATATGGTATATATGTAATATATCTTTAAAAAGGCAATGGATAAATGAAAAAGGAATATATCTACTGTAATTTCTGAACAAGAGTGACCATAGAAATATGGGAAAGGTCACAAAAAGGAGTGATTGAAACAGAAAAAAGGAAAGAAGGAAAACTCAAACCAGTAGGGCAGTAGATCCCACTAAAGAACTTTTGTGTAGGAAAAGAGATATAAAGAAAAATAGGAGCCTTATTGTGGATCTAAATTAAAAGGAGTTTGTGTATAGGAATACCACTTTCTCTAAGAGTGTTTTTGAAGAGGGGACCATGAAACTCTGAAAATCCTTAAAGAAGAAAATCTTCAACTCTGCCTCAGAGAGGGACCCCTCTTTGAAGGACAAACAGTTTCATCTTTGTTATCTGGGTGGGGTAGGCTCAGTCCTGAAACTCACTGAATTTAATTCAAATTCTAGCCCTAGCTGAAAACCCAGCAAGGAGCCACGTTGGGACTCTACCAAAGGCCCCCTTTAGCTAAATCTCTCATTATAAAAAGAGCCAAACTAAAATCCTCTCTCTGCAGAGGTTCCAAACATGCCATGCTATGTATGCTATGCTTGGCACACCAAGAGCCTCTGCCCACTGGAATACTCTTTCCAGTACTATCCTTTCTTTTACCCTCAACTATTTCCCTAACTAGATTTTAACCTTACTTCCAATCCCCATAATAAATCTCTTTTATCAATCTAAGTTTTGGGGTCTGTAAATTCCTTTACAGAGAACTACTTGTGCTGCCAGAAGGGAGTCTCCAAAACTCCCTACCCTTGCTCTGAAACCTACCCTGAACCCCAAACCTGCCACTAGATCTCATTTAACTCCCTGACCACCAGAAACCCTAATTTCATTTGGGTTCCCCAAATCTAAACATCATTTTATCTACAAATAAATACCTATATGGAGCAGAAGAATAAATTATCAGAATATATATAAATGGAAGAAAATTAACAAAGAGAACAAAAGAAATCCTCCTTAGAAAAAGGTAACAAAACTAACCAAGAATTTTAAAGGGACAAATTTGGGGAGTAGATTTTAAATGAACAATTTAACTGAGAGGGGGACAAGAAAAGAAAAAAAAAAGACTTAGATAAGTAAAGTTAAAAAAATAAAAAGAAATAATAATCTAAGAAAAACTCCAATGAAAGAGAGGAAGGTTACCAGACAGTATGTAGGAATAGAGCTATATCAAAATAGATTAATTATTGTAAATATTAATATATCAAAATATATTATGATTAATTGTGGGGATAAAGTTCTTAAAAGAAGAAAAGGGGGAAAATTATCCTAAATAGAGGAAAATAAAAATATCAGGCAGAGTGTATCTGTCATGCTCCTAATGACAGGGCTTTCATTAGACAATAAGAAAACTTTATAACAAAAAGGGCTATTCAAAAGTGAGATGAGTTGCCTCAAAAGTTTCCCCATTCTTTGATGTTTCCAACGAGAGTCTGTACAACAATTTCCAAGTATGTCATGGTGTGAATCTTTAAAGAAATTAAAGAAAGATTAAAGAAATTATTAAAATTATTAAAGAATTATTAAAGAGGGGCAGCTAGGTGGCGCAGTGGATAGAGCACCAGCTTTGAATTCAGGAGGACCTGAGTTCAAATCTGGTCTCAGACACTTAACACTTCCTAGCTGTGTGACCCTGGGCAAGTCACTTAACCCCAGCCTCAAAAAATAAATAAATAAATAAATAAAATAAAGAAATATATGGCTAAAAAAAGGTGGAATGTAGAAAGAAGAAGAAATAATTAGTATCTAGTTCATCTACTTTATTGGTATCCGGTATGTCTAGAAAATTAAAGGAAGACTACCACAATATTATATGAATTCCTTGTGTAGAATTTACAGGATATGGACCAGAATCACATAGGATGAGAAGGCATTGATTGGTTTTAATCCACACCATGGAAAGTGTGTATCCATATCAATGGAATCATAGATCCATTAAAAAAAAAATCCAGTATCATTTACAGAGGAAAAATTTAAATAGCATATCTGACAAAAGGAGTAGAGGTTATATTGACAAAAAGAAGAGTCTATTTCAATGTTTTCTATACATGTGTTAAAATCATACAAGATCCCTTTATATATACAACCACAAAAATCACTTTAATTATCCTCTGCTGGCCAGTATCAAGTAAAGCATCTGACAGATCTATTTACAATAATTTGGAAGATAACCTATGCAAAACCTAATGTTCATGAAGGAGTTTACAATAAATAAATCCCAAGCTTCTGTACCTCTTCCTGTTTTTTATATAACTATGCTGATTGCCTCAAGCTCCAGAATATTAATGATCTTCTTCACTGAAATACAAAGACATATAAAGAGTTCAGTTTGTTAAAATAGAGGAGGAGGTGGTGGAATCTAGTAATTAAAAATTATTATTGTCCAGACTATGACATGATGATGTTCAAAGGATATAGCCTTTGGTTTCCTATATCAGTGCATAGATCTTAGACATGCTAACTTGGACCAAGATCTTAATAAAAACAAACAAAATAAAACCCTAAAGTTTTATCTGGGAAACTGGGTAACATTTTCAATTATAAGATATCTTTCCTTTTCAAGACTATTTCATAAAATTGAAAAGGGTTTTTTGCAACTAAAATCAACACAATTAAAATTCGAAGGGAAATAGTGAGTCAAGAAAAATAAATTTATAGCAAGCTTTTTCTAATAAAAGCCTGATATCTAAGATGTATAAGAAATTGAACAAGAGCCATTCCCCAATAGATAAATGATCAAAGGATATGAACAAATACTTAATAAGGAAGAAATGCAATCTATCAGCAACCATGTGGGAAAAAATCTCAAGATGAATTCAAATTAAAACAACTCTAAAGGTCTATTTCACATCTATCATATGCAATGAATTGGTCCAACCATTTAGGAAAGCAAATCATAACTATTTTCCAAAATACCCTAATACCCATTGATACTTAGTATATATCACAAAAACAGCCAAAAGACCCACATGTACAAAAATATTTATAACACACTTTTGAAAACAGATGCTCATCAAATGGAGAATTATTGAAAAATATAGAATTAGAATATGAAAATATTATACCCATAGAATGAAAAAAAAATGCAATTTTTTTTTTGTTTTTGTTAATCAGCAAAAATACATCCATTTTTTCCTTTGTTGAATTGTTTTTAGTTTTGCTGAGTAAATGATTCTTTGCTTTCTGGAATACTGTATTCCAAGCTTTCCATTTCTTTAGAATGGTGGCTTCTAAATTGTACGTGATTCTGGCAATAGCTCCTCAGTACCTGAATTCTTTCTTTCTGGGTGCTTGAAGCATTTTTTTTCTTTGACCTAAAAACTCTGGATTTTGATTATAATGTTTGTGGGAACTTTCATTTTGGGGAATTTTTTTTTTTAGGAGATAGATTCTATTTTCACTTTCCTATCTAGACCTAAAAGATCTGGGAGTTCTCTTTTAAGATTTCTTGAAATATGTCTAAACTCTTGTTTTAGATGTCGTATTCAGATAGTCCAATGAGTTTTTAATTTTACTCCTTGATCTGTTTTCTAGATCAATCACCTTTTCTATGAGATATCTTTTATTTGATGGAGTCACATTTGATCCATTCTGACTTTGTCAGTCTGTTGCTTGGCTAAGGTTTTTAGTACCTTTTTCAATACTTCTTCTAGGACTCTTTCATTGACAAAAATATTTTTAATTTAAAAAAAAAAAATTCATCTCTTTTAGGAATTTAGTTGAATTTGTACCCAACTTTTATTTTTCTTTGAGACTTTTGTCTCATTCTCTTCCAGATTTATATCTAGAGCATCCCTCTGCCATAATAGCTTTTTTTTGACAGTATTTTTTATTTACTATTCTTCTAGCCAACTTCTTAACTTTAGAATTGATGTTAGAACTATATTTGTGCACCTATGGAAGGAAAATTTGACTTGTCCTATTTTATTATATTTGGACATTAAGTTTTATGTTCCAGAATCTCAGGGACAGCTCAATCTGGAAATCTGGAAGTTTTTGGTTGTTGTAACCCTTCATTCTCAAAGAGGATCAAAATGACAGCACCTTGTTAAAGTTAAGTTGCCATGAGTATCTGACTTTGACTCATCAGATCTACTAGTATGAGCTAAGAATGTTCTGCTACAAATGAGACATAAATAGGCCCTATGAACATTTGGGGTGGTTTCTCTTTGTACATCTCACATTTCTTCTGAGCTAATTCAATTCTGCTTTGCTTATGGAGCACAGCATCTTCTCTGATGAGGGTATGCTATGTTGGGCCATTCTCTGCCAGGGTCTCCCATGTCATAGAATCAATTCTAAAGTTCTTAAGAAAGACCTTAGGGGTATCTTTATATCTCTTTTTCTGACCATATTGTGAGCACTTGTCCTTTGTGAGTTCAACATAAAATAGTCTTTTTGGCAATTAATACATTTGGCATTTAAACAATGTGGCCAGCCCAAGAGAGTTATGTTCTCTGCAGTAGAGTTGGAATGCTTTGCAGTTTAGTGTCCACTTACAAGTTTTTAGTACTCCCCAAGTGGTCTGATCCAAGGCAAAATTTTATTGCTTCCCTTCCTGATCTGAGCTCTGCAAATTTAAGAGCTTCTTTTGAGTGTGAGCAACAATAGACTGCTTTTGAACTTAGCCACTATTAGCTTGGTGACATGGTTCAGAGTAGAGTGAAAGAATTGCACGTTATTGTTTGTTTTGGGATTCCTGCCCTGATTAATCCTCTTTGGGATTCAGCCTGAGCTAAAAGATAGAACTGAGAAGATATTCTGCAGAAATCTGAGTCATAATACCTACTTTTGAACCTCTTCTTTTCTCAGTATCCAGTGTCTGCAGATCTTTTTGTCTGTTACCTTATGACAAAATGACCTAGAAAAAATAACTTGGTGACTTTTTCTTGGATTTTTCCATGGGAATTTGGTCTCATGCATTTTCTAGATAGTTTGGAAGAAGATTTGGGAGAAGGTCCTAGTAGTACTTCCTTCTGCTAATCTCCATCTTGGCTTTCTCTTCAAATATTTGGCTTTCAAAAAACCTGAGAAAATTTATATGAACTAATGCAGAGAAAAGTGAAAGCAAAACCAAGAGAACAATTTATACACTGAATACAAATATATAGAAAAAAAAAAAAAAAAAAAAACAACTTGAAAGCCTAAAGAAGTCTAGTCAGTGCAAGGACCAATCATTATTCCAAAATACTTATGATGATGCATTCTTCCCACTTCTTTCTCTAGAGGTGATAGACTGGGGTACAGAATAAGACACATTTTTAGATAGGAAAAAATAAATTGAAGTTCCCTTCAAACCCCGAGGAAGCATTGGAATAGTCTTCAGTAAAAGACTTTGAAAAAAAAAAGATTTAATTACAAGTTGTCATTTTAAAATATGATAGACATACACAGAAAGAATGTATAGTCCCTTAATAGTGCTGAAATACAAGGTAGAACACCCCTCTCTTGGAAGAGTATGTTAATGATTCCTCTGAGGCATCATGCTAACCTGTACATCATGATACTGAAACTTCCAACTCCTTTCTCTAGTCCTTGACTTTACCATTGACTGTACCTGGTACATGGTAGACACTCAGTAAATATGAATTGAATGAAGCTGTGCTTCTCTTCCAGGGATGATCTTTTTCCCAGGACCCTGCTGCTTCCTCTACCTCAGCATCTTTGGGTGTCTATGGGGGGTGTGCCATCAGAGCAAGGGCTGGACTCTCTGGAGGTTAACATTTCCTCTTCCAATATGATTCTACCTGAACAAAGAGGTTTTTTTTCTAATTCTAAGGCCTCTGCCTTAGAATTAAAAATGGCATTTATAGAGGGCAGAACTTTGGAGAGGTATACTTGTTTTTAATAAATTTAAAAAATTGATTAGATTAGAACAAGGTTAAGAAAATATCCATGTAGGAGGAAAAATTATTTTGAAGATATTGAAACATAGAGATTCTCAAGATATCTGAAAGGTAGTAGTAATTCATTAAAAAATCTAGGAAGAAAAATTTATAGTCTTCATGCTGGCAAGAGGTTATAACCTCAAGTCATAAAATGTTATGAAAAGAATATCAAGACAGTTCTCTTAAGAATGATTTTTGGTCTATCTTTTAATGCCTTAAGAGATAATCCACTTAGAGAGATCCACTTTTACTAGAGTTTATTCATTTGAAGGTGACTAAAAGTTAAAATTTTTTTTATAAATAACTTTACTCAATATGCACTGCTTTGAGATTGATTTTTCAATATATTTATCTATTCTAGAACTTTGTTACAACTGAAATTAATCTGACAACTTTTAAATGAATTAATTTTTGTATTAATCCATCTTCTTATTGAAAATATTTTATTCTTTATCAGAATCTCATCCTCCTAACTGAGGAATGAACAATGTCAAGAATAAAAAATTGGGTTATAATTTTCAGTTTGTATTTTGAGTTTCTTAAATATATCAACATGATAATTGATATCCTAAAAGTATAAATTCTCTAATTTTAAACACTTCCAAATCTGATTTTCTAATGATGAGACATAAGATTTGAGCTAACTTTTATTATTTGGCTTGATTATTAGCAAAGTAAATTTAAAATTGTGTTGAAACCAATTCTGTAGGAGTTTTTTGTTTGTTTTATTTTTTATTTTTTCTCTTCCAACAGAAGGGAAGAAAAGGTCATTTTGTAAGTGACCTGAACCTGAACCTAAGAAACTAGTTAACTGGAAGCTACTTTGAGACCACATTCAAACCAGAGAAATGTATCAAATATTTCCAGAGAACCAGACAACTATATGAGATGAGACTTCTATGAAATGGGCAATTTAAAAAAAAAAATTAATTTGCTTTTTCCCTATATGCCTTTTATTTGTAAGGCCTATTTACCAAAAGGGACTCTTCTCTTTGATTTGATCAATTTTCTTTTTCTCCTCACATTATTTTCCCTTATAAGTCCCAAGTTTAGACATCCTTGATGAAGAATTTATCCTGTGAGTTAATAGAGACTGCATCTCTCAATAGAATCAAATTGGAGAGAGAAATGATTTCTTTCATATATTAATAACCAATTATTAAATTAGGACTTAACTAAAAATTAACCATTGTGGGAAATCTTGGGTAAGACTTACCCAGCCAGGAAGATTAAGATCTAATCAAAGACAGTAAAAAAATTTTAAGTTTAGGTATAAGAGTAGATTCCTATTCATTGTGTTATCTAGACAGATCTGGGAAAATGCAGGTTTTCCCTTTTGCCATATGAGTTACATGAAATTCATATGGATAGTGATGTCTCTTTGACTAAGACTAGATGTTTAGATGTTCAATGTCATGTACATCAAGACCCTTAATGGAATAAGACCACCTCTCATAATCTTCATTCCTTCTTATTGTTAACCAGTCACAGTCAATTGCCACCTTCAAGGTGGGGGATGCCAACTCCTACTCTTCCAAAGACATATAAGTATTGAATTGGATCTATGAGGGGTCTATGGCATTCAATAATATCATTTGCTCTTGTATTGATAATGCTATCTATTATTGTTATCATTAATAACTATTCACTCATATGTTTATCTCTACAAAAATTTTGAGAATCTACCACATACAGATCCATACTTTGATATCTTCTTGTGATAAGGTAACCATGGGTTCCCTAAAACAATGCCTGCAGCACACAGAAAGCTTCTGCCATTTGGAACAGCTTTGAGAATTATCATGGCAACAGAATGAATCTGCTTTCCAAATACTAAGACCAGCCTCGCTAATTAGAGAGATTCATTCATTACCAATAAATCCTCCACTTAGTGAAGGATTCTTAACCAAGGGGAACTATGAAACCAAGAAATATAATAGTGCCTAATTCTTTTGTGACTCCTTTTGTTTCTTCATTGACAGTGGCTGAGGAGTGACTGATAAGAATTATATAGTTTTTTAGTTGTAAACTCAAAATATGAGATTCTTGCCAAATGACTGAATATTATACTAGAGAAACTGATTCATCTCAATTTTGACATCAGTATAAATGAAACCAGAAGTTAGAGAAGGAAGTTGTTAAAGGAAGAGGGGGGGGGGAAAAAGGATGGATCACAGAGTCTCCTTAAAGAGTCAAAGTAGCTTGTGCAGTCGATTTTACTTTATGTCCAAAGATATGAAGAAATGTCATTTTGTGGGGTATTTGGTTGCCTGGTATTGCAGAGATTATAAATATTAGCAGAAAAGTAGGGAGAAAGAAGAAGAAAGTAGGAGAGGAGGGAGGAAGAGGACTGAGAAAAAAAAGACCTGATTTATTATTGTATGCAATCTAGAAGCCTAGCTACTCTGAGGCAAACTGGGAGGAATACTGATAAGATTATCTGGGCCTTAAGTGGGCCTTTTGTTTTTACTGAGGCCTTTTGCTCCTTTCCTGGACAAAACCATGATGATCCCCACAGTTTATTATATCCAATCAGAAAGCCAAGCTATTATGTCTACCCTCAAGCTTATACTTCCCCTATTAAAAGACCTACTTGTACTGTAATTCCCCTGCTAAACTTCTTTAGGAATTTAGCCTACTAGTCAATGGCAATAATCCCTTGCTAAAATTCCTTTTTAAAAAATGTTTTTAGCTAGCTTTATGGCATGGAGGATTCTTTAGGAACTAGCCACACCTTAATAGCTTCTTACCCCTGGCTAATTTTGAGTTTTTCTAGGAAATTGTGGCTGATGTAGGTAAATGATATGGCACCAGATAGTGTTTTAGGAGAGCACCAAATGTTATGAGTTCAGTCATGTAAATAATGCACAATGGCCATTCTTTATGACAAAAAGTATGTTTATTTAGGAGAAGAGGTTACAGACAAAATGAAGAGAAGCAATATACAGGAGGAATGATAAATATGAAAGAGGGGGAAGAGCATGTAATTATCAAGAAAGGGGTTTTAATAATTAATGATGGAAAAGACAAGATCCTTAGCAGATTCACAATTGCCCAATAGAAAGGGAACACCCTAAAAGATTTGGTTAGCTAAAAGGAGAAATGAGGTTTGAGGAGAGATTGAATAAAGTTAGGAAAGATACCATGTGACATGGGGAGAGAGAAGGGGGAAAGACACCATGAGAAAGAATGTTGTGGTAGATTGACTCAAAGGAGGGCAGCAAAGATGGCACGGGCCATGAGCATATTTGTAGGGAAAATTTAACCTCATAGGCATGACTGGGATTTCTAACAGAACACAGCAAGGTGAGGTTGCCATGACCCCCATAGGGGTTGTGAACCTCAGTTGACGTAACTTGGAATCTGACTGGAAGACCTCCACAGAGGGTGGGACTACGTCACGTCGTAGCCTTCTCCCTAGCCTCCCTGGGGAATAATTTCATTAATGCTGCCAATCACATCCAGCCAATCAGGAGGACTTCATTACTTAGCATTCATCTTTCCTCTTGTTAATTGCTAAAAAAATAATAATAATAATTTTAAAAAATACCAAAACCAAAAATAAAAACAAACAAAAACACCTTTTTTTCTTTGCTAAAAACCTCATATGGATTTAGCTTGCTGTTAGCAACATAATAAAATCTTTGCCTCTTGATTTGAACATTGTCTAAGCCTATAAATTCTTTTGAGACAATTAGCTATCCATAATCCATAATCCCAATATGCTTTTGGGTCCAACACTCCTTCACCTCATCATCCAGTGGCCCAAATGGTGAGAGTCTGGCTATACTCCAAACCCCATCACCTCCTTTCTCCTTTCCTCCCTTCTCTCTATCCACATAGGAATCATATCCTTACATGTAAGTGCTCTGTCCAAAATTATATATTTTGATCACTGAAATCTCATAAATTATCTTGGGGTTTGAGGCTAGATAATTTTTTCCTCTTCCATTTTAAAGCCTAGGACAATTAACTCTCTTTGTCCCATGTAGTTTCATTTGATTTCTTGAAATAGAATTCTGGAAAACTTTGGAATTCAAATGACTTTGACCAGCCTTAACCCCATGGCTCTCATGGATTGTCCAATAATAGTCCATGACCAGACTAGTCCTCACTTGATCATTATCTGGATCTTGATGTCTGGGAATAAGTGTAAATAGCAAATGTTTCTGTTCTGGCCAGAAATCCTGAGGGTGTTCCCCCTGTTTGCTTTCTTTTTTTTTTTTTTTTTTTAAATTAGTCCATCTTTTGCATTATTTCTTACCTACTGTTAAATTACTGAATGGATGTTGCTTCAGACAAATTGAGGCCTGGGAAGGACCTTAGCTTAAAAAGGCCAAAGTCTGCTACTGTGTCTGGTGTCATCTCTAGTCATCCTGACTTATGTCTTGCCACTAGAGAAGAATGAAACTAATGATTTTGCACAGCCCCACCTCACTTAAAATCCTGATATCATTGGCCCTCTCAGAACTAAGGACAAAATTGGCCCTATTGTCTAGTGCAAAAATAAAAACACAAGACCCACTGACCAGATATGAATCTCATTACTCTCAACTAGAATGTTCAGTTCAGGCTCAACAGCTTGAATCAGATTAAAATTTAATTGGAAAATAGTAAAATGTTTAAAAATACAATAAAATAAAATATTAATATGCAATTTTCTAAGTCAATCTGTTGCCCATAGGGATCCTTATATAGGGATACCCATTTCTATTTGAGTTGAATAGCACCAATCTAGCACAATTTCTCTATGTTGTCTACAAAAATAACATAAAATTTTGCCATGTGCTTTGCTGGAATTCAGATTTGTTATGTCTATTGTTTAGCAGGTACACTATGACTGTGATTCCTCTTCTGTTCTTTTCATTTTTTTTTTTTTAAAGATCCTTCATAGCAGCTCAACAATCATATATGCCAAGTTCTTTTAATTCCAAGAAATACTCTATCCAGGCTCAGTGAACAGAGGCCATGGACCACTAGGCTAACTCTCTCCTAGCACCTTTTCACTTATTTTTAGTGTCAATACCTCGTTAACCATTTTTATCCTTACCTCCCTCTTTTAATAATCTTGTCCCTGATAGAAAAAATATAAGCAAAATAAGAATTATCTCTGCTCTCTTTTAGTTACTCATTACAGTCCTTGTCTCACATTGAACAGCCTTAACCCACAATATCAGAAAACCACAGAATCATAGAGTTGAAAAGAAAAACGGTGCAAGCCACAAGAATCTCATTTGTGGAACAGGACAAGGACAACAGCCTGAAGAGGCTGCAGATCTGCTTCCTTGAAGAGCCCCCAAGGCCACTGTGGCTCTGCTAACCACAGCCCTGGATCTTTCACTGGGGAACTTTTCATGGTGTTCGCTGAGCTCTTGCTGCCATCTTCTGGTCTTGCTCGGAATTATAATTTCTGTGCTGCCCCTTTGCTAAGGGGAATGCTTCTTTTTGTCAGTCTGGCCCAGACTTCAGCCCTGTTTTCGTGTTTGGACAGTAGGCCATACCCCTCCAAGTCAGGGAGATTCCCTTAAACCAAATCTGTCTTTTAAGCTCTTTTGCTTCTACTTTAGCATCAATTCCTCCATGTCAGCCTGAGTACATGATTTTCAACTCCCATAATTCCCCATTGGCAGATACCAAAGCCATGCAGATCTGAGAAGGCTGCTAACATTCTTTGTCCTGTATTCAAGTCACTGGGATTTACATACAAGTACCTTTGGGAAAGAGATGCTTACTAGAATGTTCTCTTTTGAATTGCATTTTGTTTTCAGAAATTCTACTTTCAATAAAATTTGCTTTCTTTAATATTACGAACTATATACTAAGGGTATTTATTGGTGTCAACATATAGAGTGCTATAGTAATGACTTTCCCAGATATTCTAGGTTATTTTGCAAAAAGAGTGAAATATTATCCAAAGTATACCTGCACCCTTTTTATGAGTCTCTGACACAAGGACATTATATAATAGTTACAGAAATTTGTGATTAAGCTTGTAGAAATTGAGGATAAGATAAAAATCTTCAAAAATTCTAAGATTTATAGTGCTATTTAAAACTAATTTTTAATATAACATTATAAGCCATACAGAGAGAGGGGAAAAAAACAGGGGGATATATAGTAAATTTAAACACTTCAAATTAGATTTCTCAAGTGAGTTTTTATACTTTTATGGTTTAGAGAATAATTTCCTTGTGTGCACGATTCAAATCTGTTTTTGAAGGTTTTAACCACATAAAGATCATAGAGTTTAAGTCTGTCATTTTACAGATGAGGAAACTGAGGCCCCCAAGAAGACTTAACAAAGAACACACAAATTACAGTAACAGAAATGGAAACTGAATCCTAGTCCTCGGGTTCCAAATGCAATCCTATTACCACTGTAACACAGTGGAGAATTGTCCTCATTCAGCAGGCTCCAATGTCTTGACTCTTAACTAACCCCTGAGAACAGAACTGATCTATTTGCTCTTTTAGAAAGATGAATTAAAAGTAGTTTAAATATATTTTAAAACAAGATTTGAAATAATCAGATATTTAAATTATATGTTTAATTTATTGAAAGTTGACTTTTTAAATTTGTATTTTCACTTTCTGGATACTCAACATAAAAGACAAAAGTTCCGATTCTTTTTTCTAAGTGAAACACTGAAAATGAGCAATGGGGGCTTAGAAATTTATTATATATATATATATATATTTGTAATAGTCTAACTACAAACTATTTATTAATGAAAAATATTCACATGGATCTATGGTAGGCATTTATTCTTAATAGTGTAGACTCCAACCTTTCTATACCTGTCTATTTTGTATGGCTTATGTCTTCTCCTATAATTTAGTAGGGACACTCAATTCACTGGGATACCTTCCTCAGTTTCTCTTGTCATCATGGAACTCAAATGGAATATTGATTATTCCTCATTCTTGCTACAGGAGTAGCCCATCTTTTTTACTTATATTTAAAATTTATGATATCCTTTAGTCCTCTTTTTAAAAAATAGCATTTCATTCTACTAATGCCCACTAAGCAATTTTCCATTACTCCTCCGAGAGAAAATTATTTTTGATTCTTTGGAAGCTATAATGTCTGATGTTTTATCCCCCATTTAGCAATTCACAAATAAATTTAGAATCTTCCTGAATTGAGCATAGAATTGATTGAATATAGGATTTCATGGAACATATATAGCATGTTGTTACTATGCCTATTATATTGTGATTCTTAATCTGGCCAAAATAAAAACTTATAATACTAAATGAACGGTTTTATTGTACTGCAATAGATTTTTACTGTTATGAGAAATCATTGGTTTTTAAATAAGAGTTAATAATCTTGGAGAGAAATTTTTGATTTGTTCAAATATATGAAACAAAGCTCATTTCTTTTTTAATTTTTAAATATATAATGTCATATATACATTTGTTAATTGACATATGTATTTATAAGTTATAGAAGAAAATGACTCTTATTCTATTTATATAACTCCAACCAGAATCTTTTCTCTCAGTTCCTTATATCTTACTTGAGGTTTCATTATGTAAAGTAATTGGAGTACTGGCCTTTTAAAACTCAAAAGTAGTTTGTAAGGAGACAAAAAGCTATAGCAACATGACAAAGATACTATTTGCATATTAAAAAGCTACAGACTGCATGACAACTATCATAAAGTATTGAAAATTCATAATAATATAACAATGATATTCTTCATGAATTGTTGTAAAGTGGGTGGTTTTGCACTGACCCAATTAAATGTCACTGTTATAGTCATAACAGCAGGATATATATAATAATTTATTCAAAATCTGTTTATCTGCACAATAAACTTTTAGGCAACAAAATGTGAGAACAGGGGTGTGTTTGCGTATGTGTATGTGCACACTTCTTGAATATTTCTGACTGAAAGAGCATGTGTAGATACACATAGTGATTGATGGTTGCTCCTTTCTCTATTCCTAATGCCCTAAAAGAATAAAAAGTATACATGGAAATGTGAAATATGGTTAGTGTTTTGGACAATAAATAGCAAATTAATATTTACCCTTTTCTGACCTCAGGAATACTATGATGATACTTTGGAAAAAGCAATTCAATTAAAAACCTTATCAACCTGGGCTCTACTAATTTTGAACTTTTATTTGACTCAGTTTAAAAAAAAAATGAATAATTTTTTTGTAGGAGACCTACTCAACTTATTTTTCTAACCTCTATAGGTTTACATAAAACCACCAAATCATTTTTTACTAAAAACAAAACACATTATGTAATTATATATTACAGCCATTATTTCTTGTATCTGTAAGGGAAAAGCAGATAATTTACTTCATGATCAACAATAACCCCCATCCTAATGTAACAGTAGCCCCATTCACATCTGGAACCCCTAAACCTCCGTAGGCACAGTGGACTGGTTTTGCACTTTACCAATGCTTTGTGCTGGGTAGGTTCTTCAGTTTCCTTTCATGTGTAGCCTTTCCTCAATTTCATAATAATAAGCTCAGTAAGAGTGGAGATAGTCTTTCCCTTTAAGATTAGATATACTTAATTTCTGATTAATTTTTAATCTATATTGCCACATGTCTTTATTGATTGTAATTTATATTGCTTTATGGTCTAAAAAATTATGCATTTAATATTTCTTTTCTACATTTGTTTGTAAGTTTGTCCTAATCATGATTAATTCTTGTGAAGATATTATATAACAACTGATAAAAAGATCATATTATTTTATTGCAATTCAATTTTCCCTAGAGACCAGATTTGAACTGAGGTTCTCCTGACTTCAGGGCTGGTACTCTATCCACTGCAACACCCTAGCTGCTTCTCTCCTTCATTTCTTTATTTTATGGTTAGATCTATTTAGCTCTTAGAGGGAAATTGAGCTTCCCCCACTGGCTTAGTTTTACTGTGTTTACTCCTATAATTCATTTAAATTTTCCTTGAAATATTTGCATACTTTGCCATTTGGTGCATAAATGTTTAGTATTAATAGTACTTCATTGTCCATGGTAGATATCTTTTAACAAGATGTTTTTTTTTTCTTGCTTATCTCTTTGAATTGTTTTTTGTTTTTGCTTTCTCTGAGATCATGATTACTTTATTTTTACTTTAACCGAAGCATATTAAATTCTTCTCCAGTCCCTTGTCTTAATTCTGGTTGCATCTTTTTGTTACAAGTATGTTTCTTGTAACTAACATATTGTTGGATTCTCATTTTTAATACATTCTGTTTCTGCTTTGTAGGTGAGCTAATCCCATTTATACTTAGTTATTTTAATTATACTTTTACCTCCATCCTATTTTCCCTTGTTGATCTTTTTCTCTTTTATTATACTGTCCTTCATCATTTACCTTTAAAACTCAAATTTTGTGTTACAAAAGCATGATGCTGTAAAAGGTGATTTAGGGACGTCACTAATCCTGGCATTTTCTAACTGTTAACAGTTAAAAGTCCTAGAAACTTCTCCCTTGATTTTCAAAGGGCAGCCAGGGTAGAAAGGTTTATAGTATATGATACAATGTCTTCACATTGCCATCTGACACAAAAAGATTCAGATTAAAACTTTTGATTTTAAGAATTTTATTTGATATACAGTATTTATGATACTGTAGATTTCAGGTATTATTAAAAATAAATGAAATCATTGAGTTGTTTAGCAAAAAAGAGCACAGAATTCTAGGGAATTACTAATAGGAAAAATGTTTTGCATGTTACCAATTTTGTGTTGAATTTTATGGACTAATTCATGGTTACTGTGTCAGGAAAAGTGCATATTATCAGAATTAATGTTTTGTTGTAAAGAATAGTCATAAACTTTTATTTTTAGCAACTTCTAGCAAAGATCACAGTTTTTGGTGGTGAGAATCTAACCCCTCCTCCTCTCTCCCTCCCACTATTTTTCAATACATCAACATAGATAATGTTTGCTTTTGGTGTTTTTATAGAAATGTAACCCCCTCCACTATAAAATTCTGTCCTTACATTCCTCTTTTATATAAGATAAATTTTCCTATTCTTCCTCTCTCTTCCATTTTCCCAGTGCATTCCTTTTCCTCACTCATCCATTTTTTCACATCATCCCAACAAAATCAACTCATTACTAGTGCCCTCTTGTCTATGCAAATTCCTAACTTCCCCAATAATGAGTGCATTCTTATAAATTACAAGTATCATTTTCCCATGTAGGAATGTAACAATTCTAATCTGAGTCCCTTATTCTGTTATATTTACTTTTTTGTGATTCTTTTGAGTCTTACATTTAAAAATAAAATTTTCTATTCATCTCTCATCTTTTCATCAGGAATGCTTGCAAATCCTCTATTTCATTAAATAACCATTTATTTCCCTAAAGGTTTATAGTCAGGTTGCCTGATAAGTTATTTTTTATTATAATCCTAGATTTTTTGCTAATACTATATCTCAAGAATTTGGCTATGATAGTCAAGGAGTTTTCATTTTGTGATTTCTTTCAGGAGACAAGTGAATTTTTCTAATTTCTATTTTGCCTTTGTTTCTAGAATTTGAGGGCATTTTTCCTCATGATTCTTAAAATACATCTTTGATCATTGCATTCAGGTAGTATAGTAATTGTTAAATTATCTCTTTGATTTATTTTATAGACCACTTGTTTTTTTTAATGAAATAACTCATATTTTCTTTTGGGCTTTTTTTCATTCTTTTGATGTTTTGTGGAGTATTATCTCTCACTTACACAATTTTAATTTTTTAGCAATTATTTTCTACACTGAGCTTTTATACCTCTTTTCCCATTTGACCAACTCTGTTAAGGGTTTTTTTCCCCCAGTATTTTTGTACCTCTTTAACTTTAATTTTCTTGCATTGATCTTATTTCTTTCTCCATTTTTATCTCTATTTTCTTATTTGATTTTGAAGCTATTTTAGATCTTCCAGGAACTCTTGTTAGGTTTGTGTCCAATTCACATTTTTCTTTGAAGCTTTGTTTATGGGTGTTTCTAAATCATTATCTATTTCTGAGTTTGTATTTGATGTTTCTTGTCTCCATGGCAAATTTTTGTGGTCATAATTCTTTTCTTGTTTTCTGCTAATTTTTCCTGCTTATTTTTGACTTTGAATTTGTTAAAGTTAAGCTTTGCTCCTTGGCATGGAGTGGGGGTGAGCACTGACCCAAGATTTAAGCCTTTCCACATTTTTTTGTTTGAGCTAGTTCTAGGGGTTTGGATCACACCAATACAGTATGATCTGGAGAGATGTATGATCACTGCTCCCCTGGTCTGTATTCTGGTTGTTATCCAGGAAAAAAATCCTGATCCTTTGCAATCATAAGAACTACTGCTTCTTGAGGGTCTTTATTCCCTTGGGACCAAAAGCAATATGATTTGTCAGGAGTCCTGTTCCTTTCCATCCTGTAACTGTTACCGGAAAGGGGGTAGTCAAACAGTGCTCAGCTAGTGTGGAGGTCCTTTGCAATCTCTTTCTGACTAGTTGCCAGATTCCCTTACCTCTAATTATCTTTTTAGAAGCAGAATTTTCTGAAGCTACTGCGGCTATTTTTGCTGCCTCCAGGGCCCACAGATTGGGCTGGCACCATGTAAGCTCTAGGCTAGCTCCCGCCTCAGTATCATAGGCTTCTCCTTCCAATCTCCTAAGTTTCATAGGCTGGGAAAATGTCTCACTTTGATGTTTTTTTGTTGGCTCTGACTCTCCAGATTTCTATGTGAGGTATTAAAGGTTTTGGAGGAGAATGCCGGAAGAACTCAACTTTAGAGCTTCTTTTAACTCTGCCACCTTCAACTTTAAAGCTTCTTTTACTCCGCCCACCTTAGCTCTACCTCCTGTCTTTCCTTTTCTTATTTGTATTCCCCACTCAGCACAATTCTTGGTAAATAGTATTACTTAATAAATGCTTATTGAATTTAAATTCTCTAGGATAAACATTCCTAGCTCTGTCAAATGATACTCATATATCATTGTCTTAAGGCATTTTACCTTCCCAGGTACCTTCCTCTAGATACCCTAGAGCTTATTAAATGTCCCAAGCTAGACACAATATTCAAATGTGGTGTGAACAAAGCAGTTAGTTCTTCCTTAGTTCAAACTTCTTTAGTCTAAAACACTCTGCCTTTCTTCATGTACTTTTATTTGCTTTAGTTTTTTGGCATTCATGTTATACTATTGACTCATATTGAACTTGTAAAAACACTTTTTCAAGTTAACTACTTTTTAGCCACACTTTTTTCCTCCTTCCCTTTCACACTTTGGAAACTGATTTTTTAAAAACATAAATGAAAAGCTTTACATCAATTCTTACTAAATGTCACTTTCTTAGATTTAACCCAACATTCTTAGCATATTGTTAGTTTTGGGGATGTTGATATTGTTATACAATATATTAACTATCTCTACAATTTTCATTTCATCTGCAAAATTGATAAGCATGCCAACTACATACTTTAATCATCATTAATGGAAAATAACCTTCTTTGCTCTTCAAAAGCCATCACTGGCACAAATTTGGGGAAGTAAAACAAATCCTTAAACGCTTGTTCATTTTAATGTTTCCAAATGGTGTGAAAGGATTTATTCCATTTCGCCCCTTTTTGCCCTTCTCATTTTGTTCCTTGATGACCATATGTCCACAGATGCAATTACTGAAAAGTTTAATGATTGAAAAATAAATTAACTTTATGAATATCTTCATCTTTCAAATCTTCAAATGAGATCAAATGAGGAGTGCTTATCTCTTCTCAGGGTTTATATTTCTTATTGAGATTCTCTGTAGTGTATAGTATCATATTGCTTGCCCTCTCAATGAGTGGGGAAGAAACAAGAGGGACAGAAAAAATTTTGAACTCAAAATTTAAAACAATTTTTTTAGATCTTTTAGATCTTTTTTTTATTATTATTATTTTAATGATACTCTGTGACGCAGGTATTCAACAGAGGTTCTAAAGAACTTGTCAAATGACAACTTCAGACCAACAGCTTTGTTCTTCCAATGTCTAAACTGATGAACTCATCCAGATAATCAATACTTCCAAGTAGTTTCTCATCAAGTATAATTTTGGTAAACTATCAAAAAGTATTGCAATAGTCTTGTTTGCTGACCACCAAGTTGGCAGAATATTAGGAATAAATACAGCTGAGCTCTCAACTACTTTTCAGAGATTTTTTTTTTTTAAGGCATCAGACAGACTTGTACATATTATTGTGGTGTATCAATAGAAGATTATAAAAGCAAAAAGGAAGGAGTAAGGGGTAGTAGATAACACTAGAACCTTAATTTTATCTGAATGGGTGAAAGGAAAGAATGCACAAAGTTGCCAACAAAAATCCATTTCCCTCAATAGGGAAAAATGAAGAAAAAAGGAGAGAGGGGATATAAGGAAGAGAGTAGATTAAAAAGAGATTAGGTCTAAAAAAAAATAAATTCAACTATTGAGGATAGATTACAAAGAGTTTTCTAAGAAGGAAAGAACAGAAGTCTGTTTGTTATTGGACACTGAGTAAGTGAAAGAGAAGAAAGGGAAAGAATCATTTTGTACCAAATCTAGAGCACTGGAGCTGAATACACTTATATCTCATTACTCTCTTTATAAAAAGGAAGCAGTAAGCAAAGAGAAGTATAAAAGAATAAAATGGAAATATATAATGATCATCACTGTAAATATAAATGGGATGAAACCATCCATTAAATAATAGTAGATAGGGATAGTAGATTGAATTAAAGCAGAATCCAACAAGAAGGCAGTTACAAGAAATAAATTTGAAACAAAGATTCACACAAAGTTAAAATAGGACCTGGAATAAAAATCTATTATGTTTCAGCTGAAGCAAAATATATTGTGCTCAGAAATCCTTGGGACATGCATTAAGATGTTAGAACCCCTGGTCAAATGAAAGATCCCTTTTCTTTTATCTTTCTCTACCATGAGATCTTGATCACATTTACTCTACAAGTCTAACAGTGAAAACTACTGACCCATCAGACAATTCAGTGGATCTTGTACTCTTAAGTATATTGTTACTGAGTTACCTTAGCTCTTTCTCAAAGTCCAGTATATATATACATGCAGGTCATTCCAATTTTCTATTACTATAACTATGGGAGGAATAGGGGAACTGTGGTTCCATGGCACCAATTCTTCAATCCTCATAAGACTACTTCAGTTACTCCCTAAATGCTGTATACTACTCCTTTGGGACACCCACACTCTAAAATGAAAACAAACCAATCCTCAAGCTGAATATCCTTTTTGGATAATCTTTCATATTCCTTAAATATTCATGAGTTTAAGTCAAACTTCTTTGCTCTAGTTTGACCCGGAAAGTTAGTACACTTCTTTGCCCAAACTGTCTTCTCTCTGCTTGTATATATCTGCATATATATCATAGATTGGGTGTTCAGTTGTGAAACTCCAATTTGATGTCTGTGATATTCTGCTAGTACTCTAAATAAATGGAAGATGTTCTAATTAGTGTTGAGAGTCCAGAAATGTTATCTGGTTCTGGATTCAACTAGGTCATTTTAATACTTGAGATGTCTAGGAAACTCCATATTCATTATAGCATGATGTTAGATTCTTACTAAGTGCTAATGAGATAATGAGATATTAGGTTCTTCTTACTAAGTACTAAGTCGATACTTGACAATTCTCTAGTTCCAGCCTTTCCTGGGGAAGAGCTTGCATGCTTAGGAGGAGCAAGTTCATTGGTTGAAGTAATTTTTCCCAGAAGGCCTTGCATTATCCCACGCCCATATTCTGGGAGGATAAAAGAGGGCAGCTCTGGAGGAAAGAGAGAGTTTTGTCTGGACAAGACTTGAGGCTGCTCTCTGCAGGAAGAAGAATCTATCAGAGAGATTTGAGTTGACACAGCAGATCTCCTCCCAGAGAGTGATCGACAGCTTCTGGAGACAACAGCATGTTACAAATTGGCACCCAACGTGGGGCAAGGACTTTTGCTTATCCTGACAAGGACTTATTCTGAGCCCTTCAGAGGAGCTAGACTGGACCAGGGACAGACACGATCCTGATTCCAGTGGGAAAGCCTCTGATCCAGATCTCAGTCTCTCTGACCCAGAACCGTGAGTAACAAGGAAACTTTGTTAAAGATTAAGTGAGCATTCTAATAGGCAAATAGGGAACTTAACTTGTTAAGGGCTAAACCAGCAATCTCTTATAGTGAAATGGGGCAAATGCCTTCTGTTCAAGGAAAATGTTTAGAGAGCATCATCAAGGTTATGAAAAGCCAAGGATTGATTATAATTTTGGAGGAGATTACTGAGCTTTTAAAAACTGTGAAGGTCATATGTCCTTGTTTTTTTTCTCTGGAAAAAGAATTGGATCTAGATGAATGGGAATTAGTAGGAAAGCAATTAGGTGAACACTACAATTGCCCTTGTGACATTTTGCCCTTTGGTTCCAGACAAAACTCTGTTTCCAAAGATACACTTCATACCTACAATTTAATCCAAATGGCTTTAAAAAATGTTATTCTAAAGGAAGAGAAGGAGCAAAATGGGGAAGTGTCAACTAAACTAGGTGAAAAGGATGAATCAGATAACAATGAAGTTAATTAAGTACAATTCCGGGCAACAGGAGCATTTCCCATCTCCTCCCTCAATTAACCCTTCAGGGGTGGAACAAGAAGGAGGAGGGGAAGAGGCAGAAACATAAACAGAATTGCCTGTGAAGCAGCCTAAGCCTATGACAAGATTAGAAAAAGCATTGGTTAAAGCTAAGAGAGAAGGACAGGATATAAGTGATTTAATACATGCATATCCTGTGATTGAAGAGATTGACTCTGTAGGTCAAAAAAGGAGAAGATATGCGCCTTTAGATTTGAATAAAATTAAAGATTTGAAAAAAGGTTGTACCCTTTATGGGGCTACATCAGCTTATGTTAAAATGTTACTAGATGGTTTGTCTTATGAAGTCCAAATGATTGGAAATCCATAGCAAGGACATGCCTAGAACCTGGACAAAATTTGTTATGGCTTGCAGAGTTTCATGAATTATGTAAAATCCAAGTCAGATGCAATTGGGAAATAGGAGTTAACACACAATTCACTTTTGAGCACTTAGCTGGTGAAGGTCGGTATGGAGAGAATTCAGAACAGATTAATTATACCATGACAATATATGAGCAAATTGCTAAGGCTGCAATAAAAGCTTGGGGTTCCCTCCCTGGACAGAAAGATCGGGGAGAGGTTTTCACTAAAATAGAGCAAGGTCCCAATGAACCTTTTGTGGATTTTGTGGGACGTTTGCAAACTGCTGTCAAAAGAACTATTGGAGAAAATGCAGCTACAGAAATAATGACCAGACATCTGGCTAAGGAAAATGCCAATGAGATTTGCAAAAGAATTATATGGGGATTAGACAAAGATGCTCCTTTAGAGGAGATCATAAGAGGTTGTGCTACAGTGGGGACAAACGCTTTTTATGCCCAGTCTATGATGAATGTGGAAAGACAGGGTCCCTACTGGCAAGGGACTTCTAGAGAAACTCAGCGATGTTTTCAATGTGGAAAAATTGGGCATCTAAGAGCTCAGTGTAGATATGGGGATACAGTGAGAAGACAGGATGAGAGAAGACCTAAAACTCCATGTCCAAAATGTCACAAGGGCCTCCACTGGGCCTCCGAATGTAGATTGACCCAGGGAAATGAGAGGCAGGGCCCAGCTTCAGCCCCCAAGTGAGGCATGATGGCAGCCAAGGTTACATCCAGAGAATTTTAAGACATGATCAATCAGCCAAAAGGCAATCAGATGGAAGAAAGGGATTGAAATTAGGAAAAATAGAGTTGTGTGCAGTAGAGACTACTGAGATACTCCCTGGAGAAGTGAAATCTGTTCCTGTTGAGCCTATGGATCCTTTGCCTCCAGGCACAGTAGGCTTGACCATTTCACCTTCTGAGAGTGCTTACAAAACACTGTCCATCCATACACTGATGTGGGAAACAGGAGAACGTGTAGCTAATATCCCAGCCACTAACACAGGTATACAACGTGTGATTTATCAACCAGGAGAGGTAGTAGCATCAGGCTTATTGTTATGTACCCCTAATAAGCAACCTGGTGATTGTCGCCTAGATTCTGACTCCAGTGAACAAAATCCAGGAATATATTGGACAGCAGCTGTGACAGCTGACCGACCTATGCTTACTATTTATATAAATGGAATACCATTTGAAGGATTGGTAGACACAGATGCAGATCGTACAGTTATTAGAGGTGCCCATTGGCCCAGTCACTGGCCAAAGATTAAGGCACACACCTACATGTCTGGGGTAGGAGGATCAATAGCAGTAGAAGTTAGTGCTAGGCCTTTGAGATGGATATTTGAAGGTGAGACAGGAGTTTTTACTCCTTTTGTGGTTGAAAAAATCCCCATCAATCTGTGGGGAAGAGACATTTTATAGCAGATAGGATTACAAATAAGCACTTTGGCTTTTTAGACAGGGCTGCTGTTGAAGGCCTACCTGCACTTTCACCGGTTCCTATTCAGTGGAAGACTGATTCACCAGTGTGGGTAGAACAGTGGCCCTTAAGAAGTGATAAAATTCAGGCCTTATTAGACATAGTGAACGAACAACTTGACCAAGGACACTTGCGGCCTTCTCTAAGTCCTTGGAATTCCCCAGTATTTGTGGTGAAAAAGAAATCTGGAAAATGGAGGATGTTAACTGATCTAAGAAGAGTAAATGAACAGATGGAAACTATGGGAACTCTTCAGCCTGGACTTCCATCTCCTACTCAGTTGCCAAGAGAATGGCCTCTTTGGGTTATAGACATTAAGGATTGTTTCTATTCTATTCCTCTAGATAAGGAGGATATGACAAGATTTGCTTTTTCAGTGCCTAGTGTTAATTTGGCTGAGCCTTATAAAAGATATGAACAGTTTTGCCACAGGGAATGAAAAACAGCCCTACTATGTGCCAAATGCATGTTGCTGCTGCTCTTGCTCCAGTAAGAAAAGCCTTTCCAAAAGTAATATTTTTACATTATATGGATGATATATTGAGATGTGTACCTGAGGAACAAATGTTAGAAACATGTCTACAAAAGGCCATGGAAACACTAAAGAACTACAAACTGCATATAGCTACAGAAAAAATCCAAACACATGCTCCTTTTCAATATTTAGGATATGAAGTATATCCTAACACACTTACAGTACAAAAGCTTTCTTTAAGAACAGAGAAGTTGAACACCTTAAATGATTTCCAAAAATTAATGAGATATCCAATGGATGTGTCCAGTGTTAGGCTTAACTACCAATCAACTACAACCTCTATATGACATTTTAAGGGGAAACAGCACTTTAAATTCACCACGGCAGCTTACAAAAGAAGCACAAGAGGCTTTGAGAGAAGTTGAACTGGCTTTATCCAATGTGATTGAAAGAGTCACTCAAAAACCCTTGGAAATATCAGTTTTTGCCACAAAAGAGGCACCCACAATAATCCTTCATCAAGGAGACAGTGTGATTGAGTGGTGAACCTCCCAGCACAACCAGAACAAAGCCTTACTCCTTACCCAGTGCTTGTGGCTAGAATTTTATTAAAGGCAATTGAGAGTAATACAATTATCTGGAATAAGTCTTGAAAAAATATACACATTCTATATTAACGCACAAATTAATGTATGCTGTGAGACCATCCCAGAATGGCAAATTTTATTGGCCACCGCTCCAAATTTTGCACATGGATCTCCATTAAAGATAACCTGGCTACTACATAATTGGCGATGGATTTTTGAAGAAAAGGTTTCTAAGGTTCCTCTTAAAAGACCAACAATCTTTACGGATGCTTCCAAAGAAAATATTTGTGCTGTATACTCTCATGATTTAACCATAAAGAGAGTAGTCAGGACTCTTTTTCAATCCACTCAACAGAATGAATTATTTGCTATCATGCTAGCTCTTACTTATTACCCAGGAGATGTAAATATAATTACTGATTCAGCCTATTCAGTAGGTGTAGTACAAAGAATTGCCACAGCCCAAATAAAATTTGCAGCCTCTAGTATTTATCAGCTCTTTAAGGAACTTCAAGAGCAAGTGAGAAAACATCCAGGCAAGATTTATATCTTGCATGTCCACTCACATAGTGGACTTCCAGGTCCTATTTTTGATGGGAATTCAAAGGCAGGTAGCCTTCTAGCCATGTTAGCCAGTACTCCTTTATTTCAGGAAGCACAAGAATCTCATTCTAAATATCAGGCTGCTCGAGCTTTACATTTACAATTTGGAATCACAAGAGAAGAAGCTAGGAACATAGTAAAAAGCTGTACAGCTTGTCTTCCTTTCCACATTCCTACACTCCCTCCAGGGAAGAATCTTCGTGGTTTGAGACCCAATGAAATCTGGCAAATGGATGTGACCCATTATAAATCTTTTGGTCGTCTGTCTTTCATCCACATGGTAGTAGATACCTTTTCAGGATTCACTTTTGCAGTGCCAACAGCAAAAGGGACAGCCCAAGTGGTCACTGAATTCCTTATCCAAGCATTTGCAATTATAGGTGTGACACAAGAAATAAAAATAGATAATGGACCTGCATATAGTTCTAAACATTTTGCGCCCTTTTGTGCACAGTAAAAGATTTTACACACTACTGGAATCCACAAGGTCAGGCAATAGTAGAGAGAAGAAACAGAGACATTAAGACACTCCTTCAAAAACAAAAGAAAGGGGGAGCCACAGGTAACCCTAGAGAACTTCTAAATTTAGTTCTCTATACCATTAATTTTCTAATTTTTGACAAAGATGCATTGGCTCCAGAAGACAGGTTTTAATAACCCACCAGAAGAGCAGTGTCCAGTGCGAGCAGCTCCACTGTCCTTAGATAATCGCCAGGTGATGTGGAGAGACCCAAAAAGTGGTGAATGGAAGGGACCAGATAGGTTAACTGCTTGGGGGAGAGGGTTTGCTTGTATTTCTTCAGATGGAGAAGGAATCAGATGGGTGCCAATGAGTTGTATTCGCCTTGTCCATCAGAGAGAGACAGAAAAAGATACCTCAAAACAAAGGAGAAAATCTAAGAAACACCTGACACTGAAAGAGCATGGCTAATAAGAAAACTGTTAAAGAACTTTAAAAACAAGCAGGAATCATTGGATTTCCTAACACAAGATGAGACTAATGGACAACGGACTTATGGACATTTATAAATTCTCAATTTATGATTATTTGATCATGTTGTTTGTTACATACTTCTAGCATGTGTTATATTACTATGTTACTATGTGTTTATGTAATCTATGTAATTATGTGTAATGCCTCCCATATTGATGATTTATGTTTCAAGGTCATGACCACCCTATATTCTAAATCAAAAGAAAGGGGGAGATGTTAGGTTCTTACTAAGTGCTAATGAGATAATGAGATATTAGGTTCTTACTAAGTGCTAAGTCGTACTTGACAATTCTCTAGTTCCGGTCTTTACTGGGAGTGTTACTTGTGAATTCCTGGGGAAGAGCTTGCATGCTTAGGAGGAGCAAGTTCATTGGTTGAAGTAATTTTTCCCAGAAGGCCTTGCATTATCCCATGCCCATATTCTGGGAGGATAAAAGAGGGCAGCTCTAGAGGAAAGAGAGTTTTGTTTGCATGAGACTTGAGCTGCTCTCTGCAGGAAGGGAAGTCAGCTCTCTGCAGGAAGAAGAATCTATCCGAGAGATTTGAGTTGACACAGCAGATCTCCCAGAGAGCGATTGGCAGCTTCTGGAGACAACATGTTACAGCATAACTAAAATATAGGAAGATTTTGTGGTCTAGTGTATATCGAGAGACATAAATTCCCCAAAGTTAATACTATTTGAGCTCTGTGTCAGAACTATTCTGAGTATTAGAAATACAAAGAAAGGCAAAAACAGTCTCTGCTCTCAATGATATCACAATCTAATGGATCAAAATATGCAAAAAATTTAAAAATATAAACATATCTGTTTTATGTACATATGTGTATATATATATATATAGAAATATATATATATATTTATATATGAACATGCACACATTTGTGTATACATTGAGAACCAAAAAAAGGATTCTTCCAAAAGGTTGAACTTTAGCTAAGTCCTTAAGGAAGCCAGGGAGGTAGAGACTAGAAGGGACAGAATTATAAGCACTGAGGACATGAATGGAGTTAACAGGTAGAGGATCTTATAACAGAGGTCAGAGTCACTGGATCATGAGTACATAGACTAAGGCATAAGAAAACTAGAAAGGTCAGAAGGAATCAGGCTATTAATGACCTTAAAAGCCAAATGGAGGATTTTTACATTTGACCCCAGTGATGATAAGCATTCTTTAACCATTTATAAACCATAGTGCCTGTTCTCTAGCTATCAGTTTCAACTCATTAACACCCACTTATTACTCTCATATTGGAATCTTTGTCTCTGACAATGAAACCACCTCATTGAAAACCATTGTAACCAACATTAGGCCTCTATATCCATTTCCAAACAGAGTATATGATTACAACTCCTATCCCTCTTTTCTAGCTCCTTTTTGTATTTTCCCTCAATAGAGTGTCTTTCAAGGCATGATCTATTTCAATTTCTGGAATTTGTAACCAGTGTTTAATAAGATTCCTAACATATAGTTAGGATGTCAGAAATGCTTCATAATTTATAAACAAATTATTCATTCATATATATATAAGAATGAATAATTCGTATATATATATATATATATATATATATATATATATATATATATATATATATGTATATATATATATATATATATATATATAGTTAGAACATCAGAAATGCTTTATAATTTATATACAAATTGTTCATACAACTTCCACAAAGCAAAGAACATCTTGACATGGAAAAACTTTGAGCTAAAAACAACATGAAATTCAATAAAGATAAATGCAAAGTCTTTCACTTTAATACAAAGAAAATCATCTTTATGAATATAAGATGGGGGAGGTAACAGTTCTTCTAAAAAGAATCTGGGGGTTTCAGAGGACTACAAATTCAGAGCACATACAAATTATGTCACCAACATAATTTGTGTTCCTGGCATATGCTGCCTTCTCTCTTCAGGTTGTCTTGATGCTTTAGCTAGACTAGCTTGCTTAGTTCCTTGGTGGCAGTTGGTAGTTTAGTTCCCTAGATGAGGGCTGGAAGTCTGGGCTATCTTCCATAAAATGAGTAGAATATAGTTATCTTGGGATCCACTGTCTAGCATAGTAGGCTACTTGCCATTCTCAGTTCTCTATTGTTACTCATGTTTTTCCAGAAAAGATTATGGGACAAGGATAAAATTCTTTGCAATTTAGGATGTTGTTGTTTCTCTAGGGTCACACCATTAGTGAGTGTCTAAGGCCAGCTATGAACTCGGGGGTGGGGTGGGGTGAATATGGGTCTTACCCGGTTCCAGGTCCAGCACTTTATCCATTGTGCAACCTAGCTACGCCACAAGAACTTTAATTTTTTTTATATCAATCCATGAGCTTCAGATTCTGGCAGACCAGTGAATGCCCTTCTTGAGGATACCTAGCATGTGAGTAACCATTCTGTCGAGAGTGGTTATAAAACACATGACGGCCTATTTAGCAGCACTGTGTCAGCATGGTTCAGAAGTCAGCTTCCTGGGCCTTAGTCTCAAGTTCCTTTTCCCTTGTGGGAGAAAGAGATCTTGTCCAATGGTCTCTTTTTCAGCAGGTCTAGTCCAAAGTTGTTCAGTAGGATCTAGTTATTTCAGATCAACCTCTTTTGTTTTTATGGACCATTTTTATATCTAGAGAAGTTTTGGAGGCACATGGGCAAGTCACAATTATATTGATAACTAGGCTTTATCATTTGTCCCATAAGATTGCCTTCATTTTTAAATGACTACATCATTTTTTAAAATAAGTATTCTATCCTATCTTCATGTGGTTTTTAGTAAAGGTAAAGTACAAGGAAGGGTGGAGTACCATAAGACAAGATGGGACAGAGTAGGAGTCAGCAGAGAGATCATTTAGGCCAACTTCATTGAAGGAAGAAGGGGCAGTCAGGGAAGATGAACTCAGATCAGGCCTCATCCAGATCTCAGGTGGAAAATAGGCACGAATACTGGTATAGACTGTTAAGTGTTTGTAAGGTTCTTTTCTGGGGAAAGCAGGACCAGATATGGAGGGGTAGGGTAACCTGGATCCAAGGATTATGCTGAGGACAAGTTAGGTAACTGTTTGCTAGTTGATATTTGAATTCTCAACCAATAAGAAAAAGGGCTTTTGATCATTATTGCGGCTTTCTCTTCTGCCAAGTAACTCATAGAATTTGAGCCTCCTTGATATTTCTTTATCTCTATATAGAGATCATTATATTTCTCTTCATGATCTCTGTCAGATCAAAATGTATGATTCCCATTTACAAACACTACTAATAATGGCACTCTGACATCTAGCATAGGCATTAGCAACTGAGCACAATTCTATTCTAAAATGGGTATATTATTTTTTAGTGCCATCAATCAATGCCATAAGGAACATCACAATTTGAAATGTTCATCTTTTGCCTTTTCTCATCTCTTAAGTCCATTTTCCCACTTATATATCCTTTTCTTTCCTATAATCTATCTTCATATAGTTCTCATTGTCAAAGTTGCCTCACTGAGCATCTCACTCTATCCCCACATCAGAATTACATATTCATAATAAATTAACCTTTTTCTTCACTTTAAACTCCCCTTAATATAGAATAGTAAATTCCAGCTAAGTGTTGGGGAAGAAAATTATTTTTATCATAATTAGGCAATTGCTATATGTTCTTTCAGGAAAGACTAATGGGACAAAAATGAAATTCTTTGGGATTTATAGTGGCCCCTATCAAAAACTTTTCTGATGCCTGTCCAATGACTTTTAGATTCTAACAAGTCTTGTATTTTTTTAAATTTATAGCTCTTATTCAAATTAAGATATACACTACTGATATGAACATTTGTATTTCAAAACAGTAGATATTAAAAGAATCTCAATTAGTGGAGTTGGATTTCTTTTTTCAGAAGGAGGGAGTCTTTTCAAAGCTTCTTGCCTTTGTAAGATATAGGCAAATGCATTTCCTACACTAACCCAAAGCTTTTTAAACTATGGATCCTAACCCCATATGGTGCCATGTAACTGAATGTAGGGTCATGAAATTATGATTTATTATCAGTAAATGCGTGTATGCCTATTTAATATACTTGGGGAAAATAAGAATTTCTTAGGCAAAAAGGAATTGCAAGTGGAAAAAAGTTTTACCTCTTCTAACCTACCAAGAGCTGAGATTTGTAACTTGGTTCCTTTGGAAAGACTACTGATTTATGAAGTTGAATCTCTTACCCCACACTGCTAGAACTACTACTGCTTTTGTACCTATTATTAATCTCCATACTCTACTTTTTAGCTTAGTTCTATTCTAGCCATGTTTTGTCACATAATTTTTCTATTGCTTAGACCACTGTAACACGTGCTTCTGCAAGCTCTTTTGTTGAAGAATGCCTCATTATTATTGTTACTGAGATATAAAATGGTGATTTTTTAAAAAAAATTCTTCTCCCTATTTAAGCTCCTCTCTCACAGATCCTACCCTTCACACCTAAATATACCCATATCTATGTTGGTTTGTTATTAGTAAATGATGGTCTTTTATACCCTTTAGTTTGCTCATCATGATTATCTAAATAATAATTGGCTACTAGAGCTTTTAGTATGCAAAGACAATACCTTTCAAATTTGATTTGTACCTGTCTTTTGCAGCTCTATGTGTTTATAGACATTAGTTAAATGATACCTAAAGGGTACATGACATATTCACACAAAATGCAAATAAGTTATTAAAAAAGTACCACAGAAATTAGGTGTTAAGAACTCCTGGTCTCAAGGAGAACTCCTGGTCTCAAGGAGATTACAATCTAAAATGGATCATATTTTGGATATAGAGAAAAAGGAAGAAAGCAGGCAATTTTGCATTTTAAAAAAACTGGGGACCTAGTTTCCATAATTTCATTGATGTACATTGTGTTTTTAGTATCATTGGGATTAAGGAACCAAGTGAAAGAAGAAAAATGTCAACAGAAGAAAGCCAGAAAAGAGAATTTAGGAAAGGAGAAAATATTAGGAACAATTAATGACAAGGGAAAAAGTGAGGAAAAATAATTTATTTGTTGGAACAATATCCATGAATGATCCTTTAGAATCATGTTAGAGCTGAAGGTGTCTTGAGATTATCCAACCTTTTTATTTAATAAACAGAGACAGTAAAGTCCAGAAAGATGAAGAGTTTTTTCCATGACCATGCCCTTACGGCAAATCCAGGACAATAATAATGGCAAGAATCATAATAGCTAACATTTATATAGTGCCTACCATATGCCAGACAATATGCTAAGCATTTCACAATTATTGTCTCATTTAATCCTCACAACAACCCTGGAGGTAGGTGCTATTATTATCCCCATTTTACAGATGAGGAAACTGAGGCAGGCAGAAATTAAGTGACTTTCCCAGAGTCATACAACTAGTATGTGTCTGAGGCTGGATTTGAACTCAGATCTTCCTGACCCCAGGCTCAGCATTCTATCCATTATGCCACCTAGATTTCCCATATTCTGCTCCATTGCTTTATGGAAAAGGCACACCAGCCTTATAGGTCTTTTAAAAGATCTTTTCCTTTTATGTAGATACTACCTGGCCTTGGATCCCATATGCAGATCCCCAGGTATCTGAGCAGTCATTCTAAAGTCTGAAAGAGGATGAGAAGAAGTGGAGAGAGGAGACCTAACAAAGATATGCATGGTCCCCTCGTGCTGGAAGGCCTTTTAAAAAGCCAAATGCTTGATAAGAAACAGTAGAGAAAATAAGCTCCATCCTAGTCTGCTAAAATCTCCATTAGCTTAGTCCCAAAGAAGTAACTAAAACCATCAGTCCTTCGTATTAACCAAGTTTTTGGTTAATTGCAGGATACCTGAAGCCCTCCTGTAGGGAAATGGCAATATTCTGTGGAAAAGAAAGAAGAGTGAATCAAGGTAGATTTGTTGCTATAGTTGAGCCCTTTTTTTTTTCTTAAAAACTCTTATGTAATTTCCTTTTAAGTAATTTTTTTTGGTGATTTCTTTGAAAGCACTTGTTCTAAAGATATGAATGATACACTCAGATGAATAAAACAATCTTTTAAATACCTATGCAGATGGAACATGGTTAACATGAACAAATTAAATCCACAGATGCTTTCTAAACCTCATTTTTGTCAATAATTTCAAATCCCCCATCACAAATCAGAACTGTTAGTAATTAGCCAAATTGATTTATTTGAATTTTAATTTATTTCTTTATCCTCTGACAGAATTAGAGAAATGCTTAAGGAAAAGGAAAAAGAATAGGCTAGAAAATTCACAAATTAGATAATCATCCTTTAAATTATTTAGGATTGCTACTTTTATTTTTTTCATAATTGAATGTAATAAACTCATTATAAACATTAAATTCCTCTAAGGAGCATAGCATAGCTTAACTTTTCTTTTGCAAATAGCATGATTCTGAAAAACAGTTAATTGTTCATGGGGATAAATCATATTTATGAATAGAGATAAAGAAATACACCTGCATTTCCTAAGATAAAGTATATTTTAAAAAGAAAGCTATTCCCATTTCCCTATAGCTTATTTCCATATTCTAAAAATACAAAAGAGCCCATTAATAGGATTTTCCCTAAATCTGCTCCTTCTGAGGGCTGCTATGAAATAAATCACAAGTGATACAGACCAGTCAGAGAAGATACATCTTACTAAAAATAATTACATGGAGGGAAAACAGGGAAACTTTTGAATAATTATCTTTATTAGTGTACTTTTAAAAGGGTACATTGTAATCCTGAGCTACTGCATTTGTACATTAATCATCATTTACCCTTTGAAGTTTACACTTACTGTATTCCAAATTAGTTCATAAGTGCCTTCTTAACAAAATTAGGAACAGAAATATTTTTTAAAATATTTTTCTTATTCCTGGAATATCTAATTAATTTACTCCCAACTCCCCATTACTTAAAAACAACTAGCTTATAAAGAGCTCAGGACAATCTCTCTCAATTTTGCAAAAAAAGTTTTCAAAATTGCAAAGATGGGCAGTGTGAGAGCTGGTCCCCTAACCCTTGTGAATTCTTAGAAAACTAAGTTGCTTCTTGTTGCTTATTCCACCTTATATAAAGTGGGTATTGAATTGACCAGCTGTATTAGGATGAAGTGGTAAAACTAAGTGTATACTCATCCTTTTAGCTAGCATAAAATGTCAATAACTCCTTTTCCACATGACCAGTATATATTGGCCTCCAGAAAGAAATTTTGCCATAGTCAAATGACAAGAAGCAGACCAATGTAACCCTACCTTTTTCTACAAGATAGCTATGTATTACAAAACATTATATGAAACACTTTCCCCAGACTGGGTAAAGGAACTCCTACAAATTATTAAAATTAAGTTCAATTAATTTAGATCAGGGCTTCTTAGGACAGACAAATAAAATTGGGAAAAAAATAAAACAACTCTTGGGATCTTTGAGAAAAGACATTTATCCAACATTTTTCTCCCATAATGAACAAATAATTATTTTATCATTCTATTTCAATGCTACCAAAATATTATTTCTTTCTACCTGAAAAAACAAGCATACAGTGTTTACAGATGTTTTCTTTCCAGTGACAGTGTCACACTATTCAAAAGTAGATTCAACTAATGTGTTTTGAATAAGGTCACTATGATCTTCTGTAAGTTATTGTAAGTTCAGGCAGAATGCTTATTGCTTAGATCTTAAAGCAAGCCACTTTGATACAGCTGTAATTAAAATCTAAGTATGATTATGAAATTATTTTAGAAACAGATTAACAATTTGCTTTTAAATACATCTGAGTAACAAAATTTTTGAAAAAATAATGAAAAGATGTAAAACCTAAAATGTGGGTGAAAAATGTTAAAGTACTTTGTAAAATAAACATGTAAACAATAGCTTTATTATTCAGAGCTTGGAAATCTAGCAGCAAAACAAAGTCTTTGCATATAATGCAGTGCATGGATATTTACTTTTTAAAAAGACCCTCCCCCCAACTTGGAACTACTATACTTAGAATGGAATCCATCAAGGAAAATTATTTTTAAACGTCCACTTGTTTTATCCAGAACTGCTAGAGATTCTCACCTGCAGCAATCTAGTATTAGAAGAAGAATGCTTATGCAAAACTGTGTTCTGGATAACTGACTTTTATGGCTCCCCAGTAACAAGCTCGGATAAGGCAGATCAAACCTAAAAGATAAGCAATTGCCCAAGAAACATAGGTTGCATGAAATCGCCTGGCAAAATCTTGTGTACCAACCTAAAATGAAAAGAAAAACAAAATAACTCAGGGTTAGAAAATTTGAGGAAATAGAAATAAATGATGAAAATTTGCATTTTACTATTTAGAAAATAATATTCTTAGCATTTAAAAATATATCAACAGATAGAAAAAAACCATCTCTATATAATATTTATTAAATCATTGAGTTTGATATTAGGGTGAACTATATACCATGCTGTAGATATTCTCAGATCTTTATTCATTATAAAAATAACTACTAACAACTACTTTTATAAAATTAATTGGACACAGATAAATTCTAAAAAGTATCCAGTCTATCTGACCAGAGGGTATTCAGGTAGTCCTGATATCAGACTGAGCAAACTTCTCTTAAGGGATAAAGGAGAATAAAAGCTTAATGGTTGTAAAAGGATTAATTTACTTCAAGTCTTCAAGCCTTCTCTCTATCTATGGCTACTAAGTTTTGCTCTTTTCTTACATAAATATATATATATATATATATATATATATATATATATATCCTCCCCACTTTGATATGAGATCCTTCTCTATTAATATGCATCAGGAGGGAAAGAAACATGATTTTCATACCCATAGTTCTCCTGTCTCAGGAGGAATGAGCCACAGGACAGTGGCAAAATTAGTTCCAACAAGAAGCAGAAGCCAACTGGCTTCTATTAGTTCCACAGTAAAGTTTGTGTCAATGGGTAAATCAGAGGACTCAGAGATGGAAGTAACTTTAGAGGTCTAGTCCAGCTCTGTGTTTTTTACAAATGAATAAACCCAGGGAGTGAAGTGACATGTCAAGGTTGTACAAGTAGTAAAGGACAAATTCAATCCCAGACTTCCAAGACCAGAATTCTCTTTGGTGTTCCATACAGCCACCACTATGTTGCAGAATGAAAAATAGAGAATGTTATTATTTTCACCATTAATAAAACACTTACAGTTAATCCAACTCCAATGAAAATACATATCATTCCAATGGTAATATATGCACAGCAACGTCTTCGAGGAAGTGCACTACCCACTGAGGAACTGTGTGTGCATAACAACAAAAGCTAGGTTAAAATTCTTTTAATCTGTCATCTTTTATATATACCTTTCATCTATATCCATGTCTCCAATTCAATCCAATAAGCATTTATCAAGTGCCTACTGTGTATAAGGCACAAGTAGGCAGCAAGGAAAAAGGAAGTAAAAAGTCAAGAAACTTAACTGAGAGGATATATTATGTAAAATAATATGTAATAATATGGAGCCTACAATGTGTATAGATATACCTATGTATGATCATTTCATGAAGTGGTATATAAAATACTAATCACTAATTGAATAAATCTGTAAAGAACTTGCCCCCTTGACTAAAGAAATATGCACTGCCATCTACAAAAGGACAGAACTAAGGGATGGGTATAAAGAGTTCTCTGAGAAACAGAGGTCTTAAATGTTCTCTAGTACTGGCTATAAGCACCTGGTCACCAGTGCTGTCCAGTGATTAAACACAGAATCTTAGAATTGGAAGAAACCTCTAAGGCCATGCTATCTAATCTGTACCTGAAAATACATACACACATGCACACATCCATGCACACATCCACACACCACCTCTTCTTCTATACAAAAACCAGCAGTCATATAACCTATGTTTTGAAACTTCCACTGAAGTTGGTGGGAGGGATTTGTATTGCAACCTCAAACCTTTCAAGATATCCTATTGTACTTCTGCATAACTCTTAATCATGAAGAAATTTTTTCTAATATAGCCTCAGGCCTACATTTGCCCACCCATATCTTCCACCCATTGCTCCTACCTCTTCTTCCTAGTGGCATGCAGAACAAATCCTAAATGCTTTTTTTAGTCTTTCATTTCCAAATATAACGCTCTCCTTTCCCTACTCAAAGTGCCAGCTCTTGTAACAAAGAATAAGAAATAGGAAGAAAAATATTTAGTAAAACTAATCAATTTATTGACCTAAATTGACAAGTATATTCAGCAATCAATAGCATTTATTAAGTGCTTACAATACTATATATGCCTGGCACAGGCTAAACTAAGCAATGAGGAAACAGTAAAAAGAGAGAGAGAAATAGTCCCTGCTCTCAAGATTACATTTAAATAGAAGAAATGTGATTCTATATCCATAGTCACCCTCAAAAATAAAGAGTTCATTTTCTCATTTCCTCTTTCAGACCAACCTCACTCATTGTGATTATAATCTTCAGTTTTGAGGAGGGAATAGGTGTTGCTGTTGTAGTTCTTTCCATTTACATTGTTATAGCTGTCACTGTGTATATAATTTTTTCTGGTTCTGCTTATTTCACATAACATTGCTTCAAATCTTTTCTGAATTTTTTATATTTGTTGTTTCTCATTGACAGAAATACTTTATTCCAACCATTTAGCAAAATTTGTTTAGCCATTCCTTGAGTGATGAACATCAACTTTGCTTTCAGCACTTTGCTATTATAAAAAGATTGCCATGGGGCACCTGGATGGCGCAGTGGATAGATTGCTGCCCCTGAAGTCAGGAGGACCTGAGTTCAAATGTGACCTCAGACACAACACTTCCTGGCTGTGTAACCCTGAGCAAGTCACTTAAACCCAATTATCTCAGCAAAAAATGACTGCTATGATTCTAATCTTTCTTCCATGTAAATTGTCTTTCATATAATTGAAGAGAACTAGCCTGCCTGCTCCAAGTAGGCAAAGCATTCCCACTTTCTTCAAACAATGTGATATGAACTCCGGACCTTTTATCATCTTAATTATGCTCTTCTGGGCATATTCCATCATCAATGCCCTTCTTTTAAAATGAACTTTACTGACTCAAATAGAAGACATGACAACATTGTTCATCTCCATGAAGACCAATTCTTATACCATGCTGTCCTAAGATGATGCCCCAAGAGGCTTTTATGGTACAAAGGACTGTTATTTTCTACTAAATAACCCTCAGATTCTTGTGCTTTTATTATATATTCATAGTTACCATTATTAGGAAAATCAGGAAAGGGATCTAGTGTGAAAAGGAAAATGATGAATTCAACTTGAAATTTACTGAATTTGGGGGTGCAAAGGAGGCATCCAGATAAATATTTTAAAAATTCATTTAGTGATGTGAAAATGAAGATCAGGAGATTAGAAGGAGATAGAGGTTTAGAAATTTTCATGGAAAGATAAACATTTTGAAAAGCGGGAAGTGATTAAAATTTCTGAGAAGACTAATCTTGTGAACAATAAATTTTGAAAATTATCACATTAAAGAAGTTAATGGAAGAAAATCAGTTTGTACAAGGGGACAGAAATGGAAGACTAAGAATAAATAATTTTGCTATGATTTAGAAGATGAAATCCCAGGGAACTGCTTGAGTCATGGAGGTTAAGTGACTTTTATTTCTGCTGAGCTTGGAATCAGGATGATCTGAGTTCAAATCCCACCTCTATCTCTCTATATTTCTGAGTAAATTACTCAATCTCTTCAAATGTGTCTCAGATAATGATAGAGGATTTGCTTACTAACTCACAGACAATTGTACTTGCGGAGACCAAGAGAGAGAAGGACTGAGAAAAGGATGATTGAACAATTTGGTCACTTTATACTGGAAAAAGAAATTTCAGTATAGTGGAGAATAGTAGAATCTAGACTACAAGAACTTTGATCAAGAATGACATGTAAGAAAATAAAGGTAACAAATAAACATAGGAAAAAGAATTGACTTAGAATGAACAAGGTTAACATAGGATTTCTCAAAGATAGAATTAGACAGGTTAAGAAAAAAAGAGACAAAATAGGAAAGGAAATCACAGAGTCAAGATGTTAAAAGAACAAGTATCACTGGTAATGAGTCACATTCTTTACATAGACATTGTATTTTTTCCATCATCCTTGGAGTTTTATCTGCAATTGAGATTCTGCTGCAGCTTTGGTTAATATATTGATGGAAGAAGATGGGCTTTTGAAACATTTTTTAATAAATGGCACACTTTTTGTTGAAATCTCTTAAGAACTGACATACTGGCTAAAAGCTAATGGTGGGAGCTAGATACGGAATAATCTTATTTCCCCATAAGAAGACAACAGGAAGAACCTGCAGATGATAGAAGTCTCGAGGACAGACAGAAGCTTTGCATTCCCTCTGAAATACCTAGTCTGGAGTTTTATTACATGACAAGTAGATACCCAGTGGCTCAATAAACTCTGTATTTGTAAAGATGCAGGAAAATCATGAAACTGCTGCAGCTTCTGATAGAGACATAAAGGCAGTGCTATACACTTTTTTTTTTCTAGTCTCAAGGCCACTACAAAAGTGTTCATTTGAAGAATTGACAGTTCACAAATTGTTTTCTTAATGTAATCAGATCCCTGATTTCTAAACAGTTGCAAAGTCAGTAACTCCAACCTAGGATATAATCATCACTGCATAATACTTTTCTAAAGAATTATTATCTGGCATATTTTTCTGAGATATAAATTTAGTATCATATCTCAGCCTGACAAATGCCTACCCTTTTAAAATAAGATGTAAAGCTATCTCAATTTGGCAATATCGGGGAGATGACTAGTTGTTTTTCAAATGAAAAAAAAAAAAAAAAGGTTGAATCCTTTTCTGGTTACTACAGAGGTTTTAGGCTGCAAATACTCTTAAGTAGTTTGTTATTTGAAGGATCTATTATTATAAATCAATATATTTAAGTGTTTTAACTGAACTATAAAGCCACAGTCAAGGTGATAATCAAGCTGGGTGCTAACATTTTAAAATGTTTTATTATTACATTTTTCTATCATTATTTCCATAAGCACTCCAACAATCACCTGAACTCCACAAAATATCTCCCTTTATTATAAAAGGAAGACTTAAATTAAGCAAAGACTCTATCTGATAAGATATACAACATTATAAACCTTTTGATATAACATTAGACACATTTTTGGGTAGCAAAAAGTACAGCAGATATTTAAGTAATTTCCACTGTCATTACTGAATCATATCTCCATTCCTAGCTTAAGATCTATGTCCGGAACTACTTATCTATTATTAATTGTTCAACAATATTAACATCAATTAATAAATTAATAATAATATTGCTTCTTTTACTGTTGACTTTTACTCAAATGTCTTTCTACTATGAGTTTCTTTTGGTTCTTGAATGTTCTCGCAAGGCTGAACTTTCAATATATGCATTTTATCTCTTGACACTATTTTTTAACCTATTATTTATAAATTAAGTTTTTTTTTTCTCCCAGATACATACTCTAGACATGGATTTCACTTCATTACTCTGAATAATAATCAAATAGTGAAATTTGCCCCCTTGCATTAAGATCTCTATATTTAATGTATTTCTGCCCTGATAATTGGGGCCAATGGTTTTACAGTCAGATCTTGTGAATTTTAAAGCATGTGTTGTCGTGTTCTTCATATATTTTGATTACTATTAACAATATTGATATGATAATGACATCTAGTTTGATATTATATGTCGCTGGAGAGGGGGGGAGAGGGGAGAGGAATATGAAAATGAGAGGAGAGAAAGAAGAGTAAAAAATGTAGAAAGATATATACATAATTCTCTCCTTCCTTCCTTTTCAGCTTAAATCCCCTTTAAAAAACTAAATCTGCAAGATTCTGTGCAAATACATCTTCAACTTCTGAGTTAGGAAATTCTGACTGAATGAGACCATCACCTCTATATTTTAAACCTTAGTCCAGAAAGTCTTATCTCTTACTTGCTATTGGGTTAGACTAAATACTTCTGTTTTGAATGTTCTTAAATAAGTGTCAGTAAGAGCAAACATAGTAATTGTAATATTGAGTATAAGAAGTCAAGAGACTGGAATAAGCACATTATTTAGGTCTGAAACTTCATTCCTCTACTCTTGAAAGAACGGAAAAAGTGGCAATTTATGTGATAGAGTACTATGGCATATAATAACTGATTCCATAGTAGTTACCAGAAAAAGTGGTTGGTGTTATGTAGGATCTTCATATATTTTAGCTACTCTCAATGATACTGATATGATATTGATATCTAGCTTGATGATATGTGTCTCTGTGGGAAGGGAGGAAGACAAGAGGAGAATAGTGTAATATTCTCTCTAAAATGTACTGTTCTCTGTTGAGGTTTTCTTAGGGTCTCTGGAGGCAGCCTTTGTTTCAGTTCAGTAATCGCCACAAGTGCAGCCAGGGGTTAAAGTCTAAATCCTTTATTGTCCCTTTCAAAGTCTTGTCTCCTTTCCTAGGGCCCGTTCAGCTTTCTCTCTCCCTGATTCCATGAGCTTGAGTTCCTAGCCTCCTTCTCTGGCTTCTGAATATCCCTGGATTCCGAGGGTTTGTGCTTCAGCCTCCAGCTACAACAAAGGTAGAAGATGGAATGAATCTGTCTCAGCCTCTGAGAACTTCTAGTGTACTTGTCCCTTTCTGTCCTGAAAGCTTCTTGCTTATATGCCCCACACTGAGTATACACCAATCATTATATCACTAGGAAACCCATTATTTGTTGTAGGATTAAATCAATGCTAAATTAGATTCAGTACCTTGTTTCAAGTTCTGGCCCATAACATCTCCTTGTAAGATTAAATTAATCATAGTGAACCATGCTAAGTTAGATAACTATTGCCTCTATCAATTCCACTGATTTAGTACCTTGTAAAATCCTCTTGTTTCAAGTTGAGAGTTCTGGCCCATAACAGAACAGGATAAAGATATTTTTTTCCCTATGGCCATGAAAGTTTTACATGATGATTTTTAGATATTTAGGAAATGAGATTTCTTGAACTAGTACAAAATCTATTTTGGTTGCCCAGTATCACAGCAAATATGTATAGAGGAAATATGATATAGGTGAGATATGCTTAATGAATTTATATGAAATTATAAAGTTCTGTTTAGATGGAAAGTAAGTCAGTCACTAAAATTTTATTAAACCACCTACTTCATGCCAGCTACTGTGCTAAGAACTGGAAAAAAAAGAAAAAGACAGTCTGTGCCCTTAAGGAGTTTAAAATCTAATAGAGTAAGACAAATGTAAAAAAAAAAAAAAAAAAAAGTGGAGGAAAGGGAATGAGGGAAACAGGGATATGGTGAGAAGTCAGTCAGAGAAGATCTAAGGAAGTCCAGTTAGATGAAAGAAGAGATGTCTGAGCAGCTCTCTCCTTAAATGGAGGCTTTGAATCCATGTATCCATCATCTAATTAGAGAGATCAGGACAGTGATGAGTAGAGTACCAAGGATGATCTTATATGATAATTAAGTTATCCCAAAAATGAGCTTCCTGGGGCAAATCCAATGCCAATAAGCCTGTGGAGAGTGTGTATAGACTTTTAACTCTTTTTTTTTATTATATATTTTTTTATAATATTATCCCTTGTGTTCATTTTTCCAAATTATCCCCCCCTCTCTCCCCTCCCTCCCCCCGATGACAGGCAATCCCATACATTTTACATGTGTTATAATATAACCTAGATACAGTACATGTGTGTAAATACCATTTTCTTGTTGCACAATAAGCATTAGATTCTGAAGGTACATGTAACCTGGTCAGACAGATATTAGTGCTAACAATTTACATTCACTTCCCAGTGTTTCTTCTCTGGGTGTAGCTACCTCTGTCCATCATTGATCAACTGGAAGTGAGTTGGATCTTCTTTATGTTGAAGATTTCCACTTCCATCAGAATACATCCTCATACAGTATTGTTGTTGAAGTATACAGCGATCTTCTGGTTCTGCTCATTTCACTTAGCATCAGTTGATGTAAGTCTCTCAAGCCTCTCTGTATTCCTCCTGCTGGTCATTTCTTACAGAGCAATAATATTCCATAACCTTCATATACCATAATTTACCCAACCATTCTCCAACTGATGGACATTCATTCATCTTCCAGTTTCTAGCTACAACAAAAAGAGCTGCCACAAACATTTGGCACATTATGTCTCTTTCCGCTCTTTAGTATTTCTTTGGGATATAAGCCCAGTAGTAGTACTGCTGGGTCAAAGGGTATGCACAGTTTGATAACTTTTTGGGCATAGTTCCAAATTGCTCTCCAGAATGGCTGGATTCTTTCACAACTCCACCAACAATGTATCAGTGTCCCAGTTTTCCCACATCCCCTCCAACATTCATCATTATTTGTTCCTGTCATCTTAGCCAATCTGACAGGTGTGTAGTGGTATCTCAGAGTTGTCTTAATTTGCATTTCTCTGATCAGTAGTGATTTGGAACACTCTTTCATATGAGTGGATATAGTTTCAATTTCTTCATCTGAGAATTGATAGACTTTTAACTCTTAAAAAAGAGGAAAAATGTGAGCAACTTTTTGGTAGAGACAAATCATCTGATCAAAGTTAAAACTTGAGAGTAAATTTCTCAAGGAGACATTGGCTTCAGAAAGAATCAAGCAGTTGAGAACTATGCTTTGCCAGTCTTAAGAAGGCCTGAAGCATTTTAACTATTTAGGAGACCAGAAATTTGAGCAGAATATTTTAGCAGAGTCAACATGTGATATTTCTCATGCTTGCATATAAAGTTACTAGAAAATATGACACAAGCTTCACTGCCTAATGTCTGATAATGGAGTTAAATTTTATCCTAGATCTGTCCTTTGGAATGTGGGAGTATAGAAAAGATGAGAAAATTTGTAACCAACCAATGCTTCCTAAGCTTAGAGGTCAGCTAAAGAAAGCCCACTTCTTGCCCTTCTAACCAAGGCACAAAGGTGACATGCTTGAATTCTCTCCCTGGAAACTGATAGAGTACAGTTAACATATCTTAGCGTCTTATGTTAGTATCTCATACCAATTACTATCTCATACAAATTAGTTTAAGATTGTATCATCTTTCAAGCTATAAAATATTTCAGGAGAATTGTCAGGGTCTCACTACAACAATATATCACAACCATTTGTAGCACACAGGGCAATTAGTTGCATTCTCTGACAGAGAGAATACAATACCATTCAACCTAGCTGACTTAGAAAAATGCTCATTCATTGTAGGAAAGGGATTGTTGGGACTAGATGAAAGTTTGTATAGAAAGGATCTGATCAAAATGTGGATGAAAAGTAAATTGTATTTTGGTACTCTCCTGATGGTCTGTTAAAAACCACTTGAGGAGTTGTGTCCTAATGTGGCAAAGTGAGGAAGGAACCCTCTGAAAATCTCCCAAATTTTCCTCCAAACAATTAAAAAATCACCTTAGAACCAATCTATGAAAGAGAAGAAGCTTATCAGAATAGTCCATCTCTCTTTCTAAGAGGAGGAAATAAAGATCAAAGAGCAGCAGCAGCAGCAGCGAGGGGCCTGCAACAAGGCTATAAGCCCAGGGCAATGTACAGCAAGGACCCAAACTTCTACAAACCAGCAGCCCTGTAGGTAAGTGAGCAGCCTGTGCAGAGAAGTAAAGCCCACACAGTAAGTAACCCACCTCCAGCATAAGGGGAGGCCTTGACCCCAGTGCTCACTAATAGTGAAGCCCCACCCCTAGGGCTGGCTAACAGCTAGATGTAGGCTATGGAAGTCTACCAGCAGAGACAGACAGACAGAGACACACAGAGAGAGAGAGAGAGAGAGAGAGAGAGAGAGAGAGAGAGAGAGAGAGAGAGAAGAGAGACAGAGAGAATGATAGAGACAGAAAGAGAAAGGGAAAAAGAACCTGTTTCCATAGAAAATTACTCCTTCAGGCCCTTGGCATAGCAGAAAGACTTTGTTACCATAGCAAGCCAGCTAGTTGCTAAACCCCACACCCAAGGGAGGCCAATAGGAAGCCATTCCCCAATAAATGCCAGAATGGATACTTACCTCCCAGAGAAAACAAGTAGCTAAACCATGAAGCTCAGTGAAAGACCCTGAGCCCAGAGGATTTGCTTTTTCTCTATTTTATTGATGTGATTAGAGACATAGGAATATTAAGGTATAAACTTAGATAGCCATTTTGACTTTTGTCCTTTTCTATCTATCTATGTATATATAAATGTGATTTGGTCTCAGGCCCAAAAAGATTTCCTAGAAGAGCTTAAAAAGGAATTTTATAAAGCAAATTAGGAAAGTAGAAGAAAATGTTGGGAAAATAAAAGTAATGCAAAAGAATTATGAAAATGAAAGGATGAATTGACCAACGATGAAGAAGAAATTAACATGATTATTAGAAAATATTTTGTTCATTTATGTAATGTTCTTCTCTAAAAATGCAATTGTCTCTGAGAGCAGGTTTTTTGGGGGGCTTCTAGGAGCAGGCCTTCGTTTCAGTTCAGTGTAATAATCACCTCAAATGCAGCAAGGAAAAGTCCAAATCCTTTATTGTTTCTTTCCTTTACTTGGGGCTTGGCTAGCTTTTCTGGAGGCCTTCTGTTGCTTTCAGTGTTCTCCACAGGACAGCCTGCCACCACTTCTCTGTCTGCCTCAGTTCTACCTGACTTTGTTCTCTGGATTGTGAATCTCCTTGACTGAATCCTGGCTGGTGAATCTCCCAAAGTGTATCCTGGTTCAGGCTCCTAACTTATATATGCTCTCTTAAAGGTGTGAATCTTGTGGAACTCTAATAAGTATTAAGTACATTATTGAATTAGAGAATTGTAAAGCACCATGCTAAATTAGATAATTATTGTCTCTTATCAATTCTACTGACTTAGCACCTTGTAAGAATTCTAACACATTTATATACCAATAAACTTGCCAATCTAAATGAAATGAATATCTACAATTCATTATCAGATCAACAAAGAAACAAAATACTTAAATAACCCCATCTTAGAAATAGAGATTGAACAAGCCATCAGTGAACTCCAAAGAAAAATCCCCAATACCAAATAAATTCACAAGTGAATGTGACCAATTATTTAAAGAACAATTAATCCTGATACTGCATAAACTATTTGAGAAAATAGGCAAAGGAGTCCCACCAAATTCCTTTTAGAACACCAATATGATGCTGATACTCAAACTAGGAAGAACCCAAACAGAAAAAAAGTATAAATGACTCTTCTTAATGATACTGATGCAAAAAAATTTTAAGTACTAGCAAAGAAATTAAAGCAATATATTGCAAGGATAAGCCACTATAACCACATGGGATTTATATAAGGAATGCAGGGCTAGTCAGTATTAGAAAACTCTGATTATAATTGACCTCATCAATAAACAGAAATGTGATTATCTCAACAAATGTAGAAAAAGCTCTTGGAAAAAATACAGCATTCATTCCTATTAAAAATACTAGAGAGCATAGGAATAAATGGAGTTTACCTTAAAATGGTAAGCAATATTTATCTAAAATCACCAGCAAGCATTATCTTATAATAGCAATAAGCTAAAACTGCCTTCCCAATACAATTTAGGGGTGCAGCAAGAGATACCTATTATTACCTCTATAATATTAATGTTAGGTATAGCAATAAGACAAAAAAAGAAAGCAATTAGAATAGACAATAAACTCGACTCTCTTTGCAGATGATATGATGGTATACTTAGAAAATCCTAGAATATCAACTAAAAACTACTTGAAATTAAGAACTTTAGCAAAGTTAGAAAATACAAAATAAACCCACATAAATTATCAGCATTTCTATGTGTTATCAACAAAGTCCAGCAGCAAGAAATAAATTCCATTTAAAATAACTATAAACAATATAAAATACTTGGGTACACACCTGCCAAGACAAACCCAGGAACTATATGAAGACTATAGACACATTTCACACAAATAATTAGCTCTAAACAATTTGAACAATATGATTGCTAGGTTTAGTCAAGACAATAAAAATAACTTCTACCTAAATCTATTTAGTGCCATGGCAAACTATCAAAAATTATTCCCCAGAGCTAAAAAAAAATTAATTCATTTGGAGGAAGAAAAGCTCAAGGATATCAAGGAAATCAATGGAAAAAAAAAATTAAAATGGTCTAGTTTACATTTCAAATTGTACTATAAAGTGGTAATTATCAAAATTATCTGGTACTGGCTAAGAAAAAGAGTGGTGGATCATTGGAACAGATTATGTACAAATTACATTACAGTAAATGACCATAATAATCTAATATATGATAATCCAAAGATCCAAACTTTTAGAACAAAAATTTGACAAAAACTTCTGGGAAAATTAGAAAACAGCATGCCAGAAACTAGGCATAGACCAATATATCACTGTGTACCTCAAAATAAAGTCAAAATGGGTACATGATTTACACATACAAGGTGATACCATAAGCAAAAAAGAGAGGTTGGAATAGTTTATCTGTCATATGTATGGATAAGGAAAAAAAATTTAGGACCAGAGAACATATAGAGAGTATTAGAAAATATAAAATAGATAACTTTGATTATGTAAAATTTTTAATATTTTGTATAAACAACCAATGTAACCAAAATTATAAAGAAAGCAAAAAACTAGGGAAAATATTTGCAACAAGTATCTCTTGTGAAGGCTTTATTTTTCAAATATATAGATAACTGAGTTAAGTCTATAAAAATACAATTCATTTTTCAATTGATAAAATGTCAAAGGATATGAACAGGTTTTCAGACAAATCAAAGCTGTCTATTTTCATATAAAAATGTTCTAAATCACCACTGATTAGAGAAAAGTAAATTAAAACAACTCTGAGGTACCATCTCACACTTATTAGAGAGGCAAATATGACAAAAAAAGATAAATTTTGGAAAGAATATGAGAAAAATGGGACACTAATGCACTGTTAGTGGAATTGTGAATAGATCCAAGGATTCTAGAAAACAAATTCTAGAGAACTCTAAACAGCAAATTTCCCAAAAGGCAATAAAACTTCATGCTTCTTGATCTAATAATACCATTGCAGAGTCTATATCCTAAAGACATCCCAAAAAGAGAAAAGTGTCTGTTGGTACAAAAATATTTATGGCAACTCTTTTTGTGGTGGCTAAGAATTGGACATCAAAAGGATGCTTATCAGCTAGGGAGTGGCTAAACATGCTGTGGTATATGATTGTAATGGAATAGTATGCTGTGGTATATGATTGTAATGGAATATTATTGTGCTCTAAGAAATGACAAGCAGGATGATTTCAGAAAAAAAACTGAAAAGCCTTACATGAACTGATTCATATTGAAGTGAACAGAACTAGGAGAACGTTGTGCACAGTAACAGCAATACTGTTCAGTGAAGAACTGTGGATAACTTACCTATTATTCCCAGCAATACAATGTATGATCCAAGACAATCTCAAAGGACAAAAGATGAAGTGCAGTATACTCCTCCAGAAAAAGAACTGATAATTGTCTGAATGCAGACATACACAAGCTATTTTTCACTTTCATTTTTTTTCTTCTATTCAAGTTTCATTATACAAAATGACTAATATGGAAATGTTTTACATAATTGCATATGTATAACATATATTTGATTGCTTACTATCTCAAGAAGGGGGAAGAAGGCAGGGATGAAGAGAGGGACAGAGTGTGAACTCAAATTTTTAAATGAATATGTTTAAATATTGGAAAAAATGGAAAAGGCATTTTAAATTATTCTAGTCTGAAACCTTTGGATAAATTTGCAAGAGAAATCCTTATCAGTCTTTATGAGGTTCTGAAATGATGTTCTGCTCTCTTTTCTCTTAAGTCACCCTGGAAACAGGTCTCCTTTGAAGCATTAGGATTTGTGATCCATTGAGGGCAAGACCAGGGGACCTTTCAGTGATCTAAGAGGAGTAGACTTTTTACCAGTACACTTAAGGGATAAAGATGATCCATCAAAGAAAAGAAATTTTAATCACTTAATTACTTTAAGTCACTTATGAAGAGCTGCCAGGAAGGATTCATGAAGGGATGTCATAGAGGAATTGAGTGGTTTTAAAAAAAGTGATTCTCCAAGGACATCACCAAAAGATTAAGTAATTATTTTTCTGTTCAATGAAGAAAAATGTTAACCATCACCTTTTAAATATATAATGATATTTTATCATATTGTGAAATTGCCTTGTATTGTGCTAAATTCAAGGGCATAGGGGCACTCAGACAGTTTGAATATTTCTCCTTCTAATTTAGAAATTCTTGGATTCTGACTACAGTAAAGAGAATACTGTTATACTTTTTTTCCCAATACTTCTAATTTTCTATCATATAATGTGATATTGTAAACTGAATGCTCCTTTTTTTTTGTAACACTGTGTTAGGCATTATAGGGATTTTGAAAAGCATGGAGATAATTGTGTTCCTCTGGGATCCTGAAAATAATTTCACTGTTTTCTATTTGGTTTTGAAAAAAAAAGATGATTCTGATAAAAAAAATTATCTTATTTTCTATATACTGTTTTATTCTAATATTTTAAAAGATCACTAGAAAAATATTCATCCAGAAATGAATAATCATATGAGATGAAAAAAAATCTTACTCAAATTAAGAACACAAGTCTATTCTCACATGTTTAGCATGTGATTAGAATGCCATAAACATTCTTTTTTGAAATGGTGCCAAACATTTAAGCAATTTCATTCCACTAGAATTTCTCTGCAAGGAACAATAATACCCAAGTTTCTCTGAGTTCTTTTCATTAACATATTGGTTTGTAATTACAATTTAAACATTAATGGGCTAGTCAAAGCTTATTAACGATTTTTTAAAACAACTGGTAAAATAATGATATCTTTAAGAAATAATCAAAAATCCTGCCAACATACTGTTGTAGGGGGGAAAAGAAATGGCTTTATGAATATGTATGTATGTATATGGAGGGGAGAGAAAAACTTCTTAACTCTAAAAATATATTTGACAGGCAGACTGTAAGAATGGCATGAGGATTAGAACTGAGTACAATGGATGATAATTGTAGAGAGGCAAATCTCAGATAGGTATGAGGGGAAAGAAAACATTGAGAGCCATCCAAAAGTGGAAGTGGAGAATTCCCTCTAATTGGAGATCTTGAAGAGGAGGTTGTATGACTTATTGCTGAGAATGTTGGAGAATCCTATTCATCTATTAAGGGTATTAGATGAAAATGTTGATATTATTTCTCACTCTAAGATCCTGTAATTTTATAGTGAGCCTTTGAATGTTATCTGAAACATTTTTCACTATGATAAATTACCCAATCATCGTCTGAGAACCAAATGGAAGATTAGGGGCCACTGGTGAAAGCCTCTTATTTTAGAGAAGAGAAAATTGCAATCTAATGAATGAATGATTAACAAACTTACATGCCCAATGCTGAAGGAAGCTAGAATAAAGAGAATTCATCTCCTCATCCAATAAACATTAGGAATCAAATAAAGGCAACAAAGTTTTGAGGACAACGTATTTGATTTACATGTATGTAATAGATTCACAGATATAGTCTGCTAAATCCAAATTACTTCACATTACACTAATATGCTGTGTATAATCATCTCTTATTTTCTTATAGTAAACTTGACCTCTTACATACAGATAAGCCAAACTAGAATATTTGAGTAGTAAGGTAAATAATCTTTTAAGGGAGAAGGAATAGAAAAAGGAAAGTAGAGATATGAAGACTGTACTTTGTGGAATAGCCATATTTTTATATAAGATGTTCATAGGACTATCTACTCAAAACTGGAAATGACTTTCAAAGACACATTTTCTAATTCCTTAATCTTATAGGTGATGAAATTGAATCCAACAAGGGTTAGATGACTAGCTCAAATCATACAGATAATGACAAAGTCAGGATATAAACTCAGATATTCTGACTTCAAGTCCAGAGTTAGAGTTAGGAAGACTCAAATTCAAATCCAAACTCTGATATTTATTAGCTTATGTGACCTTGGACAGATCACTTAAGCTGTTTTCTACAGGTATTCAAACTATAAAGTGGGGATAATAATAGCACCTATCTCCCTGAGTCTCTGAGAGGATTAATTGAGACAATATTTGTTTTATTACTATTATTGTAGTGGCAGTAGTGGTGTTTCTTAGAGAAAGCACTATCATTCACTGAAGTCTAGGAAAGCAAAGAATTGGTAAGGGATGGGAACATACTAACAATCTATACTTATCTGAAGGGATTTCACATGGCAAGGAGATTACTTTTTTTTTTTTCTTGGTTCCAAAGGGTAGAACCATTCAAAATGGGTAGAAGTTGGGTATAATCCTATGTATGTAAATAAAAGAAAATGTTTTCACCAATTAGAGCTGTCTGAAAGTAAAATGGAATATCTCTTAAAGGTAGTGAATTCCTCATCACAAGAGACTTTCCAATGAATATCTTCCTATCTTATTTCTTATTCTAAGATTCACTTATTTCCTTCAAAATTCTGCTCAAGTGATCCCTATAACACAAAATCTTTCTGGATCCTTTTATCCACCAGTACCCTCCTTCCGCAAACATACTTTGCATTTCTTTCTATATACTTACGTGTTCAAAAGTTGTCTACTTTGGTAGAATGTAAGCAGTTTGAGAGGTTATTTTTGTTTTTGTACTTTCTACTTTTAGTACACAGTAGGCACTTAATAAAGGCTAGTTGCTTGCTTATTTGATATCCATTCCTCCCGTATGACAGTTGATAATTTTACAAGAAAAAGTAGCTGCAAGTTTAACATTAATACACGATCTATATAAGGTCTATATCTCAAAAGGGCAATATAAATATGGAAGGGACAGAAATAGTACACTATAGAATACTTCATAAAATAGCTTTGCTCACCTCCTAATCTAACTACATTTCAGGATAAATCCTGCCTTATTTCAAAATACGGCTTGTATCCAAAACCACTTTAAAAGTCACAACTAAGTTACTGTAGATTATTTAAATCCTTTTTCCCTCACTGAAACTGATTACACCCTGAGACTGATAATCAAACCAAATCACTTAAAATTCACACCAGAATACATTATTTAAGCTTAATATTGTATTCCTGAAATTTTTCTAGGTTGAAAAAGCACTGGAAACATCCTCCCATCTGTCTGTAATGAGTACTTCTCTAAAATGACAATTCTATGCTTTTCCAAATTCTCTGAAGCACTTCATTTCTCATTGTCTTCCACTGGTTAAGAACTTACATTTTTTTGCAGTGTGGGCATTTTGCTAGAGTGTTGAACCTCAGTTCCATCCACTGTAAAACAAAGAAAAAAAAATGAGAGGAAAACAGTTGGAAAAAAAAATCAGACCTGAGAAAATACATTACAATATCACCAAGGAACACTGCAAAAACATTTTCCTTCTCATGCTTTCTTAGGGTCTGCCTACCCTAACTCTCTGCTTATTCCTTAAATGGAATAGTTTTGGCATTTTCCCCATGATACAGTTCCCATGAATTTCTTTAGGCTCTTTGACGTAATCCAGGTTCATTTTTACAATCTAGGTTGAATACAAGGCCATAATTTAGGTCATTTCTTTCAGTTTTAGGATTGTGGGCTGGGATTTATTTCCTGTGGGACTATCCTAAACAACAAACCCTTGTACCTAATGAATCCTGAAGACTCTTTTCCCTTATTTTCTCTGCTGCTTCTCCTATGTATTCTTTCCTAAACTTTATTGTTAATATTTTGGACAGGCAAATCTGTGCTGCAGATGAATTTATGAAGGCATGAAGAAAAATAAGCAACAAAAGTCAAATTTATGTGTAAGAGGAAGTCATATTTGGCAAGATATTTGAGAGGAAGCCAGGACTCTGGTTTTAGCCTAGTGCAACTTTTAATGATGTCAACCAAGAGAAACTACATTCCTATTTCAGGTTCAGATAAATCAGAAATTGGGATCTGCTACTTATCTCCCAAGGATGGCATTTAAATCCCTACATGGTTTGTATTAATTAGTAATTTATGGGCCTTAGAGAGAAGATAACTTGATTTAAAATATTAATTTGTATTATCATATCCCCTATGATATTTAACCACCATTCCCATTTTCTATTGTATCTTCCACTGAAGAGTTAGTTTCATTTACTTTCATAAGGGAAAATTTAAAATAGATTAGAGTTCTCCTAAGAAACTATTTAAATAATTCTTTTTATTTTGACCCAAAATTTTTTATATCTTAAAAAAAAAAAAACAACTTTGGAATTCTCATTTTCTCTGATGTTACAAAGTTATACAATTCAAATGTTTACACAATAGGGTATGTAACTAAAAATGCCTTTTACTGGACAATTGTTATTTCTTGGAGAGGAGCTTTAGAAATAGAAACAACCTGTCTTCATTGGCCCAGCTTCTTTTTTTCTCTTTCAAAGAATTAGTTAGTTAACCCTCAAATGTACTTTTTTCCTTGGTCACAAAAGTAAACCAATTACTAAAAAATTTTGTACCTTCAATTCACCAAAAAAAGGATTCACTTCAATAGGCTACAATGTCAAGTCAATCTTCATGTTTGTAATGTTCTACTCCTATAAAAAGCTATAATAAAATTTGTTTTATCATGCTTATATTACAGAAATAGTTTTACTGATACTATATCACAAATCTGCTAGATAAACTAATTAATTAATAAACACTTTTTAAGCCCTTGCTATGTCAGGAGCTTTGCTAAATTCTAGGGATACAAAGTCAAAAGCATAATCTGTGCCCACAATAAGTTTACAATCTAGCTGGAAGAAATAGTATATTTGTGTGTGTATGTGTATGTATATACAATGTATGTATGCATGTATTTGTAGGTAGATCCAACGTTATATGGGAAAAGGGATGACATCAACATCTGAGGAAATGGTGGTATGTGACTGAACTTGGAAGGAAATTGGGGATTATAGAATATAGAGGTAAGGAGGAAAGGCATTCTAGATATTGGGTACATCAGAGTAAGGATATGGGATATACAGTGTTATGTATGAGGATAAGAAGGTTAGTGTGAGTGGACAGCATATGTGTGAACGGTGTGTGTGTGTGTGTGTGTGTGTGAAGTAACAGTGGAAGTAGAATGTAGTGGGTCATGAAAGGCTTTAAACGCAAATGAGGGAACTTTTATCTGCAGAGTAATAGGGAGCCACTGTGGTTCATCAAATAGGGGAGTGACATGCAATTCAGGAAATATAATTTGACAGCTATGAATTGCAGAATGAAACAAGAAAAAATGAGGCAAGGACACCTCTTGATAGGCCATATCTCAGGTAATATGAAGACCTCAACTGTATGAATAGAGAGAAGGATGCAGATGGCACAGATGTTATAAAGGTAGAAATGAAAATATTTAGCAACTGACTAGAAAAGGTAAGATTGAGGAGTAAAAAATGATACTAAGATTATAAAACTAGGTAAATGGAAGGGCAGTGATATCCTCAAGACTAATAGGGAAATTCAGAAGGGATGAGTTTTGGGAAAAGTATAAGAAGGCCTGTTTTAAATGTAATGGGTTTGAGATATTTTACAAAAAGATTTTTTTCTGCATCCCCTGTACTTAGCATAGTGACTGGAACAGTGTAAATGCTTAATAAATATTTGCAATCTGATTGGTAAAATGTACAACTGGCAGTTCACATAGGACTAGAATTCAGGAAAGAGAATAGGGGTGTGTTTGTGTTTGTGTGTATCTGGAAATCAGCACGGAGATAATAAAACTCATGTGAGCTAATGGGAATACAAAAGGAGAGAATAAAACAAAGAAGAGAAGAGAAATGATGGCAGAACTCTGGTTTATAGACACATTTAGAAGGCATGATATGGTTGATGATCCAGCAAAGGAGGCTGACAAGTAACACTCAGAGTTATGAGAAGAAGATGATCAACAGTCTCAAAAGCTGAAGACAAGTTAAGGATAAAGACTGACTTTAAAAAAACCCAAACTTAAGAAATAATGCATTGAGAACAGTTTTAATTGAGTGATGAAGTTGGAAACCAAATTGCAAAGGATTAAGAAATGAAAGGCCAAAAAGTAGGAATAAGGGATAGATAGCTTTTGCTATGTTATCTGTCAGATTGACTGATTTTTCTTTGTTTGATATGGCAATTTTATCTTCCTGAATTTGGAATGTTACAGTTCCCACTTTACAGGTCCTGAACTTAGATATTCCTTATCTAAAAATTTTTAAATGGCCTAATAGATCAATCATGGGGGCCACAAATAAAAAAAAAAAAATCTAAATTCTACATTTGACATAGTTATGCTAATATGGAAGATTAATGTGGAAAAAATTAACTGGCATTTGGAAAGATAACTGGAAAGGATCCAGGCTCACATCGCACCTCACATGCTTACTAATTGAATATGTTTGTCTAATACAAACAAACATCTTTCCTCATCTTTGAGATGAACTAGATGACTGAACTAGATGAACTCTAAGCACTTTCAAGTCTAAATCTAGAATCCAATCAACTCAAGTTTCAATTTTCTTTCTTTTTTTAAGAAAAAGGATTATAACTCATCTCTTTTTTTAAGTGATAAAATTGAGACTCAAATATTATGAAACTTGCAAAAGTTACACAATTTGGTAGTGGCAGGTTATGGAGTCTATGAATGTTTTCATATTAAAGTCTTAATCTACATCTGGCATCATTTTTAAAACACATAGGACCACCTCTATATCACCATGTGACACTGGATTTCTCATTCTTTTTTTTATTCATTTTTCCAAATTATCCCCTCCCTCCACTCCCTCCCCCCGATGACAGGTAATCCCATACATTTTACATGTGTTACAATATAACCTAGATACAATACATGTGTGTAAATACCATTTTCTTGTTGCACATTAATTATTAGCTTCCGAAGGTATAAGTAACCTGGGTAGATAGACAGTAGTGCTAACAATTTACATTCACTTCCCAGTGTTCCTTCTCTGGGTGTAGTTATTTCTGTCCATCATTGATCAACTGGAAGTGAGTTGGATCTTCTTTATGTTGAAGATTTCCACTTCCATCAGAATACATCCTCATACAGTATTGTTGTTGAAGTGTATAGTGATCTTCTGGTTCTGCTCATTTCACTCAGCAACAGTTGATTTAAGTCTCTCCAAGCCTCTCTGTATTCCTCCTGCTGGTCATTTCTTACAGAACAACAGTATTCCATAACCTTCATATACCACAATTTACCCAACCAATCTCCAACTGATGGACATTCATTCATCTTCCAGTTTCTAGCTACAACAAAAAGAGCTGCCACAAATATTTTGGCACATATAGGTCTCTTTCCACTCTTTAGTATTTCTTTGGGATATAATCCCAGTAGTAGCGCTGCTGGGTCAAAGGGTATGCACAGTTTGATAACTTTTTGGGCATAGTTTCAAATTGCTCTCCAGAATGGCTGGATTCTTTCACAACTCCACCAACAATGTATCAGTGTCCCAGTTTTCCCACATCCCCTCCAACATTCATCATTATTTGTTCCTGTCATCTTAGCCATGGATTTCTCATTCTTTAGGAGAAATTTCATCCCTTGCCATCCTTTCCAGTCAATCAGTCAACTTTCATTCATTAAGCACTGGTTGTCCTCCATACCTAGATTACACTTTTTCCTCATCTCTGCCTCAGAATTCCTTTCTTTTAAGATTCAGCTCGAGTACTGTCTTTAGCATGAAACTTTTTCTTACTCCTTCACCCCACCCCCCCACAACTACTCTGCTTCCCAAATAATCTTGTATTGAACTACTTTATATGCATTTGTTATTTATTCACTTTATGCTGTTTATACTTGTATATGTACTTGTCTCCATTCTAACGTAGGCTAATTAATAGTACAGACTGTTTCATTCTTTGTACTTGAATTCCTAGCATCTGACATGGTGTCTGGCACATGGTAGTCCCTTTATAAATATTTAGTAATTGATTGATCAATTGATATTATGTAATAGGCACAGCTCTAAGCCCCAGAGATGCAAAGAAGGGCAAAGACAACATACCCATAAAGACAATATACCCCACAAAGATCATCCTTTCTCATGGGGAGTCAACATGTAAATAATGAGGTAAAGAGAAAATACATACAGAGCAGATGAAGACAATTACAAAGGGGAAGTCACTAGCAGCTCCAAGCCAGGAAATGAGTTGGACCTTGAAGGAAGCTAGGAAAAACTAGGAGGTAGAGATGAGGAAGCTATCAGTGCTGGATGCTCTCCTCTCCCCACCCCTCCAATCTAATCTCTCATGCCCTCAAATATACCAGGATAGAGGAAGAAATCACCTTCTTTTAGCCTTCATCACTCAGCAACTTCTCTTCTTTTGAGGTTCATTCCTTTAATCTATATCATTATACCCAGATCCTTGTTACTACTGAGCTCTAGGAATCGCTGAGAAAAATTTCAGTCTCTTGTTCAGTTGCTTCCTTGATTCGCCCAAAGACTTCAGTACTTCACTCCATCTTTTTCCACTATAATCCATCTCCTCTCTCTTGGAGGTTTTAATATCCACAATGATGTATCTTCAAACACTATATCATCCAGTTTTATAAACCCCTCCTCTCCTATGACCAGGAATAAATCCTAAATCTCTCCTTATAGATGAATAACTATATTTTTGTTGAGTAAGAATGAGAAATTGGAGAGTGCAGAAAAGAGAGGAGGCAGATGATAAAATAAAATCAAACATATAAGTGAACAATAGGAAGTTAATTCCTGTAATCTTTCAGCAAAAAAAAAATATACATACATATATATATATATATATGTATATATATATATATATATATATATATATATATATATATATATATATATATATATATATACACATATATATAGGAATAAAAGAAAGGAGTGAAAGAGGGGATGTGAAAGTCGAAGTCTCCACCCAATGAGAGAAGACATCCCACTAAAAAACACTCCCATGGGCTAAAAGGTATATTCTTAATGGGAGAAGGAATCTTATGATGAATTTAACATGAGAAGTTTGGTGTATAGAGAGATCACTTCATCTGAGAGAGTGTTTGTCTCCACAGACAACACCCTACTTCAGAAGAACGGGACAGAACTCTTGGAGACAAAACCAGCACCAAGAAAGGGAGGAAAATATGGTTAAAAGAGGAAATCTTATATCAAAGTAAAAAGATAAAGAAAAAGGAAAGGGTGTGGCAAGGGAAAGTATTCAAAAAATGATTGCGGAAACCAGAAGTTTCTACTATGGGGCAATGTCTCTATCCCAATTGTTTTCCTTATTAATTGATATTTCTAAAAATTTGCTATTCTTTTTGCTACTCTGCTATCTTCTCAAAATATTTTTATAAGTTTATAGACCTCAAATTAAGAACTCATTTTCTAAATAATCCAGTATCATAAAGGATATAGAAGTAGCTGCAAGGAAACTACAAAAAGAAGAAAAAAACTTATGGTTCTTATGGACTTATGTAAATGCCCTATCAAATTTTTTTTTTTTTGAGGCAATTGGGGTTAAGGGTCACATAGCCAGGAAGTGTTAAGTGAGACCAGATTTGAACTCGGGTAGTCCTATCAAACTTTTAAAGAAAAATAAATACCTATACTAAACAAATTGTATTCAAATATTGAGAAAGCTCTTTACCAGCCTTAAGAAAAAATTAATACCAATACTTAAGCTTGAAAAGAAAAAAATACAGAAAATCTATAGACCACTATCATTCAAGAATGTCAATTCAAAAAAATTTCAATGAAATCAAACAGATTAGAGGCTTTACCCCAATGAAATAATTTATTTTGACCAAGCTCAGTTTATATCAGAGTTGTAAAGATTATTCAACTTTAAGATATATAATGAGTCTTATAACAAAAACATCCAAAACCACTTGTGCCAGATCTCTAATAATAAGAGAAATGCAAATCAAAACAAGCCTGAGGTTTCACCTCATACTCAGCAAATTGATAAAGATAAGAAAATGGAGTCTATTAATAGGAAATGGGAAAGGAGAGTTGTAGAAAATAGATACACTAAAGCATTGTTCATGTGGCTGTGGATTACTATAAGGTTTTTTTTGTTTGTTTGTTTGTTTGTTTTCCTGAGGCTGGGGTTAAGTAACCTGCCAGGGTTACACAGCTAATAAGCGTTAAGTGTCTGAGACCAAATTTGAACTTGGGTCCTCCTGAATTCAAGGCTGGTGCTCTATCCACTGCGCCACCTAGTTGCCCCCTACTATAACTGTTTTAGAAGGCATTTTAAAGTTAGTTATTCAAATAAAATGGCTAAATATCTCTATCCATTAACTCAGAGATTTCACTGCTAAATAAAAAACAAACAAAAACAAACCCCAAGAAATTAGTGACAAAAAGAAAAGCTCCACACAGACCAAAATATTTATAGCAGTAATTTTTATAGTAGCAAAGAACTAGAGACAAACTACATAAATGTCCACTGACTGGGGAATGACTAAAGATATTACACTAAGTAATGAAAATAAAGAAATATTATTGTACTATAGGAAATGATGAACATGATGAATACAGAGAAACAAGAAAAGACAGATTAACAGATGCAAAGTAAGTAGAACCAAGAAAATAGTATACATGATAACTAATTTTATTATATAAATGTAATGGAAATCGAAAGAACAAAAAAGTTTTTTAAAAATCAGTTATAAATTTATAAAGGATAATATAAATCCCAAAGAAGAGATATGTGAAGATCCCTCATGCAATTCTTTTGAAATTCTACAGGTGTGAATCATTATATATAATTCCCAGATTTTTTTTTTTTTATATATATTGAGGGTTGACTGAATCTTTTTCCTTCTTCCTCTTATTTTTAAAAATTCTTTATTCTAAAGCATGGTTCTCTGAAAGGAAGAGTGAGGGAATTACAAGGAGAAATCTAAGTAATATTTTAAAAATACCCCCAAAATATTCATAATCTGCTATAAATCTTTTTTAAGAGAAGAAAAAGAACATAGGACTTGTGAAGTCAGGAGAGTATATTTCAAAGCATAGCTCTGAGACTAAATATATGACCATAAACAAGTCATATTATATCTCTATGTCTTGGTTTCCTAATCTGTAAAATGGAAGGAATGCTACATGCACCACCTACCTCACAGGGTTGTTGTGAAGAGAGCACTTTGTAAACCTTAAAGAACTATAGAAATGTGAGTTGTTAATACAGAACAAAAACAAAAGCTGGGGTGCTTTGAAGTACACCATTCAGACATTTTACACAAATGAGAATCTATCATATGCTATTGTAGTTATAGAAAGAAATGGGTACTTGTATATATTTGTCATGGCTACAGCAATTTCTATTCCGAAAAAATTCAGGCCATCCTCTTGTTGGGAATATCTTCCTTTTCCTATCTCCTCAAATTTTTAGCAATTCTACCATTTGAGAAGGTCCAGGTCAACACACAAGCCAGAGGAATTTGATTCTTTCTCTTAAATTTAAAGGCACTTAGTTTACCCCACTTTATAATAGGATCTCATCAACTCTCTGCCTTTATTATATTGTTCATTTAGTTACATTAATGTTAAAAAAAAAAAAAGTGGGAGAAGTTATATGGATTTTAATTTACTTGTGCTAATACTATTTATACTTTTATTTTGGCTACCAAAAGGTGGCAAATTGCCAGTCAATAGAATTACCTCTTGTATATCAGGCAGAATAGAAAAAAATATTGTATGAAGAACCAGAAGATCGAGGTTAATAATATCTCTGATCTCTAGCTTTCTAATCTTAGCCAATAAATTAAATCATTCAATCCTGCATACTTAATATAAAATTAGAAGTTGGATTAGGTGTAGGGAAGGTCCTATGATTTTAAAGTTCATTAATGTCCCCAAGATGGTGAAGTTCTAAGATAGTTCAAAGAATCTTGTTTTCAATGGCAATTAGCACACTTCGATGTCCAATAAAGATGTGCCAAATGAACGATTGTAATGCACTTGGCTAACAGTTTCTAGAGCATTGTGAGTTAAATGCAAATGGCAACTGTGTTAAAACTATGTTTTAACTTTTATTTTTAAAAATATAGTAGATGTTTACAATTATCCACAATTTTCTTACTGAGCTAATTTTTTATATAAATTCAGTTCACAATTCCTCCAAAAATCTCTCATTTTGTGTGCTTGGAGCTCTCTTGCTTTTTTTTTTTTTTTTTTAATTAGAGATTAACTATTATTTTGGCACACTTTTATTTATAGTATTACAAATGAAATTTGTTTTTAAAAATATAGATGGAACTTGCTGACTTCCAATATCGTTCTAACATGCCAGAAACTTTTTACTTTGGAGACCCATTGCAGATATGAGTCAGTCAGTAAAGAAGCATTTAGTAAGCACATGCTATGTGCCAGGCACTCTCCTGGGGATACAAAGACAGACAAAACCAGTACCATCCCTAAATGAATTTATATTCCAATATCAGACATAAATTTAAATACATAGATATATAAAAAATGTAGAGTAGATGGAAAGTAATCTTTTTGATGAAGATACTAGCAGCTAGGGGGAAGTGACAAGTTCTCTTTGAGAAGTTGGGACTTGAGCTGAGTCTTGAGGGAAGCAGTTGAAAGAAGGACAACAATAGTAAGTACAAAAGTACAGAGATGGGAGACAAAATGTCCTAAGAAGAAACAGCATGTAGGCCAGTGTAGCATGCCTGGAAAGGAGTATTATGTAAGAAGACTAGAAATGTCAGAAGAAGCCAGTTAACAAGGAGTTTTAAAAATCAGAGAATTTTATTTTTGATGCTAAGGATAACAAGAAACCACTGGAATTTATTATACAAAGAGTAACATGGACATATCTATATTTTAGGAAAATTACTTTGATAGCACAATAGAAGATAAATCAAAATGGAAAAGAGACTTAAGGAAGGAAGACCCAGTAGAAATCCAGGTAAGAAGTGAAAAGGACATGAACTAGGGTGATGGCTATGTGAATGAAAATGTGGAGGAATATGTCATCAATAAAGTCAAATACTGTAGAAGTCAAGAAGATTGAGGATTAAGAAAATGTTAGATTAGATTTGGCAATTAAGAGAGAGAGTGATTCAGTTGAGTGATGAGATCATAAGATATATTACAGATGATTTACAGGAGAACGGATAAAAAGGAAGTTCATACATTAAATGTGGGTGACTTTCTCAAGGAGTTTAACTGAAGAGGATGATAGAGGAAAAGTAGGATAGAAGGAAATTTTTATTTTCAAGGATAGGTGAAACAGATGTGTTTGTAAGCAACATGGAAGAAATCAATGGATAGGAAAAAACTGATTAGAATGTCTATGATACATGAAATTTTCTAGAGTTGACAGGAAGAGTACATGGATTGTGGAAGGATCATAGGTGCATGTTGGTGCCTTAGAAAGTAAACATGCCAAGACAAATCAGAAACATTTATTAAGTATCTACTACGTGACAAGTACTTGCTAAGAGCTGAGGAAATAACAAAAAGGCAAACAAAACAAAACAAAACAAAACAAAACAAACAAACAAAAAAAACCCTTAACTACCAGTTCTTGCATTCAAAGAACTAATTAAAACAATCACATACAAATGTGATATAGACAAGATAAACTGAAGATAATCTTAGAAGAAAGGCACTAGATAGATTAAGGATAGAGAAGGATTTCTGCAGAAAATTGGACTTTAGATGACACTTGAAGAAAACCTAAGAAACAAATGAGGAGGGAGAATGTTTCTGGCATGAAGGGTTGCCAGTGAAAATGCATCTGAGTGTGCTCAAGAAACAAAGAAGTACCTTATGTCACTGGGCTGCAGAGTATGGAGAGAGTTGTGTTAAAGCATAAGATGAATAAAAAGGCAATAAGGGAGCAGGTTATAAAGGGCTTTAAAAGCCAAACAGAATTTTACATTTTAGCCAGAAGATAATAGGAAGCCCCTGAAGTTTATTGATTAGGAAAAGAGACATGCACTTTAGAAAGATCAATTTGCCTACTCAGTAGAGTTTAAACTGGAAAGGAGAAAGACGAGGCAGGAAGACCAATAAGTAAGATATTGTAATAGTCCAGATATAAGGTGATTAAGACCTGTGTCAAAATGATGGCAATGTGAGAAGATGAGAAGGGTATTTATGAGAAATGTTACAAAGGTAGAAACAAAATTTGACAAAACTAAAAATTTTGACAACTAACTGGATGAGTATTAGGAGAGGCAGATAACAACTAGATTGTAAGCTTAGGTATCTGGATGGATGGTGGTTCCTTCAAAAGAAATAGGGAAGATGGGGGAAAGTTTAAGGAAGAAAATAATGACTTCACTTTTGGATATCTAGAATTTAAGATGTCTGCAGCTTGAAATACCTAGGCAGATTACTGAGTTTGTATCCCAAAGAAGTCACAAAAGAGGGAAAAGGACCCACATGTGCAAAAATGTTTGCAGTATCTGTTTTTGTGGTGGCAAAGAATTGGAAAATGAGTAGATGCCCATCATTCGAGGAATGGCTAGATAACTCATGGTATATGAAAGTAATGGTGTATTATTGTTCTATAAAAAAAGATGAACAGATTGATTTTAGAAAGGCCTGGAAAGATTTACATGAAATGATGGTGGGCGAAGCAAGCAGAACCAGTAAAACATTGTACATAGCAACAGCAAGATTGTGCAATGATCAACTATGACAGACTTTGTTCTTCTCAGCAGTTTAGTGTGATTCAAGGCAATCCCAATAAACATTGGATGGAAAATGCTATCTGCATTTAGAGAAAACTGTGGAGACTGAATGTAAATCCACACATCCTATGTTCATTTCCCCCTTTTTTCTTCTGCTTTTGTTTCTCTCTTGTGGGTTTTCCCTTTTATTCTGATTTTTCTCTCCCAACATGAATCATAAGGAAATGTGTTTTTTTTTAATGTTGTTTTTTTACATGTAACTGGGAAAAAAAATTTTAAAGAAATACACAGGCAGTTGGACATGCAAAACTAGAGGTCAGAAGAGAAGGTAGGACTAGATAAATAGATCTAAGAATCACTTGCATAAATATGATATTAAATCCATTTGAATTAAAGAGATTACAAAGAAAAATAGTTCAGAGAAAGAAAAGGGTCCATACCTTAGGAGACACCCATGGTTACTAGGTAAAAGAAGATACTGAGGAGTGGTTAGAGAGATAGGAAAATAATCAGGAGAGACTATGTGTTATAAAATCCCAGAGAGAAGGGGATATTAAAGAGAAGAGGGTGATCAACAGTATCAAAGATTGCAGATATCAAAAAGGAAGAGTTTTTTTTAAAAGGCCAGTGGATATAATAATTAAAAGATCATTGGCCACTTTGAAAAGAGTTGTTTTGATTGAATAATGGAATCAAACTGCAATGAGTTAAGAGAGTGAAAGGAAAAGAAAAAGAAGTGCCTTCTCAAAGAGTTTATCTAAGGAAGGAAGGACACATATATGATAATAGCTAACAGGGATGAATAAATGAAGTAAAAAGGACAACTTTTTCATCTGAATCCAGAGTGAAGCTAGACATAGAATATCTGAATGATGTATGATGCAATAGAGAGGAAGAGCTTAAAAAATCTTGGCACAAGTTTTATACCCTTTTCCCTAGATTTTCAATGGCCAGTGACAGCTCATCTGAAAGTACCAGAACCATGTTTTTCAAGATGCAGATATTTGTCTTGGGGTGGAAGAGGCAGTATGGCATAGGGAATAAAAAGCTGACCTTGGATACAGGAAGACTTACATTCAAGTATACCTCTGAAAAACACTGGCTCTGGGACTATAGTCAAGAAAGAGTACTTACTTGCAATGATAGAGGAAATTTCCTTACCAAGGAAGTCTTTATGCCAATGAAGTTACTAATCCCTATTCCTATATGAGTGCATATTGTTTCTCCCACATGTAAATCCTTATAAGACTGTATGTGTTTTGCATTTGTATCCTCACAACCTAGCATAGAACTTGGCAAAAGGTAGTCACTTAAAAATGCTTGTTGATCCTGAACTGAATATGATTAGGAGATTAACTGTGAGCATTTAGAAAGGAAAGCAGTAAACTCTAAGAGTCAGCATGAATTTGTCTGGTATAGGTCATGTCAGGCTAAATGCATTTCCTTTTTTGATAGCATTACAATTGATAGCAGTGTGACATAATGAATAGAGAACTGATCTTGGAGTCAGGAAACCCTGGGATTAACTCCCACCTCTGATCAATATCTGTCAGCTGTGTGAGAAAATTATTTAAATTCTTTGTGCTGTAGGCAAATTTTCAGAATATAAGTAGTAGTGAGGTATCCAGCTCCACTGGTAGAGGGAGTTTCCTCTTCTGGGAATTTCCTATTACAATGAAATTATAATTCTAGTCTCTATCTCCCCCATTCCCTACAGCAGTAGTGTCAAACTCAAATAGCCACTAATCTGTAAAGATCCCTGTGAGCTGCATATTAACTTAATTTTTTTTTTTTTTTTTTTTTTTTACTGATTTGGTTAAATATTTCCCAGTTGCATTTTAATTTGTCTCTAGTCACACAGAGGAGTATTGTGCACCTCATTTAACCAGCTGTCTTGACAGCAGGTGGCATAGCATTGGGGCCTTAGTGAAGATCTGAATTCAAATCTAGCCTCTGATTATAACTAGCTATGTGACCCTGAGCAAATCTGTTTGTCTCAGTTCTTTTAACTCCAAAATGTGGATACTAACAGCACCTATCTCCCAGTGTTGTGAGGACCGAATGAGATCATATTTGTAAAGCACTTAGCACAGTGTTTGGCACATAGTAAGTGCCATATAAATACTTATTCCCATTCTTTCTTTCCTTTGATGCCTGTGACCTATTGGATTGGTTGATTAAGAGAATGCTATAGTTAGTACATAAATGTATGTCAATAAATTGATAACTTGTCTAAAGATGTTCTTTGTGGATAAATTGAAGCAACATAGACTAGATGAAAATATAGTTTCAGATTAAAAACTGTTTGAATGACTGGACCAAGAGAGTAGTGATCAGGTCTCAGGTCTCTAGTGGAATGCCCCAGGAATTTTTCCTTGGAATAGTTCTGTTCAACATTTCAGTCAATAATTTAAATGAAGGGATAAATGGCATTCTTAATAAATTTACAAATAACATGTATCTGGAAGGGAGAACTAAGGAAAATGGGAGAATCAGGACCAAAAAAATCATAGTAGTATAAAATGATGGGTTGAATTTAAAAAGATAAAATTTTACTTAATCCCACAGTTGGAAGGGAGCTCAGAGGCCAGCTAGATACTAGGAGTTCTTAACATAAACTCCAAAATGGCCCCAAGGCATCTGTGAACTTAAATGGCAAAAAAAAAAAACTATATCTTTATTTCAGTATAATAATGGCAAGCATTTATTTAATATATTAAGGTTTGCAAAAACACTTTATTAATATTATTTCATGATATTATCTCAATTGTAATTGGTTTCTTTCATAATCCTACATAATTTTATCCATTTAAAATACAATTTTGAGAAGGAATCCACAGATTTCATCAAACTATCAAAAGGGTCCCGGACACACACAAAAAGTTAACCTTTTATCTAGCCCAATGTGCACCTGAACAAAATCACAGAATTTTAGAGTTGGAGGTTATGTCAGCATCTATGTAGTCCAAATATATCCAGAAAGAATTTCAACTCTTAATATACTGAACAATTCAACATTACCTTTTGCCTGATATCTTCTAAGGAAGAGGAACCTGTCATCTCTGGCTCTAACCTTTGGAGTCAAACAGTTCAAGTCCAAGCCTTCTTTTACACTACAGTCGTCATGTCCTTATATTTTTGCTTCTTCAGGCTTTACATATCTAGTTCCTTCAACTGATGCTCTTGTGGCAAGAATCAAGCTTCTTTACTACCCTGGTTACCATTCTCTCTATATATCCACCAGATAACAACATCCTTCTAAAGAGCATGATTTGAAAACAATATTCCTAATGTGTTCTGACAAGAGCCACTTCCTTTCCCTGCAATCTATGCATGTCTCTTTAACACAAGACTGAAAATACAAAGGCTTTTTAGCTTCTACATCACACTGAGTTTGAAATACTCTAAAACTCACAGATTTTTTTTGAGACAAACTACTATCTAATCATGCCTTTTCCCATCTTTTAGCAATGGAGTTTATTTTTTTAATCCAATGGTCAGTGATATAGGAATATATTTATGCCATAAATTCAGTTCAGTGCTCTAGCCCCAAAACGTCAAACTCCAGGATGCTGCCAGAGCCAAACTAAAATGTAACTGGGAAAAGTTTAACAGGATAAATTAAAATACAATATATCATGGATAGTGTTAATTTGTAGCTTTTTGATTCAATATGTGGTCTGCAGGAATCCATTTCTATCTGATGATAACATTGGTCTACAGCATTCTTCTTATCTTTGTTGCTGTAGTTGTTCAGTCATTCCAGTAGTACATCTTCATGATTCCATTTGGGGTTTTCTTGGCAGAGACACTGGAGTGGTTGGCCATTTTCTACTCCAGCTCATTTTGCAGATGAGGAAACTGAGGCAAACAGGAATAAGTGACTTGTCCATAATCACACAGCTAGTAAGTGTTTAAGGCCAAGCTTGAGGTCAGGAAAATGAATCTTCCTGATTCAAGGCCCAGTACTTCATTATATTACCTAGCTGCCCCTCATTTACTAGCAAAGTAATCCTATTAAAACAAGGAAATAAGTTTGGAACATCAAGAACCAATATCAATGAATTCATAAAACCTCATTAATTTCTTCTACTTCTTTTACTAATTTAAGAGGGTTACATGGAACAAAAACTGGATTTGAAACCAGAGCACCTTGAATTAGCTCCAGGATTATACTGGGAAAGTAAGCTCACCTCTAAGAGGCTGAGTTTCTTCAAAAACATTTTTCTGAATGGTTTTTATAGAATTTACAGAATTAAAATTCTACATTTAAATTCTTAAAAATAAGATGGGCATAATAGACAAAGCACAGCCAGAAAATGGCTTGTTAAAAAATTTATATGGGCATTTTATAGGACTTAAGAGTGAATGTGAGTTAACAGTGTGAAATCTGCACACATACACACATTATTAGGCCACCATAATAAAAAACTTCAAATCCAAAACTGTCTTCTGCTCTTTTCCCATCATATCTAGAATACTGTATTCTATTTCGGGCACTACATTTTAGTAAGAACACAGACCACTTAGAGCACATTCAATGGAGGAAGAGCTAATGGTGAAAGAATAAAAAATAAAATAAAATAAAAAAATTTAAAAAAAAGACATTACATTTTAAAAAATCAGTTGAAAGACCTGGGAATGTTATCCAATGAAGAAAGTAATTATGGGGAGTATATGAGAGCTATCTAAATTAATGAATTTGTATAGCACTTTTAGGTTTACAAACGCTTTACAAATATTTCTTTTGATCTTATAACATTGTTGAGAGGTAGATGCTATTATCCCCATCTTAAAAATAAGGGAATTGGGGCAAAGATGTCTGAGGCCAGATTTTAATTTTTTGTCTTCAAGTATCGCCCATCTTCCCATCTTCCTATCTTAAAGTATTTATCAAAAGGATGTCATGTGAAAGAGGAATTGCAATTGTTCTGCTTGGTACTAAATGGTAGAACTAGGATCCACAGATACAAAGGCAGTGGTAGACAGCTAGATTTTAATTCAACATAAAGAAAAACTTCTTAACAATCAGAATTACCAAATGTTCTAAATCACCATTGATTAGAGAAATGAACATTAAAAACATCCCTAAGGTATTGCCTCACACCTATTATGTTGTCTAAGATGACAGGATAAATGCTAGAGAGGGTATACTAGAGGGGAAAATGGGACACTAATGTATCTTTGGTGGAGTTGTGAAATGATTCAACTATTCTGGGCAGCAATTTGGAATTATGCCTAAAGAGCTATAAAACTGCATACCCTTTGATCCAGCAATATCACTACTGGTTCTGTATCCCAAAAAGAGCATGACAGAGGGAAAACAGGAATTAGAAATCTAGGGAAAGATCATCAACTGAGGAGTGTCTGTCTGAATAAGTTATGGTATATGAATGTAATGGAATATTATTGTTCTATGAGAAATTATGAGCAGAAAAATCTGGAAAAACCTACATGAACTGATGCTGAATCAGGTGAGTGAATCAAGCAGAATCACAACAACATTGTACATAACAACAAGATTATATGATGATCAACTGTGATGAACTTGGATCTTCTCAAGAATATAATTATTCAAGACAATTTCAATAGATTTGGAATATAAAATGCTATCCGCATCCAGAGAGAAAATAATGGAGACTGAATGTAGATTAAAATATACTATTTTCACTTCTTTTTAAATTTTTTTCTTTTTCTTTCTCATGTTTATTTTTTTCCTTTTGGTCTGATTTTTTTTTTCACAATATAACAAATATGAAAATATGTTTACAATGATTGTACATATATAATCTATATCAGATTTCTTGCTGTCTTGGGGAGGGTAAGAGGTAAATGAGGGGAAAAAAATTGGAACTTAAAATCTTACAAAAATGAATGTTGAAAACTATCTTTATATGCATTTGGAAAAATAAATACTATTGAGGAAAAAAAGTTAGAATCAGTGGACCAATAGCCCTTTTCAATTTTGAATAGAGCCATATTATGTCTCTCTGGGCTCTATCGATTAGACTTTGACTCAGGCAAAAATCTTGGCTTCCTCCCCTTTAGACACTGACTAGTTGTGTGACTCAGGACAGGTCACTTAAGATCTGTCTCAGTTGTTGCTTCTGTTAAATGAGGGAGTTATACTCAGTGGCTTCTAGAGTCCCTTTCAGCTCAAAATCTATATAGTCATATGATCTTTAAAGTCAAGAGTTATCACAATGGAGGTGGTCTTCAAAAGGATTCTGTATGATCACTAATTAGAAAAATCATAGGAAAGGTTCTTCTTTGATGATAAGTTCATCAAGATGATCTCAGAAGTACTTTCTGATTTTATTTAAAAAAAAAAACCCACCACTACATTTGACCATTTGGAGTAGAAAAATAGAAATAACTGAGAAGTAAAGAAAGAAGCGGATGAAAACTTTGGGCACAGATATGAAGATATAAAATATCAGACAAGATGCAAGGATGTTGGCCAAAGGAAATCCCTAAATTTAGTTGAAATCCTTAAATTTAGGTTAAATATGTTTTGAATTGTTTTAAATATCATTTTCATTAGAATATTACATATAGAAGTATGCAAGAGGGAAAAGGATAATATGTGTGTTTTTCATCCATTAGCTATTAATTTAGTGTCCATAGATTTCCTGGCAATGAATTCCACAAAGAGGAAAATAAATAATGAAATATTTTTTAAAAAAATATGACCTTCCCTCAAAAATGTCAGTCATTTATTTATTCATTTATTCCTGATCTAAATCAAATCACTCTGAATCTCACTATACTTACATGTAGAATAGGGATGGCAAAAGAGGATTTAAATGGGATAAGAAACATAAAAAGTTTTGCAAACCTTAAAACACTTTGTCAGGGGTTCTTAACCTGGAGTCTATGAATGTTTTTTTTTTTTTTTTTTTTTTTTGATAACTGTCTTTCTGATTATTTAGTTTCCTTTGTTATCAAATGTATTTTATTTTATTCATTTAAAAAGTTCACCAGACTACCAAGGAAAAAAATTTGGTTAAGAACCCCTGTAATATATAAATGCCACCATCATCATAATTATATTTATTATACACTATAATGTCATATTGAATTGAAAGGTGGATGTGACCTTAGAAATGGTCTAATTCAGCTCTTTCTAATACAAAGTAGGAAATCACTGCCTAGAGAGATTCGGTGATTTGGCCAAGATTACAGAAGTAATTAGTAATCTCCAGTATTTCAGTCAGGCCCTCTAATTTCTAATTCAATGCTCTTTGTAAAATATTACACAGGTTTGTTGTGATGTTAAAATTAAGTAAGATAGGAAGATAAGTACTTCATAATGATGAAGATAATTGTGATAATAGAGGAAAGAGATTTGTCTTTTGAATCTCATGTATATGGAAAGTAACTCATTCTACCCTCTGATGTTGTTCAGTCATGTCTGACACTTTCATGACTGGAACTTTGGATTTTCTTGGCAAAGATACTAATGGTTTGCCTTTGTCTCCTCTAGCTCATTTTTCAGATGAGGAACTGAGACTAACAGGGTTAAATGACTTGCCCAGGATCACAGTATCTGAACTCAGGAAGATAAATCTTTCTGATTTCAAGTCTATTGCTCTATTCACTATGCCACCTAGCTATACCTTCCAGATTTTCTCATCACTTGATGGCATCAAGACCTCCTTTGTAATTTTAGATCTTTTCCACTTTGTATTTTTCTTTAAATTTTTCTTACACAATGTAAACTTCTTGGAAGTAAAGACTATTTCATTTTTGTCTTTGTATCCCCAAAGCCTAGAAGAAAACCTTGCACATAATAAGTACTCAATATTTACTGAAGATTTTGTTGAATGGCATAGGCTAGTCAGAACAAGAATAGAAGGTCATATCTATTGATAAGATTAATCTTATTTCTTTATAAAACTTTTTTGTCTAAATTTGGAGGTTTTACAATAAAAATTCATGTAACTTGAATAAAATTGCCTTTCTCTTTCCTAACTTTGGATCCTAGTGATTTATCAAGAAATAAAAATGAAAATAACAGAAATACTTGTATTATATCTATAAGCATCTTTTGCCAAAAAGACAATAAAAATATGTAGAAAGCTTTTGACCAAAAAAAATCAAAAATCACCTCTGCATTTTAGTTATTAATTTCCTCACAGAAATTAGGCCAAGTTTAAATGGCTCAACCAAACTCAGAGCTAAGCTGCAGCGGCTCATATGATTTAAAAAAAAAAAAAAAAAAAAGCAAAATCTTTTCACTACCCTCCTTCTTTGGGAAAAATAAGCATGAATATTTCTGAAAGCTAAGCTGGCAAGTCACCAACTTGAGAATTGGAAGGGACCTCCTAAATCCAACATATGAATGAACAAAAATCCCTTTTAAAACTAACAATTGGTCATCCAGCTTTTACATGAAGTTCTCCAAGGGGAGCTCTTTCTGAGAGGATTAGTTCCTCTATGATCAATTCTAGGTACCTACCAGGAATGTGTTTCCACAGTGCCCACATACTACTCGTGTTCCTTCTGGTTGGATTGGTAATGCAGGCTGAGCAGGCTGTTCTTCAGGAATTAGCATTACTGGGCCCAGATTAATAATGCGTCTACTGTGGAAAAAAAATTAAACAGCTTCCTCATCCCTCAAAGAGATTGATGAAAGAAAAGATTTAGACTCCTGTTCCACATACTTTTTAAAAGTAAAACTCTTATGATTTAGCATTGAAAAGATATAATTTTCTTTATTATAAGAATTTAGCAAATCTTCTATGGTCCAGTCCTGATTCATCATTTATTAAGATCCTGAAAAATACTTTTATTTCTATCCTATCATCTTCTTAATTATAAAATATAAAGGAAAATATATGATATTCACTAAAAGCATCAAAAGAATACTCTCAATCTGTAAGAAATAGAAACTGCCAAGTTTAAAAAAAATCACTATTAATTTTATAAGGGAATAAAGTTTTATTTTAATATTCCATTCTTAGTGCTTACATTTGTAAAAGTTATAAGCATAACTAATACTTTCCAGCATTAGTTTACACCATGTCAACAGGAATTTCTGTACCATGAACATGATAAAACTCCTATTAAGCTACAACCAAATTGCTGGATAAATGAAAAATTGGGCTAATACTATCATTAAATTGCATCTTTTCATAAATTAAACCCAAATTCAATTCAGTTATTTGTGGTAGTATGGAGGATAGCATAATATAGATATTATAAATAATCAACCAATGTCTTTTGGGCTAACAAATTTATCCTCTTTTTGCTACCAAATCTTTTGCCAGTGCTTCCAACAGATAACAAAGTAAAGTATTCCTTCCTCCTCCAGTTTGCCTTGTGGAAGAAGTACAAACACCCAATAAAATTTCCAAAATTCAGAAAAGCAGAGAAAAAAGAGATGATAAAAAATCTTGATATGCATGGATACAAATATCCTCATAATTACATTTGTCACATCAACATGTATACATATTAATACTGATAAGTTGTATATAATATATACTTATAAAGACATACTATGAAATATATCAATTAAACATTTAACACTTGAAAGTAGCAACATAGTAAATCAATATTGAAAAGGTAAAATAATTTGTCATTTTTGAGGGTGTCAACCTATTGAATCAAAATGATTTAACTCAAGGTTTTAACAAATATTTATTTACTATCTAAGAAATTTTCATCAGTTATTCAAGAATATGCACAAAAAGGCAGTTCTGCCCATCGCCCACAGTTAACACCTCTCATTTTATATAAAAGAAAACAGAATTATTGAAGTTATATCTTTAATTCTTACCAGTTGGGTCTTGGACATCCTATTCGCCGAGATGTATCCTTACAGATGAGGAGACAATTACATGGACATCTAACATACTTCTTTCCTGTTGGTGGGTTTTTGATTGGCTATATAAGAGGGAAAAGACAAACATAGATTATTAAAAATAATAAGAAAAACAGTGACACTTAACATTTACAGCATGTTTTAAAGTTTACAAAACTCTTTACAAAAACTATTTCATTTAATCCTCACTACAACCCTTATAGATAAATGCTATAATAATCTCTATTTTATGGATTAGGAAACTCTGACAAATAATTATTAAATGACTTGCCCAGGGCCATATGGCTAGTGAGTAGCTGAAGTCATTTTTGAACTCAGGCCTTCCTGAAAATGCCTCCAGGATACCTATCCACTATATCAGCTGGCTGCCACTAAACAGAAAATAGAAAGTCACACCTTTGTTCCCTCCTTTTGAACTGTATATGGTACCTTAAAATCTAAGATTCATTAGGATACTTTTATGTTCAACTTAATTGAGTTCTTTTTCTAATGTTAACAAATCATTGAAATATTTTAAAATACAAAATTTTCTAAAAGGCTGCAAAAATCTTTATCACTTAGTTAAAATTTAAGCATCCAGAAACCAGAATACATTTTGGGAGTGGACATGAAGGAGAATATAGGGTAAAGGATTTATAAAATGACTATGTAGTTCTTCCTGTTCTTCTACAAACAAGATATTCTATGTCCCTTAGTATATCTGGTATATACTCTCTTTTCACCTGTTACTCTTAAAATCCTTAGTTTTCTTCAAAGTTCAACTCAAATTTCTCAATTGCTAATAAAAAGAGAAAGGTAGGGAAGGAGGGAGAAAAGGAAGAGAAAGACAGAAAGGGAGCAAAAGAGAGAGAGAGAAACAAATAGAGAGGGAGCAAGAGAGAGAGAAATAGAGAGAGAAAGAAAGATAGTCAGAGAGAGACAGAGAGAGAAACCAAGACAGAGAGAGGCAGAGACACAGAAATAGAAACATAGAGACAGAAAAAGAGATAGAGATAGAGATACAGAGAAACAGAGGCAGGAATAAGGGAAGAAGAGAAGAAAGAGGGAGACAGAGGGCATACACAAGCTTATTCTGGGAACTTTTTCTTTTTGACTTTGTAGTCATAATCCTAGAATATCATTTGACATAGTATTGGTATTTAATAAATAATTGTGATTAAGTGTGGTACAATGGAAGAAGGGAAGGAAATAAGCATTTATTAAGCATCTGATGTGCTAAGCACTTTACAAATGTGTCATTGATCTTTACAATAAGCTTGGCAGTTAGATACTACTTTAAATTGCATTATGCCATTAAGGAATCTGAGGCATACAGAAGTTAAATGACTTGCTCAGATTTATACAGCTAATATCTGAGGTGGATTTGAACTCAGGTCTTCCTTATTCCAAGTCCATTGTGCCACAAGGAACCTTCATGGGAATCAAATGTCTTAGATTCTGGTTCCATGACTGCCACAAATAACTGATCCACTTAACATCACCTCTCTGGGATTTCAGATTCCTCCATAGTGAAATGAGAGGATTAGATGAGGTAACTTCTGAGGTTCCTATTCAATCTAAAATTCTATGATTTTACTGAAATCTAAGTGTATTTATTCTAATTCATATGTCATTTTCTCTCTAAGCATACTGCAGTTCTCATCACCATTTATCCAGAAAATTTAAAGAGGATCATAGGATTGATCTGGAAGCTCAGTAGTAGTCATGTGGTTCAATTCCCACTCATTTTACAAATTAATAAACTGATGTCTACAATTGAAATGACACAAGTAAAATGTGGCAGTGTTGGAAAAGAAACCCAGACCTTTTAACCTCAAATCCAACAAACATCTTACTTTTCCATGTTTTCTCCCTCAGCTCTAAGTCTGCCTTATGGATCTTCCTGAATCCTGTCTCTTCAATTTATCCTTCACATGTAGAGAGCCACAGATAGTGAGGAATACTAGGCGAGTTATAGGACCCTTTAGTGCAGTAAAAGGAACCCTGTGGAGTATTTGGTTTGGCAATCTATACCCCCAGCGGCACCTCAGCCTTTCTAAGAAATCAGAGTGTATGACAACCTATATTGTAATTAAAAGAGTTATACTAAATTGGCAAGGAAACATCTGCACACAATAGCAAGTTGTTTATGTGGTCCCACATATGCAGTATTCTATAGTTAGTGTATACACAGTGTGCTATAGTTATGTAAGTTTATTTGGGTATATAAAGTTGAGAAATTTTTGAATAAATGGATTCCTGTTTGATCATCCTTGAAAGTTCTATCCTATCACTCCTCACCCATGATCAGGATTCAGGCTCTGGTGAGCATGTCTGGACATTCACCTAACAGCCAAAATAATTCTCTGAAGACACAAATCTGATCATAATCAGGTCATTCTTTTGTTAAAAGCTACAATGGTTTCCAAATACCTGTGTTATAAAATCCAAACTCCTTAGCCTGGTATTTAAGGCCTGCCACAATTAGGGTCCAATATCCTTTTCCAGGCTTATTTCATATTATTTCCTAAGAGGTTATGCATTCCAAACAAACTAAACTCCTAGCTCTACCTTCATCTTGATACTCCATATTGTACTTTTGTACTTCACCCAACTCATGCCTGACATAGAGCATGCACTCTCCTCCTACTCCTTATTTTTCAATCTATCTCTATTCAAGGTTCAATTCTTACTATTCCCATTGTTATGCAACAGTTCTCTTTTATGGTCCTGACTCCGTTTCTCTGTTTCTCAGTCCTGCAAACCCCCCCCCCCTCCTCTTTATCAGAATATTTGATAAGGATAAAAGATCTTTTAGAATATCAGAATGCCTCTCCCCATCCCAAGCTACAGGAATGTAAGATACCATCTTAGCAAGATGCCTCTCCCCATGTCTGGGGGGCTTCCCCCTATTATGTCATCTCATCTCTGGAGGCTCACCCCACCCTGTCAGAGTCCTGTTCCCGCTCTCAGCACCCTGACTCTGCCCTTGCCTCAGTCTACCTTTTGTGTCTGAGCCATGTGTGTATATAGATCATTGAGAACTCACATTGTCTGCTGGATTCTTGGAGAAGATAGTCTCATTCAGCCCTGGGAGCAAACCATGGATCCATTTCGTCCTAGTAAATCTCTCCCATTTAATAAATTATTAAATACTCTCTAATCTCTATCTTGCCTCAGTTTCTCTAGCATTACATCATGAGACTTCAAATAATCCCTCCCAGTTATCACTTGTCTCTCCTTCAAATACACCTGAGACATTTTTTGATTTTTCCTTTGCTTGTATTACTTCCTCTCTCTTATTATACCTATCTTTGTGTATAGGTTATTTACCTACTAGAATACAAATTCTGACAGCAGACTGCTTTGTTCTTGTTCCTTGAAAGCAATGGATACTTAAAAGCTGAATCAAATTGTAATTTTAAAAAGGTAGCTTCACAGACAGCTAAGTAGTACTAAACCCAAAGTCAGGAGGATGAGTTCAAATTCAGCCACAGACATTTCATAGCTATGTTACTTGAGGAGAAGAAATATTCAACTGAAGGTATAGAAAAAGAGCAATTTCATCCCTTAGAATATGTGTTGCAAGCCAATTAAATACTGTTAAAGTGGATGTGTTAGAATCACCAAATTATTGGTAAAACGGCTTTGTCTAATTCCAGAAGTAAATGACACTAGTCAAGAAAACTCATCTGAGTACCCTACATGTTTTAATAATTTCACCCATAGAGTGAAGTTATATCTCTCAATTTACCAAAGTATCTGATAAGACCTTTTCATTATAAAAAGAAACAGAAAATGAACTTAATTGTAATAGAAAGACTTGAGGACAGTAATAGTCTCCAACCCACTGTTTTCTACTTACTTCTGTAAGAAGGCAAAATGTATTCCATTTAAAACAATCATGAGAATTTTTTAATTGACTTAGCTTTAATAATACACTTTGATCTTTATAAAGGGATCACTCTGTTTGTATTCCTGCCCATCTACTAATAGTTATGCTACTATTATCCTACTGATATGCATCATTTGGAGAGGAATTACATACCAATTTAGGTTTTCTTAAGTGAGAGTGGAATAGGGAAGGGAAGCCCTTACCGTAGCTTCATTGCAGACTGTACATTTCACTACATGCTGGTGAAGCTTGCCATCCAAATTGATTAGAGATTGGCACACACGGCAGTTTATTATAGGAACGCCACTGGCATCTGGACTAGCAATGGCTGTGTAAGGAGGTGGAAGTTCCGCTGAAAAGATAAGAATTAAGTCAATAAGTATCTATTAAGTGCCTACTATATGCCGGGTACTGTATAGAGCATTTGGGATAAAAAAAGAAAAGGGGAAATAACTCAGTTCTTGCTCAGGGAGAGTTTACAATCTGAGAGGAAAAAACATTCATTAAGTGACTATTTTCTTCTAGTGATAAAGCTAAATGCTTTATAAATGTTATTTCATTTGATTCTCACAACAAAATTGACAGGTGAGTACTATTATTATCCCCAATTTACAGATGAGGAAATAAATAAAGCTCAAATGACTTGCCTGAGGTTACAGAGCGAGTAAGTGATTAAGATCAGATTTGAACTCAGGAAGACTTATCTTCCTGACTTCAGGCCAGAACTTCAGCACTTTGCCACCTATCTGCCTAGGCCTAGGAGAAAGTGGAAATGATGAGGTTTATACCTCAATAAAATTAGGATTAATTAAGGTCTAGTGGCAGGATTGGGGTACAGGGAGTCAAACGGAGCTCCCCTGCAACCCCTTAGGATTCGGCACAAGGATACAAAGTTAAATGAGGTCTAGAGTCCCCTATAAATGAATTTACAGGCCCGAAAACCTAGATCAATAAAAAGAAGTTTGGAAGTAAGGTTAAAAAGTCTGGTTAGTAAAAGGTTTTAGAGGAAGAAATACACCAAAAGCAGCGGGACAGAGAGTTGGCTGCTGGCATCTTTCAACTCTCTGCTAAGAGATGATTTCTGCTTGGCTCTTTTATTTGCTTGAAGGGGCACATGGGTGGAGTTCCAGGTTGATTCCTCAAAGGCCAGAACCCACCAGGTGGGGGTTGGGGTATCTGAGCAGATCATTAGAATGGGGGCTGAAAACCCAAGCCATCTCAGATTCCGTGGGGGCTGGGTACAGCTCAAACAGTCTCAGATACGGATCTCTCCCCATGGAACACAAAAGGGTGGTTTTGACCAGATCTTGTAAATCAAAGGTCAGTCCCAAAGGAAGTTGTAGATCAAACAAGGAATCTTAAAGGGGCTATCACCCCCAACAGAAACACAGGAAGATGGACTGTCTTTAAGAAGAGCAGAAAGGAGGCAGGAGCTGCTGGATCATAAGTTATAAGAAGATTTTATATGTGGGTGGGGGAGGTACTGCCAATATTAAAAGGCTAAAAGGAAAATTAGATTCTAAGAGAAAATATGTTTATTATGAACACAGAGGCATATAGATGACTTAAATATTTCATAAGGTTATTTAAGGAACAGAAATCTGCTATGCTTTTAAGTCACCTAGACTGGGTTCCCCAAACTAGTTTCAGGAAATAAAGCCTAATATATGCAAAATAGAATAATCCTAGTTTTTAATTCATGCCTGAATTTTTATTTCTTATGATCCATAAATTTCCTTTTCTTCTAATTCTTTTTAATTGTAGCTTTTTATTTACAAGATATATGCATGGGTAATTTTTCAACATTGACCCTTACAAAACTTTCTGTTCCAACTTTTCCTCTTCCCCAGATGGCAGGTAGACCAATATATGTTAAATATGTTAAAGTATTTGTTTAATACAATATATGTATACATATTCATACAGTTATTTTGCTGCACAAGAAGACTTGGACTTTGAAATAATGTAAGATTGACCTGAGAAGGAAATAAAAAATGCAAGCAGACAAAAACAAAGGAATTGGAAATGCTATGTAGTGGTTCACACTCATTTCCCAGAGTTCTTCTGTTGGGTGTAGTTGATTCAATTCATTATTGAACAAATGAAACTGATTTGGTTCATTTTGGTTCATCTCATTGTTGAAGAGAGCCACATCCATCAGAATTGACCATCATATAGTATTGTTGTTGAAAGTCTCTCCAAGCCTTCCTGAAATCTCCTGCTGATCATTTCTTACAGAACAATAATATTCCATAACATTCATATACCACAATTTATTCAGCCATTCTCCAATTGATGGGTATCCATTCAATTTCCAGTTTTTAGCCACTACAAAGAGGGCTGCTACAAACATTTTTGCACAGGTCCCTTTCCCTTCTTTAAGATCTCTTTGGGAGATAAGCCAAATAGCAATACTGCTGGATCAAAGGGTATGCACAGTTTGATAACTTTTTGAGCATAGTTCCAAACTGCTCTCCAGAATAGCTGAATATATTCACAATTCCACCAACAATGTATCAGTATCCCAGTTTTCCCACATCCCCTCCAACATTCAGCATTATCTTTTCCTGTTATCCTAGCCAATCTGAGAGGTGTGTAGTGGTATCTCAGAGTGGTATTAATTTGCATTTCTTTGATTAATAATGACTTGGAGCATCTTTTCATATGGCTAGAAATAGTTTCAATTTCTTCATCTGAAAATTGCCTGTTCATATACTTTGATCATTTATCAATTGGAGAATGGCTTGATTTCTTATAAATTAGAGTCAATTCTCTATATATTTTGGAAATGAGGCCTTTATCAGAACTTTTGACTGTAAAAATGTTTTCCCAGTTTGTTTCCCTTCTAATCTTGTCTGCTATAGTTTTGTTTGTACAAAAGCTTTTTAATTTGATATAATCAAAATTTTCTATTTTGTGATCAATAATGATCTCTAGTTTTTCTTTGGTCACAAATTCTTTCCTCCTCCACAGTTCTGAGAGGTAAACTACCCTATGTTCTTCTAATTTATTTATAATCTCATTCTTTATGCTTAGATCATGAACCCATTTTGACTTTATCTTGGTGTACGGTGTTAAGTGTGGGTCAATGCCTAGTTTCTGCCATACTAATTTCCAATTTTCCCAGCAGTTTTTATCAAACAGTGAATTCTTATCCCCAAAGCTGGGGTCTTTGGGTTTGTCAAGCACTAGATTATTAAAGTTATTGACTATTTTGTCCTGTGAACCTAACCTATTCCATTGATCAACTAGTCTATTTCTTAGCCAATACCAAATAATTTTGGTAATCTGGTACAGCTAGACCACCTTCATTTGATTTTTTTTTCATTAGTTCCCTTGAAAGTCTTGTCCTTTTGTTCTTCCAGATGAATTTTTGTTGTTATTTTTTCCAGGTCATTAAAATAGTTTTTTGAGAGTCTGGTTGGTATAGCACTAAATAAATAGATAAATATAGGTGGTATTGTCATCTTTATTATATTTGCTCAACCCATCCAAGAACACTTAATATTTTTCCAATTGGTTAGATTTGACTTTGTGTGGAAAGTGTTTTGTAGTTTTGCTCATATAGTTCCTGACTTTCCCTTGACAGATAGATTCCTAAATATCTTATACTATTGGCAGTTACTTTAAGTGGAATTTCTCTTTGTATCTCTAACTGTTGGATTTTGTTAATGATATATAAGAATGATGATGATTTATGTGGGTTTATTTTGTATCCTGCAACTTTGCTAAAGTTGTGGATTATTTCTAATAGCTTTTTAGTAGAATCTCTGGGGTTTTCTAAGTATACCATCATATCATTTGCAACTCATTACCTATTTGGATTCCTATAATCTCTTTTTCATCTATTATTGCCAAAGCTAGCATTTCTAATACAATATTGAATAGTAATGGTGATAGTGGGCAACTTTGTTTCATTCCTGATCTTATTGGGAATGGTTCCAGTTTATCCCCTTTACATATGATGCTTACTGATGGTTTTAAATAGATGGTCCTGACTATTTTAAGGAAAAGTCCATTTATTCCTATACTCTCAAGTATCTATTGTCTATTGAGATCTATTGAGATGCTCATATGGTTTTTGGTAATCTAGTTATTGATATAGTCAATTATGCTAATAGTTTTCCTAATATTGAATCAGCCCTGCATTCCTGATATAAATCCTACTTGGTCATGGTGTATTATCCTGGGGATGATTTTCTGTAATCTTTTTGCTAATATTTTATTTAAGATTTTAGTATCAAAATTCATTAGGCAGATTGGTCTATAATTTTCTTTCTCTGTTTTCAACCTACCTGGTTTAGATATCAGTACCATGTCTGTGCATGACTGATTTTTTAAAGGCTTACCCACAATGTTCCAGTTTCCAACTCCTACTTATCATACTTTATAGTCAAATCCAATGAACAAATTCACTCCTTATTTTAAAAAAAAGTGATTAAAATTTTATTAATATCACCCCTTTTTCCATTATATTGCAACTTCTATTACCATTATTAGACTGCTCCCTCATTGTTGCAATCCCTCTACCCCATACACAGTAACATCACCTAAAGGTGATGCACAGATGCTTCTCCAAACTTAGCCAGTTTAATTTTTAATGGTAGAAACAAAGTCTGAGATGGTTATAGATAATGATATGAACCTAGCTTTGAATTCATAGCTGTTTCTGGGATTTTACCAGAAGCTCTTCAGCTTCCAATCCAATAAAAAGTCAGTCTGACTGTTTTGTGCCTAATGCAAAACCTTGGTCCAATATTCATAGGAGATTTTAAATCTACAGAAAACGCCTATGAAAGCAATTCATTAACTTATGATCTAATTTTGCAGCTGCAAATGCTTTTTTAGTTAAGAGGCAAACTCTTCAACCCTTCAACTTCTATGCTCACATGGTATATTTGAACCTTTAGACAGTCCTTTAAGAATCTGGTCAAAGATTTGATAGGAAAAAATGGAAATTCTCTGATCTTTCCTCCTTTCTCACATGGTCTCTTGCTGGCATTCTGTGAAGTTTTGCTTCTCACAAATGCAGAAGTAGAGCATCTTTTTATAAACTTGGCATTTTGACTCTTCCTTGACATTTCTCCCCATTCTGCTCTCCCACACAAACACATATACCTGCCCACATTAGCCCTATTCCTCATCTTATGAATGTACAATTTTCCTATGGATTGCATGTAGTTACAAAAGATTAGACAATCCATAACAGGAAAAAATCTGGAGATGCTCTTTGGATCCCAGTGCCATACTGCACTTCACAACATTGACAATCTGGGGCTTTGGAGGAGTGCCAAGTCAGGGTAGTGAAGGTTCTGGTAAAAACTGCAGTGTCAGCAGTTTAAAGACTAGATACAAATGGAACAGATCAGATACAAAGCTTTGACTCTCAGCCAGGAAAGGAGAGAATCAGTATAACCATACTGGAACAGAATAATAGAAATAAGAAAAATCAAGACAGACTTGGGTCCAAATGGTCACTGATAGCCTGACATGATAAGGCAAATAGATCATATAAGGCACAGTTTTAGAGTCATAACTATTCCTCTTCACTCTGAACACTATAATTTAAGAGTTAAGAAACTAAGGAGTAGAATAGCTTTTTAGTACAATTTTAAAACTTAATTACCTATGCTATATTACCCTAAACCAGGAGTTTTTAACCTAGGTTACATGATAAATTTCAGGGGGACCATGGACTTGGATGGAAAAATAGTTTAATAACTATCTTTCATTTTAATTGGTTTTCTTTGTAATCCTTTGTTATGTGTGCTTTAAGAATTTTAAAACCATCATTTTGAGAAAAGGTCTATATGCAAACTCTACACTGTCAAAGAGCTCCATCACACAAAATAGGTTAAGAAACCCCATTTGTAAACTATCCTGGTTTTTAGTATATAAAATCCCAGACCTGAGATAGTCATGAATATATAGTTCAGAAACCAACCATCCTTCAGGGGTTCAAAACCTTTTAAAAATGCCTGAATTTTTTAATGCCTATGTTTTCTTGCAGTAAGACTAGTGCTGTGTTAAGATGGTACAGAAGCAGAATGAAATAACTCTGTTCTTATAGTCAGGAAAACCTGAGTTTACATGTTGCTTCAGACACTTAATAATTGTATAATCCCAGGCAAACAAACATTTAACTAATAATAACTTGCCTTTATTTAATGTCTAATACTTTACATATATCATCTCATTTGATACTCACAGAGTAGATGCTAAAATTAAACCCATTTTACAGATGAAAAAACTGAGATTGAAACTTATGTAGTGACTTGCCCAGTGTAATTTAGCTATTAAGCATCTGAAGCAGATTGGAACTTTGATATTCCTGATTCCAAGGCCACCTAGCTTAACTCCTTTCCCAGTTTCAGTTCCTCATTTATAAAATGGGCATAAATTATAGCTATAGTATATGAATTTTGGGGGTATTGTATATGTGTGTGTGATCCTCACAAACATTAAAGTTCTACATAAATGTCAATATCACTATACTGTTAATATTAAAACTAAATCAGATAGTATAAAAGAAGATTTTAATAAAGTATATAGCACTATTGGAGACAATCAGTAATATCCAAAACAGTCTCTACCATATTGCAGAATGTAACTGAAACTACTAATAGTAAAAAAAAAAAAAAAAGTGACGGAATAATTTCCCAGTAGCTGAGACCAAATCCACTAATCTAACTTCCAGATTCTATGGTATAATAAAAATATCTATCTAGCATATTAAGTAATGTTGCCTTAGGACTTGAGCATAGATAATTATGTGACTAAAATAAAGATGAGAAACGGGAAGAAAATGTTGATTATAATTTACAGTGAGGATGCTATCACCTGGTAACCTCAAGTCTATCAAAGATACTGAAAGCACTAAAGACATTAACAAATGCTTTTGGGGCCAGATAAATGACTCAGAAGATAGAACACTGAGCCTATATTCAGAAAAACCCGAGGTCAAATACATCTCAGATATTAATTACTCTGTGTCATCCTGAGTAAGTCACATAATTTCTGTTTGCCCTCAGTTTCCTCATATATAATATGGGATTAATAATAGCATCTATTTTCCAGGATTATTTTGACAATCATTAAATAAGATAATAATCCTAAAGCACTTAGTACAATTTTGACCTGACATATATTAAGTGGTGCATAAACATCAGTTACTATATTATTAGCAGTAACATTCTATTCTAATTCATAAGCAAAAAAAAACTTTTATCACACCTAAATCCCAACAAGGAGATGATAAAATGATATCATGACATTTCTCTAAGAATTATAATATATTAGTAGAAGGTCACATCTAAATTACTGCTGGAAGAAGAAATGATACAAAATATACTTCATATGATCACTTCAGATGTGGGAGGGCCTTAGAAACCATCTAGTTCAACCTCTTTTTTTGCAGAAAGGTTAAAACAACATGGTCAAAATTAAACAGATCATAAGTAGATAAGGTAAAATTTGCAAGAGAGTCTTCTGGCCCTATGTCAATCCTAGTTTCCTCTGTAAAATGCTGCTTCTCTGTTTCTTGTGACTTTGCATAATGCAATATATATTACTTGTTTTTATTTTTAATGCATGCTTTTTGTTTTTTATATCATTTATTTTAGTAGCTATGCCTTATAACAAAAATATTAAAATAAAAAAAGAAAAAGTTCATCTAAAAACAATTTATTAACTGTGTATATGCAACATTCTTATATATTCACTCCATCTTCAGCAAGAAGAGAAAGCATTTGCACAACTTCTCTCATGGGACATGGCTATTTATAATAATTACATCAAGTCCAGTTTTATTTTTGCTATTTTTTTTCATTTATGTTCTAGTAGTCCTTATCTGCATTGTTCCTCTCATTCTGCTTTTCATGGTACATTAATTCATGCAACTCTTCCCCCTATTCCTCTGAATTCATCTGTCATTTTTTTTTTACAGTGAAGTAATTTTCCATTATGTTTATATACTACAGTTTGGTTAGAGATTCCTTGATTAGTGGGCATTTCTAGCTCTTTAGTACCAAAAATAGTGTAGGTAGCATATTTAAAATAAAAGCACAGGTTGGAATTCAATCTTTAAAATTTCAATGTTCCAAAGTATTATACTAGAAATTGAAGATATTATAATAGAAACAAAATAGCCCCTGTTGTATTGGGACTTACATGACACAGGGATGAATAATATGAACACATAATATAATGCACAATGGGAAATTAAGAGAGAGGGGCAAAGCAAAGATCAAGCAAAGTCTCTGAAAATCTTTGAGGAAAAAAAAGTTAATCACTTTCTTTTACTTTTATTCAAGTCTTCTTGTACAAAATGACTAATATGCCAACTATTTACTTGATTGATTGCTTACTATCTCAGGGAGGGGGTATGGGGAAAAGGGAGGAAGGAGAAATAGAATTTAGAACTCAAAACTTAAAACAATACAATTAAATGTTTAAAAATAGTTTTTAACATTACGTTTGTAACATCTGTGTATGTGTGTTTGTGTGTGTATACACATATATGCTTAGAGAAGGGAAAAGGCTTCATAGAAGAAGTAGCACCTCAGCAAAGTCTTAGAGGAAGCTTAGCAGAATGACATATGACAGACCTTAAATAAAAATGTATTCACTAAATGAGTGAGATTCAGGAAGAAGAGAGGAACTCTAGGAATGCAAAGAGGCAATAAATGGCACTGTCTGTAATTCAGTATGTGAAGATGAGTAGTAAGGAAAATGACTGCAGAGAGAGGTTAGAGAAAGATTATGGACAGCCAGACTGAGAATTCTGGATTCTATCCTAAGGATATTAAAGAGCCACTGAAGATTTCTGAGCAAGGAAGGAACATGGTCTGATTGGGTTTTAGGAAAATTGCTTCAGCAAGCATGTTAAAAAGACTAGAAAATAAATGTTGATAGCAGGGAGATAGATTAGGAGGAAATTACAATAAATTCTGGAGAAAAACATAAAAAGCCATCCATTCCATCTTCTCTTACTCTCTTCTAAACTCTGTGTAATCTGTATTCCTTCATCATTCTACTAAAATATTCTGTGAAAGATTAAGAACAATCTTTCAATGGCCTAATCTAATAGCTCTTTTAAAACATCAATTCAAATGCTTCTTGATGCATTTGACATGTTTTTGACAATATTTGACATGGTTCCACTTTCTTCTCCTGGGTACTCTCTCTAGAATCTCATGACATTGATCTTTCCAAGTTCTCCTATATGTCTGTTTCTTATTATACATCTCCTTTGCTAATGTCATACCCACCAAGTGTGGGTGTTTCCATAATTCCCAATCATCTTCTTTTTTCCTTCTATACTATCTCACTTTGTGATTTCATTAGTTCCTAAGGGTTCAATTATAATGTCCATACATGTGATTCCCAGATCTTGAAAAAATTGATATTATGCTTTACTGTTTAAACATTACCATGCAATCCACCCTATTCTCTGTTTTGTCAACCCCCCATTTCCCAGTATAGCCCAAAAGACACTCTAAGTATGCCATAATCACTTGCTTGCTAACTTGGGACCCTTACTTTTATTTACAGATAAACAAAGAACTATCTTGGGCTTTCCTCAAGGGATAACTCTCCTTTCCTATAACTCCTTGTCAAAATTATGGATAAATTTAGTATCCAAAGGAAAAGCAAATGAGGGTCTCTGATTAAAATGGTTCTGATTTTCTAGCCAAATTTACTGGATGAAATTATCATTCCTTAATTGCCAGAAAGGGATCAGCTACACCTAAAGGTCAATCCACTTTCCCCAATTTTAGATTAATTACTTGAGAATTACTCTCCCACAAGGAAAAAATAATAATAAGAAAAAAAAAAAAAAGTAACTTTTAACCCAACTCCCTGTTAAAACGTCTACCAATTGGGATTGTTATCTTTGCCAGGGAAGGATCAAATGACATCCTATTAAGCCAATCAGAACTAAAACACAGCTAAACCAGCTAGGACCCTTACTCAACCTTTGATAATTAGGAGAGACCAATGATGCAATTTATTGGTTATTGTTAGCTATCTAACAAATTGATCATTCTTAAGTCTAGTTTTTTGGGTAAGCCAATATGACCCATTTTACTAATAGTTTATGTGTATCTGTTGATAAAATGTGATCTTGCCCTGGAGAAAAAGATGTCTCCATCTCCTTTGTTGGAATTTTACTTGCTACTAGATAGATAGATAGATAGATAGATAGATAGATAGATAGATAGATAGATATTTAAATACATTATCTAAGTTTCTCTCCTGAGCTCTCATTCTATATTATAAATTGCCTGAAGATGACAGACAGCTGGCAAGAATAGAAATGCCTTAAATAGTAAAAAATGAAAGATGATATATTGTCTTCATAAAGAAAAAAAGATGCAACAATTTTTTAATCCTAAGGGAAAAAATACAATATTAAAGACAAATATAGGAAAACATAAACCTAACTCATAAGTTCAAATGTGAATAGGTTTAATAATCCAACAAAATAAAAAAAGAGTAACAGCTTGAATAAGAAAACAAAATCCTATGCAATCCTTTGCTTACTAGTAACACATCAAAAACTCAAAGCCATAAGCAGAATAAAAATTAAGGTCTGAAAGAAATTTTACTATGCATCAGGAGGATAATTTGAAAAAGTAGGCATTCCAATCATGCTATCACCAAAAAAAAAATAAATAAATAAATAAAATTTAAAATATAAAAAGAGATATATAAGAAAGATATTATTCTGAAGCAAACATACAATAAATTATTATCAATATTAAATGTATATTCTCTAAACACTCTAACATCTAAATTTATGAAAGAAAAATTAAGTGAATTACAAAACAAAATAATAATATCAGGAGACAATTTCTTTTAGCTTTAGAGAAACTTAACAAAGATAAACAAAAAATATATAAAAATGAATAAATTATTGGAAAATCTAAATTAAAAAGCTTCTAACCGGACTTTTGACAAAAACTATATATTAAGACAAAGAAATATTGCAAATAATAGGTAAAAATAGTAATCACATTCTTTACAATCCATAACTCAGTAAAAATAGTTTTCAGTTCAGGGAGGACAGACAACTGAAATAGACACTTAACAAAGAAAATCTAAATTACTGAATCATAGAACAAATCATAAAAACACCTAAAAAATATATGGGAAAAATTGATAATGAAGAAAAAGCATGCTATAATATCTGGTATACAGCTAAAACAGTACCTCCAGGGGAAAAGAAATCTCTAAAATATATAGAATTACAAAACAGAAAAGCCAAAGATTAATGACTGAAAATTCATTTTTTAGAATTAGAAAGTCAACAAAAAACTTAAATAGAAAAGAGGTGTTAAAAATTAGAGAAGAAATAGAACTAAGAACTAACAAAACTGATAAATACTTCTTAATCAACCTGATTAAAAAAAGGATAGAAAATAAAATTAACAAACTGGCAAATAAACAAAGTGAAATCAGAACAAAACCAGAACAATTTTATTTTAATTATCAGAACCTAACATTTATTGTTATATGCTTTAAAAATAAAAATATAAGAAACAGAAAAATATATGCAAAAGTATCAAAAAGCTTTACTAAAAGAACTAGATATTTCAAACAATCCCATCTCAGAAAAAGAAATAGATTTTGTTGTAAAAGGAAAAAACTTCACTTGAGAATTATATTAAATTTTAAAAGAATAATCAGTACCAATACTCTACAAAACATTCTCAAAAAGCTGAAAAATAAAAAATATCTACTTGATTTCTTTTATGAGACAACTATATTCCTAATACCTAAAGCAATGAATATAAAACCCAAATAAAGAATTACAAATCAGCATCATTGATGACTATTAATTCAAAAAGTTTAAATAAAATCCCTTCGGACTAGGGAAATTCATTCAAGAAATCATTTATTATGAGCAAGATGCATTTATACCAAGAATACAAGGATGGTTCAATATTAAGGGGAAAAATCAGCAATCACATTAAAAAACAAAAACATATAAAACCACAGGATTACTATATCTCAATAGGTATTAAAAGTCTTTTATTAAATTCTAACATTCATTTGTGCTTTTTAAAAATATGTAAAGTATATCCATAGAAGAACCTTTTAAAACTATCATAAAAATATTTACCTAAAACCAAAAACAAACATATGCATTCAAGCTGCACTAGAACCTTACCCAATAAATTCAGGAGTAATGCTAAGATGTCCACTCCCTTATTATAATTTAATATTGCCCAAAATTCTAGTAATAGCAACAATACAACTAAAACAAACTGAAAGCATAAAAATAAAGATGAGATAAAGCTATCCTAATATGGTGATTGAGTCAGTAGCTTTAGCAAAATTGTAGACTACAAAAAATCCCACAATCAATAGAAAATTCCATATTAAAATAAAACCTAAATTATAAATAATAGAAAGAGGATTCTTATTTCCAAACACCTAGATTTCAATCCATCAAAGAACACAAAATATTTATTTAATACTTATTTCAATGCAAAATATTTCTTAGTGTACAACAATTTAAATAGCTGGAAGAATATTTAATCATTAGGGCTGGGTAGTATAGTATCAGTATAATAAAAATAGCAATTTTTTCAATTTGTTTAAAGCTTCAGTGCCATATTAATCAAACTTTCAAGGGGATATTTTATAAGACTCAAAAATTTTAAACATCATTTTGTGAACATGAAAACTATATTATGAAATAGTTACAATTACTAGTCTGTCCTAGACCCACCAGAGTACCTTTGACCACTGTCCTTTGCAGTGTGAGCTCTACCCGGCTCGCCTCCTCTGAGGCCTTCTAAGGTCTCTGGCCACAATCTCTTGAATCTATAGTTTAGTAACCGGTAGCGCACTCAAGAACAACCACATGTAATCTTAAAAGCCTTTATTATACCTACTCACATAATGCCCTGACTGATGCCCTGACTTGTTGGTTCCCGAGTGAACACCTGGTCAGAAGACCCATGTGTTCACTACCAAAATCCTTACCTCTTTCGGCTACCCATCTTGGCTTGGCCACCCAGCTAGGGAGCCAGGGTGAACAGCAGGAGGTTAAAGAGGGCGGTTGCTGCCTGCAGTGGGCTTATATAGGGCCTGTGAGGTCACACACACAGCCAATCAGCGAGAGAGTCACCCATTACAAAACTATCTCAATATGGCCAGGATCCCGCCCAAGGGCAGTCCTAATATCCACAGAAATTACTTCTGGGCCTCAATCCCGATGCACTGTGTCCGCCCATTTAAAGGGCCCTTACATGAAATCACTATCATCATAATTATTTGATATTGGTTGAAAAATAGAGAAGTAAATCAATGGAATAGATTTGACAAGAAAGGATGAAAATTTATGGAATTCAATAATCCACTATTTGATAAACCAAAATAACAAAAATTAATAAAGAATTCTCGATTGATAACGATTTTTGAGGAGACTCAAAAGCAGCTTAGTTGTAAAATTAACTTGTTATTGTTATTGTCTGATCATTTCAGTCATTTTCAACTCTTCTTGACTACATTTGATATTTTCTTGTCAAATATGCTAGAGTGGTTTGCCACTTTCTTCAACTCATTTTACAGATGAGGAAATTGAGACAAATAGGCTTAAAAGTAACTTGTCAGATAGCTAGTAAATGTCATATATGAACTCAAGATGAGTTTTCCTGACTTCAGCTCTGATATCCCATCTACTGCATCACCTAACCATCCAAATGTGTACTAAGCTTTACAAATTATTTTCCTCACAATATTAAGTATATAGTTTAAGCCTCACAATAACCCTGAGGTAATGATTAAATTTATTATTATCCTCACTTTCATATGAAGAAACTGAGGTTCAGGAAGTTTAATGACTTACCTAAAGTCAAGGTAGTAATTGTCAGAGATGAAATTCAAACTTAAAATTCTCCAAAATCAATCAAGTACTAATCTCCCCTATCAAAATGTCTTTTAAGTGGCTTTATAAGATTCATGAGAAAATTGTATAATGCTTAGATTAGAATCAGTACCAATTATTTACAGATTGAATTTCTTAATATATAATGGGAAAAAATTATGAGAATTTATCTTATTATGGCTTTTTATTATGCCCCAAGGTAAAGAAATGCAGTTGTATTTGTTATGATATTGTAGCCCTCACAAAAGTCCTACTCTGGTACCTTATCCTGGCATAGAAATTACGCCATCTTTCTATTGATAATCTGTAGCTTATCCTGTCCATATATTGTTGGTATGTAGTTATTTTCATATTATCTCCCCTATTAGACTTGTGAGTTCTGGAGTGCTGAGACTGTCTTTTTGGTTTTCTTTGTAACCTTAATACTTAGCAACATGCCTAGTACATAATAGGTGCTTGAGAAATGTTTATTGACTAACTGACCTTGGGTTCTTGAAGGCTAGATCAAGAGAGTACAAGTTGGAAAAGGCTGTATAAATTTGGACAAGATTTTTGTTTGCTTTCTAAGTAGGGTCTATTGTTCAAGAACCAATGTGTGAGAGAAATGCTAGGCAAAAGGTATTTAATTAATTAACCTTGAAGACCCACAAAGAAGATAAAAATCTAAAATTATCTTCAGCTTTATGAAGTATCCTTCTGTTTCTATTGTAATAATGATGGGGAGAAGGGAAGGGGACAGGCTTTATTAAGCATATACTAAGTACCAGGAATTATGCTAAAGCTCTTAACAAGTATCTCATTTGATCTTCACAATTACCCTGAGATGTAGGTGCTACTATTATCTCCATTTTAAAGTTGAGGAAACTGAGGCAGATATAAGTCAACTGACTTACCCAAAGTTGTATAACTAGTAAACATCTGCAGTTAGATTTTAACTCAGATTTTGCTAACTCCAAGTCCAATGCTCTCTCCAAGGGAATCAGAGAATGCTAAGTCACACAATTCTTGTTTTGCTTTTGTTTTTGCTGAGGCAATTGGGGTTCACACAGATAGGAAGTATAAAGCCCCTGAGGTCACATTTGAACTCAGGTCCTCCTGACTTCAGGGCTGGTGCTCTATCCACTGTACCACCTAGCTACTCCAAGAGGCCCAGAATTCTTAAAGCATCTATCAACATAAATAATACTAATAGTGAAATTAATTCACTATCGATACCTTGGCAAAGGTACTAGAATGCTTTACTTTTTTTTTTTTCTTCAGTTCATATTACAAATTACAGTTTATATTACAAAATGAGGAAACTAAAGCAAACAGGGTTCAATGACTTGCCCAGGGTCATATAGCTATCTAGGAAGGATCTGAGGCCATATTTTAATTCAGAAAAATGAGTCCCAAAAATAAAGTCCCAGCACTTTATTCACTTCACCACCTAACTGCCCAAAGATAATAAGCATCATTTTTCTTTCTACAAAGTGAAATGGTCCTTATAAAGATAAGCTGCATCATATGTGCAATATCTTTTACAAAGGAAAATGAACAGAAATTTTAAGATAAATTTAATGAGATCCATTAAATTAAATCAATATATAATTCAATTCTTGATTGCTTAAGTGCATAGATAGTCATATAACAGGCTTGAGGAAAATATGTTGCAAAGAACAGTTTGAAATTCAGAAATGAAAAAAAGAGAAAGTATATCATTTGGAAGCCACATCCCTATATATTCAGTATTTTCTTCAAAAAAAAGAGTTGGAAAATGTTGTAAATGGTAGACACCAAACAACGCAACAAAAAATAAGTATATCCTTCCAGAAAGGAAATTCTTTACTGTATGCAATCAGATCATTAAGTAGTTAGTTAGATGAAATCTAATTCAAAGAAATAGTAAAGATGAGAAGATATTTCATGAAATAGAAATAGTTTCAATCTGATTTGCTTAAACAAACTGCTACCTTTGAAAAATATAGACTATTTTCTATAGCATACTTTCCCATTACAAATAAGCTGAGGAACAGAAGTAGATGGAAGATTACACTATGTTTGTTGATATCAACAACAGCAAAAGAGACATTTGACTTGATAGACCAGGAAAAAACCCAATAACCTACAAATCTTAAAGTGCCACCTTCAACAGTGTCTTCCAAGGATATGTTTAGATCATTCAGTAGTCTCTAATAGATGTAACAACAGAAATAATTTTACTCAACAGTGTTTTTTTTAATTTTTTTCTTTTTTGTTTGTTTTGTTTTGGTTTTATATTTTTATTTTTTCAACAGTGTTTTGAAAATCAACATCAAATGCACAAAATCACAAGAACAATGCCCACCAATTATAATCATCAGTGTAATGATAAAAACTAGTTTATTTTTGCATATAAGGGAGATAATCAGAGATAACAGAATCATATCAGAGATAACAGAATCGAGAAATAGCTGTCAATCTGTCAATCCTTTCCGTGTCCAGGCCGGGTGAGGTTTCCCGTGTTATATTGTTATTACCTACCTTACAGGATTATTATGAGGAAAACACTTGATAAACTTTAACCCACTATAGATATGGGAATTATTTTTCTTCCCAAATATGGAAATGTTTCTAAATAAATCTATCATCTAAACTTCGCCAAATTCTCTAGGATTAGTAATGGCTGACCATCCAAAAATTTAAGGCTTTTCTATTGGGGGGGAGAGAAGGCTATGAGAAATGGGGGAAAGTCAGAAGTTGTCAGGTTTTTTTTTTTTTCCAAATGTTGAAATGTTTCTCCATTACCTTGAATTTCTCCTCTCTTCCACAACCCACCAAAGTCAATTTAAACACATGGTCTTGCTGCTTGACGAGGGCATTGATCTTGTCATTCAACTAGTTCTAAATCCACCTTACTGTGCTATCATTTAGTCTACTTTTTTCCATTCTATCTGATAGGTATCTGAAAAAGGATAAGAGAAGAGGAAAAAAAGGAAGGAAGGAAGGGAGGGAAGAAGGGAGGAAAAGAGAAGGAAAGGAAAGGAAAGAAAAGGAAGAGAGGGAGGAAGGGAGGAAGAGAGGGAGGAAGAAAGGAGAGGAAGGGAGGGAGGAAGGGAGTATTAATTCATCTTTCTCTTATAACACATACTAGGGCTGCTAGATGACACAATTGATAGGCGACTGAGCATGGAATCAGAAAGATTCATTTTGATGAGTTCCAATGTAGTCTTGGAAATTTACTGTGTGACTTTGGGAAAATCCCTTTACCCTGTTGCCTCAGTTTCCTTAAATGAGCTGAAGGAAAATGACAAACTACTCTAGTTATCTTTGTTTTTAAAAATCTCAAATAGAGTCATAAATAGATATAACTATAACAACTAAACAATACCACATACAATAACAAATTCTAAATGCATATTGCATAAACCATCTAAATATAAAAAATTCACATAATAAAAATTGGAGAGAATAGTTGAAGACATCTGTCACAACTATCACTGGTGGAGGATTCTCTATAAAGAAGGATAAAGGTTTCTTCTCCCTTAAAAATGTAATCTCCTTGAGAGCAAGGAGTGTTTTTACTTAGCCTAATTCCTAGAACATAGTAAATATTTAATAAATGCTTGCTGAATAAATGGTTAGTTGAATGACGATCACAATAAATAATAAAAAATAATTAGGTTTTGCACAAACTAAACTATGCTATAGATAAGAAATTTTCTATTGGGCCTTAAAAATCAATGCATCAGATATTGTTGATATAATATCTAAAATCCAAGAAAATAGGGAATTAATACAAATATGATGAAGAGCTATTTTCCAATAGGAAAATGTTCTAAGTGGTGAAGTATATAGAGCATTGGATCTTGAATTAGGAAAGTCTAAATTCAAATCTGCTCTCAGTATTAGCAGTAGGACCCTGGGCAAATCAATTAACCAAGTTTTGCCTCAGTTCTCTTTACTATAAAATGGGATAATAAAAATACCACACAATAGGGTATGATATAAAAATGAGATAGTCTTTGTACAAAGTGCTTATCATAGTACCTTGCACATGGTAGTCATTACAAAAAATTTTATTCCTTTCTTCCTTTTCTTCCTTTCAAAAGATGAATTGCCTGCTACTAATAATCACATGAAAAATTTCTTCAAATAGATAATAAATGAAATTTAAAACAAGTCTTGAGGTTTTACCTCATTTCCAACAAATTCTCAAACATAAAAAAATTAGAAATCAGAAATGTTGAAAAGGTATTACATACTAATTGAGTGGGTCTGAGAATTTTGAAATTCTCAGAGTTCAATCACTTTGAAAAACAATTTGGAATATGTGAGCTAAATAATTAAAATTATTATTAAGATTATTACTAGCTCTGTGTCTCTGGGTAAGTCACTTAACCCTGTTTGCCTCAGTTTCCTCAAATGAGCTGAAGAAGGAAATTGACTTACTAAGATATCCCTCTGCTACATCGATCCCATTGAGGTAACGGACAAAAAAAAAAAACCATCCCATAAGTGGCAAAATATTTATAGCAGCATAATAACTGTTAAATTGGATTTTGCTGACTGATGAATGACTAAAGGAACTGTGATATATGAATGTGCTTAAATATTACTGCTTATGAGATGATGAATATCAAGCATTCGGTAAACATGAAAGACATACATAAATTGACAGAATGGAACAATGAAAACAATAGATACACTGAATGAACAAGGAACCTGAAGAAATAGAAAACAGAAGAGAATTAAATGTAATTAAAATGCTCAACCTTGAGTCCAAAGTAGAGTTAAGAAAATATATCTCCCTCTTTTTAATGAAGAGATGAGAGATAATGGATGTAAAATGCTACCTTCACTGTCAACTGAGGTTGATATATTTTTTCTGAGCTTCTAAAAAGTCTTCACTATAAAAAACTGACTCACTTAGGTAAATAGGACAAGGGTATATTTAGTAATGATTGGAAAGCAAAAACAATAAGCATTGAGTTTACAAAAACAACAACAATATTATGAAAGTTTACCCACTTGATCATTCTCTGATCTGCCATTTCTTTTCATCTATTAACGACTTCTAAACCTACAAATATGCTCAGGTTTCTCTCATTGTTAAGAAGCTACCTGTAAGAAGAGAAGAAATTAATGGAATATAAAGCTAATTGTGTTAAAGCAGTTTGTGACTGGTAAGTAGGAGAGATATGGGAGAGGAGAATAGATTATATAGATTGCTGAACCTTTTAGGAGGTCTACATCTTTAATGAAATTCACAATCCTCAAGCTTACTGTCCTTTCCTGACTATTTACCCAATAACATGTGTAGTTTGTATTTTTAGATGGGAGTTGAGAACTGAAATATTTAACCTTTGTTTTATATGAGAGGTTTGGTCCAATGTGTGTTGGAATATATTGTGGAAGAAGCCATATGGTTAATGTAAAGAGAAATAGATTTGGAGGGAGAAATGGACTTGGATTTCAAGAAGGCTCTGTTATGTGCTGGTTGTGTGATCTTGGGCAGAGAAAGAAGACTCAATTCCCTCATCCACAAAATGACAGAATTGGACTAGATGGTTTTTAAGGCCCTAGCCAAATCCTATCAATGATATCTTTGAGATATCTTCTCTCTCCAGTTACTAATGATTTTTAAATTGCCAAATCTAATGGCATTTTCTGAATCCTCATCCTTTTGGACTGTGCTACGGCCTCTGACAATAGTGACCATTCTCTTCTTGTTATTCTCTTCTCTCAAGATTTTTATGACCACAGTCTTTCTTGATTATCTTCACATCTGGCCATTCCTTCTCAATAGTCAGGCAGTGGTCCTTCATCAAAAACATGCCTGCTAATTGTCGGTGTCTCACAAAGCTCTGTCCTGGGTGCTTTTTTCTCTCTCTATTCTATTTAACTTAAAAGATTACTCTGATGAATTTAGCTGTCATCCATATGCTGAAAATTCTCAGGTCTAATTATTCAACTCTAAGATATCTCCTGCCTTCCAGACTTATATGTCCAACTGCCTATTAGACATCTTGAAAAGTATGACTCACAAATATCTTAAAACTCAACAATTCAAAACTCAATTTATTATATTTCTCCTTACTCCTAAGCTTTCTCCTTTTCCCTAAAATATGACTGTAAGAAATGGTAATTCCTGACCATTAGTAATTCCTAAGTATTACTCTTAAGGATACAACCATTTTCTCCATTATAAAGGCTCACGATCTAGATGGCACCCTCAATTCCTCATTTTCTCATTTTTCCATGTCCAATCTACTACCAAGTCCTATCAACTTCATCTTCATAATATATTTTGTATATAACCCCTGCTATACTCTGATACTTCCATCACCATGGTGCATGCTGTCATCTCAATCCTGGACTATTGAAATATAGTCCTTTGCTTGACTTCCCTACCTCAATTTTTCCCCCTCCCCCACCTCGCCTTAATCTTTTAGTTATCAAAAAAAAGCTGCTTACAGCTCAGGTCTGACCATATTAATTCCCTATTCATTAAAGTTAATGGCTCTCTATTTCCTCCAGGATGAAATAGAAAATCTTCTGTTTGACTTTTAAAGTCCTTTATAACCTGGCCCCTTTTACTTTCCTAATCCTCTTATACCTTACTTTCTTCCATGTAGTTTATAATAAAGTGACACTTACCTCCTTAGTCTTCCTCATGTAAAACATTCTACTCTTGACTCCAAAAATTCTTACTGACTATTCCACAGGCCTAGAATTCCCATTCTCCTCATCTCTACTTCCTAAAATCCCACTTTTTACAATAAGCCTTTCCAAGTCATCCTTAAAATTATTACCTTCCCTCTAATCATCATGATGATGATAACATCATTTATAAGTGCCAGGCATAGTACCAAGCACTTTCCAATTATCCTCTCATTTGATTTACTTGGATTAATCCTACATATATATATATATGTATATATATATATATATATATATATATATATATATATATATATACATACACACACACACACACTGTTTGCAAATAGTTGTTAACATGTTGTCTTCTTCATAAGAAAGGAAAGGATAAGATAGAACAGGACAGGACAGGAAAGTGGAAAAAGAGAGGGAGAGAGAAAGGAAGGAAAGAAGGAAAGAAGGAAGGAAAAGAGGAAGGGAGGGAGGAAGAAAGGGAGAAAGGAGAAAGGAAGAAACCAAACTTATGTTTCTTGTTTCTTACCCACAGTATACATATTTTCTACAAGAAACAGCCTGAATGGGAGCAGAAAAGGGTCCTAGAAAAGCAGGACCCATAATGGCTCTTCAGAAAGAGAAGACTAGCAGGAGAGATATCCTTTCCTTCTATATATTAAAGCAAGTCAGGTCTCAATAATTCAGATATCTATTAGTCAGTGCATAAATTTAGGGCAAAAAAAGGTTATAGAGAATATCAATTCAAGACTATCTGCTTTTCTTCAAATCAGGAGATTTGGGGGGCTTAGTGGGACAATAGTCAATACAATATCTTTAACACCTTAAGAAACAGTTTTGACAATTCACATCTTTATCTTTACTCTCTAATTTTTAGATTTGTTTTTGGTTTTAAGATTCCTCATAATTTGAATAGTAAAAGTTGACCATATGGTCTTTTTTTATTATTATAGCTTTTTAATTACAAGATATATGCATGAAAATAACTATATGGACATGTATACATATATTGTATTTAACATATACTTTAACATATTTACCATGTATTGGTCAACCTGCCATCTGGGGGGGAGGGGGAAAATTGAAACAAAAGGTTTTGCAATTGTCATTGCTGAAAAATTACCCATGCATATATCTTATTTACAAGATGTATGCATGGGTAATTTTTCATCATTGACACTTACAAAACTTTCTGTTCCAACTTTTCCCCTCCTTCCTCCCACTCCCTCCCCCAGATGGCAGTTTGACCAATGCATGGTAAATATGTTAAAGTATATGTTAAATACAATATATGTATACATGTCCATACAATTATTTTCTGTACAAAAATAGTGTACAATTTGAAATAGTGTACAATTAACCTACGAAGGAAACCAAAAATGCAGACAGACAAAAATAGAGGGATTGGGAATTCTATGTAGTGATTCATACTCATTTCCTAGAGGACCAAATAGTCTTAAACCTAAAAAGTGAGCTACCTTAAAGAAAGTCTACAGAATTTGCGAGTTGATCACTTTATCTCCCAACAGACTTAGATTTTTCAGTTAAATGTTAAGAAACATGTTGGCATGAACTAAAAGGAAATGTGGGCATCCCAAAATAGACCTGCAGAAACATGGAGCTTGGGGCATAGAGTATAAATGGAATGTGGCTGAACCAAGGTTTTTAAAGATAACCAATTCACTATACTTTGACATACATAGAAAGCTAATAAAAATGTACTACATAAAGCCAAGATTAATGCAGGTAGTATAACTCAGAGGAAATTATTAGAATATCATAGACTTTAGAGTTGGAAAGCACTTTGGACATAGTCCAACAACTTCAGTCCACAGATGAAGAAATTGAGGCCTACAATCACATAGATCTAATTAGAAGAGTCAGAATTTGAATTTAAGGTTTTGTTCATTGATGCCACTTATCAGTCTAACTATCATCATAATTACTAGTAGTTATATAGGGCCTTAAGGCTAGCATTGAATTTACACCTATTATCTCAATGGAGCCTCACAATGACCCTCAAAGAATTATCTCCAATTTATGCATCCAGCTTTACATAACTGTATACATGTCAGTCAATGTTCATTTATAGAGGCCTACTATGTGCCAGTCACTGTGCTAAGCACTTGGGATTCAAAAAAAAAAAAAAAAAAAGAGGCAAAAGATAGTCTCTATATCGAGGAGATCACAATCTAATGTTTCTCCTTTGAAGTATAAAATACTTGAGACTGTTTTTTTGTTCTTTTTAAATTCCTTCTAAGATTAGCACACAGTAAGCATTTATTAAATAATTACTGACTGATTGTGAGGGAACTTTTATCACCATTTTACAGATATGAAAAATGAAAAAAGTTAAGTGACAAGATCAAATCTAATGTATAATTTAATAAGAAATGATTAAATTCTTAATTTAATCAATCAATTAATATTTGATCAATCAATCAATAAACATTTATCAAGTATCCACTATATGCCAAGTAGTAGGCTAAATAGTAAATTTAAAAATTTATTTTAAACTTAAAATTTAATTAAAATTAAAATCTTAAATTTTAAAAACTTTAAAATTGTTATCTCATTTGATCCTCATGACAACCCTAAAAGATAGATGTTATTATTTTCTCCATTTAATAGATAAGGAAAATGAGGCAAATGGAAGTTTAGTGACTTGCCCAGGATCATACAGTTAAATACCTGAAGCAGAATTTGAACTCAAGTTTTCCTTAGTACTAAGCTTATTACTCTCACTTCCATACTACCTAGCTTTTCCTATAAAAGAACAGCTACATATGGTAGCTTTCAAGAAGAAGGCTAGCATGAAGTAATATTTTATATTCTCTGAAACAGTTGTGGAAGAAACAAAACAAAATAAAATAGTTGTGAAGTTACTTTATTAGTCAATGAAAAAATGTTTCCTCTATCAAATAACTTCAGTTTTAACATAATTAAAAATGTAAAACAAAGAATGAAAAGAAAAACTTATTTTTAAACATGTTATATCAGATATCTGAATGCCTATTATCAAAAATTATTATCACATCTTATTGAACTGAAATAAAATTACTTCAACATAAATTTTATAATTAAAATAAAAGTTTATTTCTCTTTTATCTTTGAATTCAAAAAGAAAATTATTTGAGAGCATTAATAGGAATTACTATATAAAACTCAATTTTTTTCTAAAAATATAACAGCCCCCCCCCAAAAAAAAAACTCCTCTATGATAATTTCTTAAGAATAACAATGAAGGAAAGAAGGGAAAAGCATTGATTGTTTATATTGTGCCAGGCACTATGCTAAGAAACCTACAAATAATTCACTGATCCTCACAACAACCCTGGAAGGTAACTGCTATTATTATCCTTATTTTATAGTTGAAGAAAACTGAGGCAGGCAGAAATTAGAGGATTTGTCTATTGTCATACTGCTAGGAAATGTCTGAAGTCGCTTGAATTCAAGTGTTCCTGACTCCAAGAAGTCTGCATACCCTATACACTGTACCACCTAGCTGTCTACAATGAATATTAACTAAAATGCATTCCCTCAGTTACCATGCTTATACTTAGTTAATTCTAAACATAAGGTTTGTGTATCAAATAGAAAGTGCTAAAGAAATAGCATTATATTTTGCATGAAAAGCTCTAGTTTCAAATCCTGACCCTGTAGAACTTTTTACTATGTACTTCTCTCTCTTTTTTGGGGTCTTGTTTTCTTCATCTCTAAAATAAGAATATCCGGCTGGATGACTTCAGGGTCTTGTCCTTTCCAACTCTAATGCTATGAGCTTATAAATAAATAAATAAAATATTTTTAAAAGTGAGATGCAATACCCTGCTTATAGGACTACCACATCTATTAATTTACTAAATAAATTCGTGGAGCTCAATTCTCATTCCAAAGAAGCTTGAAACTGACTTTCTCTTTCATTGTCATCACTATCTCACAAAGGCTGATCAGTGCACCCAAAGAAATGTTAATACCACTGAACCCCTTTAAGGGACCACTATAGGATCTGGACAGATACCCAGTATAGATTTGGAAGAGAGTTTTCTAGTCATTCCACTTAAAGTCTGAATTAGATTGTCACTCAGGCTGCAGATAATTCTCTCTGGGTTTAAACCTACTCGCATTGATTCATGGCCTCTACATTATTAATAAACCTATCTTGAAATAAACACTCCAATGACTTTCAACCTAAAATGCTGAGTCTCAGGTGCGATTTTAGATTCAGTATCTTCCTACTTTAGGCATTCACAGTTAGGTATTTAATTTTTGTTTTCTCTCCTCACCCATTGTTACTTTTATTAAAAGGAGGCCAGATCAAAAGTAAATGAAAGCAGCATCAAAACCAAAGGCAAGCATTAGTAATACTAGCTTCAGATAAGTTTAATTCCACCATTACGGGCTAAACTTTTTTGATTGTTATAATAATTCAAAACATTAAGAAGTGGCCTCACCTTGCAGAGTTAAGTCAAATCTAATACAAGATTGATAAGGTATTGAAGTTTTTGTTTTGAATTAGATCTATGATATCAGAATTGTTTAATGTTCGCACTAAGAAAATACTACTAAACTATGTTTAAAAACTTATTAATAAAGTTCATCTTTATCATTTATCATAATTGATCCTTAGCCATTTAACTACACAAAATTGATATATTTGGTTGTTTATTCTATAATAGTCACTGATTGTTAATGGGAGGAGAGAGAGAATTTACTATTCTTCAACTTTATCTCCTAAATTTAATAAGGATTCCAGACTTCCTGAAAGTAAGTTGCCAAACTGAAATTTCTGCGGTAGCATGTTGGAAATAAGAGATGGAAATGAGGTTTGACTCTCACATCTAAAACTTACCACTATGGGGGTATACCTAAAGCATCTAGAGAGGTTTGTAGTACAGATCAAGTTTGTAAAGCATTCACAAATTTTAAAGCACTATGAAGCATGTCCCAGAAGTCTTAGTGTTATTTGAAGCTTAAAACTATACTGACTTTTAGAACACAAGGTAAAAAAAATTTTTAAAGTATTATTAATATACAATCTCTTGGGCTTTCTAATCTCGACCATTTTAGGAATGATGTATCACTTGGTCATTTTCAATAATCCGAAAACACTTCCCTCAAAGTAAAGATGAGCAAAGATAAAATAGAACAGTTATCTGACAAAAACTTAAACAAATTCAAACTCTAGTATACACCCTCAGAGGGTGAATCTTTTGCTGACAGTTGTTAATGTATCTCAGCCAACCAAGTTTGTAACAAATCTTAAGATTGAATTTGCCCAAGAAGGGAAATTTCACCACCTGAATATAGGCATTTCCCCCCATTAACAAAAATAAATTAGCCATCTTTTTTTTTTTATGTCTCATCATCTTGTATCATTTGTTCCACCTCTTACAACATGTAAGAATCTATCACCCTGAGTTATTTAAAAGCTAAACTTTGTTTTCTTCTATCATTTTTCTTGTAGGATTTGTGGTCTAGAGTGTCACCTTTCAAACTATGATGTGTTAATAGAGCCTTTAAACTGGACGAGTTCAACCTGCTCTACAGCTGCTCTTATTTCACACTAGAACTAAAAAGTTACGTGTTACCAGAAACATGACCTGTCCTTCTTTTTGTAAGCCCTGTTTGTCTCCTAAGCCTTTTCCCTACTTCTCCAAAATTGCATCCAAGCCAAGTGGGATACAGTCACTTAAGCTACCTCATCAGCTGCCAGCTGACCAAGTCTTTCTCACTTCAGTATTGTTTCTTAAGGTAAAACACAATCCTCTTCTCCCTCACTTCATTAAATAGAAAAATAATCTTCCCAACCCCCACAAGTATATTCCTTTTTCCTATTGTAGAGATGACAACTAGAGACTTCAGGTACAAAAACTATGATCTCTCTCCCCCACAAAATACATAAAATTATTTTAATAATATTATTTGATTAGGAAATAGGGTGAAAATGTTAACTGTATTAACTGAAGCTTCTGGTGTATGACAAGAGGTCACTTTTGAGAAGTCAATTTCTTATCACTCAGGTATGCATCAAACACAAGATCTCTTCTCCATCCAACTGTGGTTGCACACACCCAAAACTACCACTTTTAAGGACCACAGATGAATATGTGTTTTTAACTCGGTGAAAACTGAAATTGTATATATACTCTAACCCAAACATCTTCGTACTTTGATTGTAATGAACCTTTTTGCTAAAGGAAATCACTGATTCAACAGAGCAATAGCAGGCCAGCTTGGGTGGGTGGTAGGAGGCAGTGGGGAGGTAGTGATTCGAATGAAAATCAAGACATGCTGCATATTTTCCAAGCTTAGTGCTTTCAAGGGCATATATCAAGGTGAGCAGCAGTCCGTTTCACAGTACCACTAAGGGATTTGTGAATGATTGTGGAAAATTTGCACACCAGCTTTGGTACACTTAGGACTCATGCAAAAAGCCAAAGTCCCACTCAGGAAATACATTTCAGGTCCTTTTCCCCCCTCCCAGTGCAAAGTACTTGTATAATGTGCACAAAAGAAAAGCCCTGCAATGCAATGTAATTCCAAGACTCTCTGGCTTTGGAAGACACAATAAACACCTTCATTCCCCCCACATCTGCACTTCCAGCTCTTTCTCCTCTTCCTCCTCCCCACTCTTCTCCTCCCCCTTTCTAACCTCCCCCACCAAGTCCAAGTAAAAAGCTCAGTTCTCAGAACCCAAGATCCGGTTTCCAATGTTCCAGCCCTTTCCTTGCCAAGCAGAAATCAGCCTCTCTTGCCTTACCTCGGGGGCTGTTTTCTTGCAAATACGGAGGGGCGGTTGGAGTGACATTTCCAGAATGGGATGCTGACAGCAAAGGAGAACGTTCATCCACTCCCTCAGCAGCCATGACTGCAGCAAGAGCTCAGCTGGGAAGAGAGGCGGAGGGGCCCAGCGGCTGCCGCCTCTGCTGCTGAAGCTGCTGCTGCCGCCGTACCGGCTACTGCTGCTGAGACGGAGAGAGCCCAGGATGTGTCACAAGGCGAAGTAGGGGGAGGGAACAAGGAGAGTGAGGGACCAAGGAAGGGGGAGGGGAAAGGCTTTTTGAATCCGAGGGGGAGGGGGAGCTTGAGAGAAGCTGGGGAAGCAGGAACCGAGGCCTGGCAAAGAACAATTAAGGATGGAGCGGGAAATGGGCGGGGAGAGCAGGATGGCTCAGACTCTGCCCTCAATGCATCTTTAGTTTACTGAATGGAGAAAAAGAAATGGGAGACCAATTGGAGAAGAGGTAGGAAAAAAGGGGGGAAAAGTAGTCTTTATCTATAACTCTAGATAACTGGAGAACTACGATTAGCAAGCAGAGTTAATACCATCAAGCTCTTCCTGGAGAGAAAGCTAGGTAATTTTAGCTGTCAAACCAAGGGCAATTGTATGGGAAAAGTTAATCCTGGATCTTTGCTCTTTAATTCCTCAGTTGGTTTAAAAAAAAAAAAAATGAATTAAAGCAACAACATTGTGAAACTTTCATTCCACAATGAGAGGACTAAGGGTTGGTTTGTTTCTGTTTTTTGTTTTTGTTTTTGTTTTTTTGAAATGTGTTTGTTCCCTAACATTTTTTTATAGGAATGTTTTTTCTTTTTTCTTTGTTTACCTGCATGTAGTAGCACCTTTATGGTAGGATTTTTGACAAAACTCCGCTTAGAAAATGACAAAAGTTTCCCTCTATAAATATAGGTTATTTCCTTTATTCTGGATCTGTGTAATATTATCACTAGTACATACATTGTAATGAGGTTTTAGAATTACAAGAGCCTCAAATTCACATAACTTTCATGGAACTGATGAATTAATGCTCCTCTCCATCCACCTTCTAACTTCTTTGGCTTCTTTTAAGGCACAGATAATATCCCATCTAAAAGACCTTTCTGGAACTCTCTTAATTTTAACCCCTTCCATCTGTTGATCATTTCCAATTTATTCTACATACTGTATACAGCTTGGTTGTCCATAATTGTTTGTATAATATCTCTTCCATTACACTATAAGCTCCTTGGGAGAAGTGAGGATACAAAGTATTCAAGTGGATATTTTGTGTATCTCCCTGGCAAGCACCAGGCATTTAATCACCTTTTTTTTTTTTTTTTTTTTTTTTTTGACTGATTACATTTTTTTTTTAAATAAACACTTGCAAATGAAACTGGCTAAAAGTTAATGAAGGCCTTGGTTTCTGGGTCTGATTTTCTTTTCTTTTCTTTTTTTAATGATTTGACTAAGTACAAAAATAGAATTTTTTTTTTAAGAGCAAAGGTTGTTTTATTTTATATTTGTCTCTGCAGCCTCAGGAACTTATACAATGCCAAGTAGATATTTAACAAACAATTGTGAATTGAAATGGAATGAGAGATTTGCAGAAAAACAAATATCAGACTATTAAAGAGTGATATGGAATTAGATTTGGTCCTGAATTCTTTCTTGGGACTAGAGATAGAAAGTCAAATGGAAAAGACAAGAATAAAAAGGCAGGTAGTCATCCCAGCTCTAAATGTGAAAAAGTATAGGGAAAGCCAACTTTTTCTTGTTTGAAACTACTCTGAACTCAAGAAAAATCTTTATTTGTCTATCTAAGAACATATGGCATCAATTATTACGCTTCCTACCTGAAAATCTACCTAAACAGCAGCTGTAATTCCTAAGGGAAAATTACATATATATATATATATATGTATGTATGTATGTATGTATATATGTATATATGTATTGAGTAAGTGCTAATGAAACAGCTGTTTGTAGCCCTGTGAAATCAGACTACACATTTCTTTGATCTCAGGTTTACCACACTGTGAAATTGAAGTTCTTGCCACTGCACAAAGAAGTTTATGAGCTTTCCACTTCTGGAGAGAACATAAATATCATATGACCCAGTATTTAGTTTTATCTCATTATCACAAACTTATTTAATATGCAAATACTTTGTGATTTCATTGATGGGAGTACACCTTCTAGCCTCAACCAGAATCCTTTTTTGACTTAGGTCAGCTGGTTACTGAGACCAGCTATGGCTGAAAAATTCATCACCCTTTGGCCAAATTATTAATAAGCCTATCTGTAGGCTGAATCTCAGATGAAAGACATGCAGTTTATCACAGGTTGCCCTGTACAATACTACAAAATCTTGCCAAATGGCATAGGTGACATAGAATTCAATGAGTTCTCATCAAATGGTTGTGGAAGGTCTTGAACTTTCTTCTGACTGGCCTATTTTCTGGTTTCACTTACATCTCAACTACCTAGTTTCTTCACTTCATGGAGCTAAGCTCCTAGGACCATGTTCAATAGAGTACCAGGCAGGAAGATTTTTCTCTTTTGTAATTTTTGATCCCTGGACTGTGTATCATTCATATTTGATGATGATATTACTGATGATAATCAGTCTCTGTATGATATATTCCAGCCTTACTTCAAAGGATACAATGAAAATTGATATTATATTTGAAATATCCTTTTGTAGTTTCATAAGGAAAAAAAAGATACAATGAGAATATGTATACTTCCTGAGATCCTGAGTCCCATTTCATACAAGGCTTATTTCTTTAATTAAGCCTACAGGTCTTAAATAGTTGTTCCTTCTCTTCCTCCCCTCCCCAAACTCTATCCCCATACCAATTCCTTTATACTTAACAGTAAATAAGCTACTCAAATACATTTAATAACTGTAACAATGAACTTCCAAATAAAAGTGCATAGTCCCATTTAGTATAATTCCTTTGGGGTTTATTGATCATTTATGAATTCCCAAGTCACTCTGACCATTTCTGAAAGTCTGTTGCCTCTGGAGAAAGGGGCCAAATATGACCAGGCTACAATCCCATTATCTCAATAATTTAAATGTGTTATTTATGATTCCCCCCTCCCAAAAAAAATCTGGCCACCTTAAGAAAGCAAAATTGCTGAATCATGCTGAATCATTTACTGAGCATGGGGGAGGTGAGTTAATTAGAAATAGCTGAAACAGTGCCAACCTATGCCTCTATTATAAGAGGGGAAGGAGGAAGAGAGAGAAAAGCCGACTTGCTTCTAGTAGCTGGAAGAGACTGTGAAAGAGGAAGTATTACAAAAGGATCTTGCTCCAGGTGGATGATTACTTTTGGAAAAAAAAAAAAAAGGCAGAGATTAGACAATGATAAAAGATCTGGAAAGGAAGGGAGAATTATTTACCTTTTATTTTTTTTTATTCACTTTAAGCTATATAAAACACCTACCAGTTTGGATGCTGTGAAGAAGAAAAGAAAAACAATAGTTAAGAAAAAGATGAAACAAGATGGGGAAGAGATGCTGTCCTCAATTATTTCATATTAGAGAATTACAGAATTTCTACTGTCAGGTCTCAGAAACCATCTAGTCCAATCTCTTTATGATCAGGAATCCTTTTTTAAGAGAATATGTTGTTCTGTGCAGTTCTTATTCATGTTCTTCCATTCACTTGGGATGGGGGGATTTTGGAAGAGAGTGGTATCCATCCTCAGGAAAGGTATTGGAACAGAATTCAACAAGACCTGAGTTGACATTTTGTTCCCTTACAGTGTTAGTATTGTCATACACACACACACACACACACACATATATATGTATGTTTGTTTGTTTGTTTTTTCCTGAGGCAATCAGGGTTAAGTGACTTGCCTAGGAAGTGTTAAGTGTCTGAGATCAAATTTGAACTCGGGTTCTCCTAACTTCAGAGCTGGTGCTCTATTCACTGTGCCACCTAGCTGCCCCATATTGCCACATATATTTGACAACATAAATTAACAGAGACATTGAGGAGTTAAATGATATGCCCTGATGGGAGGGGCAAGTATGGCTCAGGAAGGCATTCTGTTAAATTAGATTCAATAATGTACTCCCAGGTTATTCAATAGTTAACAAAAAGAGAAAGGATATTTAACTAAGATGCTCAAGTAGTATTTACCTGAATGAATACATCCCACTTTGATCATCAGATCATGATAATGACATACTCAGTCTTAGAACATCTATGAAGCCTAAAGGCCCTGGACTCCATAAAGATGGACCATTATGTACATTTAGGTGACCAGGAAGCCCAGAAGATATTAGAATGTTGTATCTAGAGTGATACATTTTAAGTTTTAATTCTCCCCAGGCTAAACAATTCCTGGATTCAGCTTTGTCCTTTCTCTCCTTTTTAGGAAAACTACTCTTCAGGTAATTCAGGAGGAAACCCTGGTAGATATTTGTCCCATTATATCAGATTCCCTTATTTAGTAGTATAATGGGAAGGATGCTAGATTTGAAGTAAAAAAGACATGAGTTCAAATCTTGATTTACACATTTAATGGCTATATTACTCTAGGAAAATCCTTTAAGCTCAAGGAGCCTCATTTTTCTCATGTATAAAGCAGGAAGGATAATAGTATTTACTTCCGTAGTATTACTACTTACTTAATAGTGTTTACTAATAGTATCAGATGAGATAATGATTTAAAGTGCTTTACAGATCTTAGAGCATTATATGCATGTGAATTTTTGATAATGTCATAATTAGTGGAGCACATAGGCAGTCCATTAGATATGCCTTAATTTTTATGTGAAGAGCTTACCTTTTATTTTTAGCCATATACCTCCCTAATGATATCCTTTACAATGGTCTTAAAACAATTCTTTATTGCTAATGTCTTGGTAACTCATTATTTACTTGTGGTGATTAAAAGTTATTTAAGAGACATTATTTCTGGGTAATTTAATCATTTTATTAATAAGGCCAGCACATTTGTTAATAAAAAATTCAGTTATTTGGATGTCTCTTTGACCAAAGACCCCTCATGACTATGGGCTCACAGTTTATATGTCCTTTGAAGAGAAAGTGTTCCTGAACAGTAACAATCAACCCTGTTTAACAATGTAGGGATAAGGTGAAGAACTTACAGGAATGTTTAAATTCTTTTTCTGTATTTTATTATTCATTATTTCTATGTCTCTGTGACCTGCATAAGTATTTTGTGTATTAGCCAATATTTACTTAAACTTTAGATATATTTACTTGATCTGAAATGATGACATTTATCACTATTCAATGTTATCAATATTTAGACTATTAGTTAAATGCTGTTAGCTTAGTAATCTAAATTTAGAAGGTCTGTTGGCACCCAAGTCTAACAATTCAATTAAGGGGAGAGAGCACCTATTTTTCAATGCTCCCCAACTTATGATATAAACAGAGACCTTCCATTCCAATCTCTCCAAATAGTAACAGCCAATTAGATGCCTCCCCCTTCCCTTCTCAATGCTCTCTTCCTTGTGATGTAATCTCTTATATAAAAGCTATGTATATTATTTCTTTAGCCCTCCTACCACGAGGTTTCTCTTTCTTATCTTGTGATGGGACAGCTCATCCTCTGGAGGTTTTTCAATAAACAACTTTTCTGCCTTCTACTGAGTGATCTCTGAGTAGTCATTTTGGGTAAGGGTCTTCTACATCCCTCACAATAATTAATGAGAAAATTAATATTACAATGAAAGGATGGGCTATATTACATGAGGGTTTGAGGCATTTGACTTGGATCACTCAGATCTTGGTCTAACAGGCATCACCTTTCATATCACCTGTCTGATAAAAGGGAGAGCTAGTACTTACTGTCTGAGCAATGATCAGGAATATAATCATTAACCCAAACGTAAAGTTTCTTTTAAGATGTATTACAAGACTTGGCTTAGTCTGTCTAAGATTTCCCACACTGGCTAATTTCTGGATGAGAAAGTAGAAAAAGAAGAAATCTTGGTCTCAATGCAATAATTATTGATAAATAATTTCTCACATGTTTATGTCACTAGGTAATTCTCTATTGATCTAAGTTTTATTTTTTTTTTGTTTTTAGAATTGTGGAAATGTGTTTTTTATTCATATAGTATTACCAGAAGAATAATCACATTAAAAAATGGATCTTTATTTCTACTATATCATATTGTCTTGCTTCACTCCGTTTTTCCTGTGTAGATTTTTTGGTTAAAATCTTTTGAGGCCATATCTTATTAAATCCATGTAATTTTCTAGAGCTTTACGCAATCAGCACATATCTGAAGGGCCTCATCGATCGAAGATCCTCTTCAATTTAGATTCTACATTGGATACTCTTCATGATGGTGGCAATTATATTTGGCAAGCACATGGTTCTCCATTTTATGCTCTGCTTTTTAGTAATAATCAGAAGATCATTAAAGTTCTGTCACAACATCTTTTAAAGAATCTTGAGTAATTTTAATACATATATGGATAACACCTTGGATTATATCAATTTTTTAAAATATCAAAAACCATTTAGTGCATTGGATTTCTTTTTATTGTCAAGGCTATTTAAGTTGTTGTTGTGATCCTAAGGCTGCAATCTTTATAGAACATCATTTGTAGAAAAAACTTTTCCTTTTCTCCATGATTTCCAGAATATCATTTATGGAAAAGCAATAAATGGTTTTTCACTTTTTGAGATGAGAGGCAGGCAATTGAGGTTAAGTGGCTTGACCAGTAAAAGCTAATGAGTATTAAGTTTAATTTGAACTCCTCCTATCTCTAGGGCCAATACTCTATTCCCTATGCTATCTAGCTGTCCTGATTTTTTACTTTAAAAAATAATTATGAATTGGCTATATTTATATTTTTTGAAAGAATGTTAAAGTTTGGCAAAGTTATTAATGAAATACTTTAGGGTGTGGTTTAAATTTGAATTTGCAATGGAGCCATAGATGTTGATTTTATCAACATCTATATCTTTTCCTGACAATCAGTTTCTATACAATTAGAAAAGATTTGGTATATGTCTCCAAAATTTTCTTTCATATTTATGATAGCATCTTAGGTTTACCTTCCTGCACCATCCTGGCTTCCCAGGTTTATATGGAAGAGGGATTATACTTGCTTTTAATTGGCCCCCTAAAGCAGAACTGGAACCAATGAATTGTAGGAAAGTAAAAGGGAAAAAACTCACAATAGAGAGATATCAATAAATAGTTAAAGGGCACAGTGGATAGAATGCTGAGCCTGGAGTCAGAAAGATTCCTCTTCATGAATTCAGATCTGGCCTCAGACACTTAATAGTTCTGTAGTCTCTTTAATTTTTTTTTTTTTGTCTCATTTCCTCATCTCTAAAATGAGCTAGAGAAGGAAATGGTAAAGTACTCCACTATCTTTGCCAAAAACAAACAAACAAACAAAAAAAAAAAAAAAAAAAAAAAAAAAAAAAACCCAAAAGGGGTCAAAAAGAATCAAATCTAACTGAAAATGACTAAATGACAAAAATCAGAAAAAACTGCTATAATAAATAGTAAGTTCCTTATCAGACAACTTTAAGGGAAAATTAACAAACCATTTACTAGACCTTTTGTAAAAGCAATCCATATTTCAAACAGGAGTTAGGTTTAGCATCCAATGTCCTTATCAGCTATTAGGAACGTGAATAGGAAGGAAGAAAGTACAAAACTTAGTCAAAATAGATATTTTATTTCATATTTTAAAACATATACCTTACAATTAAAGGATTCTTTTTTTAAAATTCTGTATTATTTTTTAAATATCTACTTTCCCCCCTCTACTTCTTCCTGTCCTTTGAAAAAGCAAGGAAAAAAATAAGAAAAAAACTTTATTAAAAAGATCTATTTTAAAATCTCATTTCCCTCAATATAGGAATCAATCAGCAATCATTACTTAATATATACTATAAATCACTGTGCTAAACCCTGTGAATGTAGAGAAAGGTAAAAAAAAAAAAATCTCTGTTCTCAACAAGTTTACATTCTAATTCATATGAAAATGTAAAGATTATTCTAGAAAAAAAGGTTATTTCTAAAGGTAATCATTTACTACATATTAAAGAAATGCAGGAGAAAATCTTTGACATCTTAGTCCAACTCAATATTGAATATGTGTGTGTATGTGTATATATCTACTTATACACACACACACACACACACACACACTCATTGTGCTACTACTGGAAGAAACACAAAAAATAATATATCTTTTTTTTCCCTACTTTGTAGACATTTAGAATCTAGTCATTGTAAATGACATTGGTAGAATAAAATGGCAACCCTATTCCAAATGTTATGTTTTGATGTGTCTATCATTAAATCAGTAAATGATGACCTTTAGAAATTACCTTTTTCCAGAACAACATCCTTAGGGTAAAAGTTAGAAAAAGTGAAAAGGTCATATTCTGATCATTTGCAATTACTTGCAAAAAACAATGACAGTGCTCATAAATTGGGAAAGGGGTGAACAAACTTGCACATCAATATAATGGCATTGTACTTTAATAAAAGTGACTAATTCAAAGAAATTAAGAAAGATTTGAGTGAATTAATGAAGTAAAATGAGTAGCACCAGTAAAATGATTTACACAATAATCACAATAGTGAATGACTACAGAATTCTAATCAATAAAATAACCAATTATGACTTCAGAAATTGATGAAATATTTAACCTACCTCTGGGCAAAATGATAATGAATTTGAAGTACAAAAAAAAAAAAAAAAAAAGCAACCATTTTCAGACATGGTTATTGTCACATAGCATTATTTATTTTGAATATATTTGCTTTCAAGGTAAAGAAGGGAAAGGCATATTTAGTGTTTAGTAATAACAAGAAAAAAAATAGATAAATTGTATCGGTGAAACATTTTCAAAAAAACAAAAGTGCAGAAAAGGATACAAATAGGACAGCTACCATGTTAAAAACCAATATATTTTTTATATAAATTGTAATAAAAGTTTCATTTCATATACAATCCTTTTTTCCCTTTGGTAAACTAAAATGCACATGTTAAGTTCATAATAAAGGAGCTAAACATTAAAGACTGAATTCCTGTGTTTTAATCTTGGCCATGCTACTAATCTATAGTAGCTATGTAACACAGGACAAATTAATTTGTTAATCACCTTTCTCCTAAGTAGATAAGATGATTTATGAGGTTTTTTTCAAACTGAAAATTTTATAATTTTTAATTATTTCTAGCTTCTCAAAGATAGTTCTTTAAAATTAATCTCATCTCAGGAGATAAAGATATGATTTTTTTTGACATGCCTAGAAAATTTAGGGAGCTAGAAAGTTGTATACAATTTTGCATGGATTCTGAGTATGTCTAGAGTCTAATACAGAGTACTAAAGAAGAACATCAATGGACTAGTTCAAGAACACTGAATATATTTCTGATGCTTTCTTTCCCCATTTTCATATCTGTAAAAAAAAAAAAAATGTTATCTAACATATGCATTCCATGAGGATAATGAGAATAACTCCAGAAGTACGAAACCATATGTAAGTATAATCAAAGTATACTTGATGATTACTTAAATTCATATATTGAGAATGCATGTAATTGTTCAATTCCCTCTATTGCCATTAAGTTATTTTTATTAATATTTCTTCCCTACCTAAAATAAGATATGGTAATATACTTTTGAATAGTGGGAAGAACTCATTAATAGAGTAATATGATAGCCCTCTGATCTACACCCCTTTCAGAACTTAACTGTGAGCTATGTGAGTATAAAAACAGATCCTCTTCAGAATCTCAATGGCATGTAATTACCCTTGGAAAAGAATGGGATCTACCCTGGGGCTATTCTGTGTGTCTGAAGCTTGGCTAAAGGGATTGTTTCTGAAGTAGAATAAAAACAGTAAAGCAAAAGAGATTAAATTATAAAGCTCTCTTGGGATCTTGAGCTTTACCTTTTCAAGGAATATAGGAAAGAAAGATCAGGAAGATTCATTCTTGGGCATTTCTAGGCATTTAAATTGGTGTTAGAAGTGGCGAATGTGTGTGTGTATTTAAATATATGTGGGTACATTATGTATGTGGAGGGGAGGGGGAGACAGAGACAGAGTGCTCTATAACAGGGCTTCTTAAATTTTTTCTACTCACAATCCTTTCTCATTGGAGAAATTTTTACACCACCCTAGGTATATAGGTCTATTAAATATGTATACAAGTCAAACATTTACTGAAATAAATAATAATTTAATGATATCTGCATTCATGTGATCCCATATGGGGTCACAGATTAAAAAACTTTTGTCCATAACAATATTGTGGTATAAAAGATGCAAATAGGATCACAAATCTTAGAGCTGCAAGGGACCTTGGAGTTAATTGTGTTCCATCCCTCTCATTTACAAATAAAGAAATGGAGGCTGATACAGATTAAATCCTTGCCCAAGGTCCCAGGTCTTAAGTGTCCAAAGTAGGATTTGAACTTGGATTTTTCTGACTTCAAGTCCAGACTATATACCATATAACTTCTTTCCTAGTGATGTGGATAAACTAAAAAAAAAAAAAAAAAATCTGTCCCCTTTTGAGCTGTAAAATTAAATCTCTGAAATTCTGTCCCCTTTGATTCCTAGCTTCCCAGACTCTAGTCTAGAAAGTCTATGAAAGAGAGTATATCCTCCTGGCTGGCCTTTTCTAAGGCAAATCACCCCACTCCCTCCATTGATAGCCAGATCCCCATTCAAAATCAGGCTGGAAAAAGCCTTCAAAGTAATTTCATTCAATTGGGAGATCCTGATCTGATCATCTCAAACTGCTCCCAGACCCCTGCCAAGATCTGATTATAAAATAGGTTTCTGCTCACTCATTCTTTGCAGAATGTCTAAAGTTGTATGTTTTATCTCTTTGGCATAGCTGCCAAGACTCCTGCCCGTTGTGAAGAGGCCCTCTTCTCAGTGGAAAAAACTTTTGTTATTTCTCTGCTAGGACCTTGCCACTGAGGAAGTCAGTCTCCTAGCAAAGCTGCCTTCTCATCCAACAATACTTCCCTTTTGCCATATACTGACCAGAAGGGGATTCCCACAATCTCTGCAGTTGCCATTAACCTCATCACTAGCATATATTTAAGGAGCCTGAGATTCAGAAAAGTTTACTGAGTTGGCCATGACTGTTGTTTCGCTGTTTGTAATTGCTGGAGTCAGTATTCTAAAACCATGTTATTCCATGTTTTTTCAAATGAAGCATGCTGACATTTCATTCATAGGAATAATGCATTCCTATATGTGACTTTCTATTCATTCTTAAACTTTGAAATTTTCTTTAATGATTCTATAAATTTCAACCAAGAATAATATTCTAATAAATTTTCATGAAGATCAAAGTTTGCCATTTTCTCATTTTGTTTTCTATTTCAGTTAAAAAGCATTTATTTTCTTTTTCCCATCTACTCCCAAGTTAGAAAGAAATTCTTTCTTAAAAGAATTCTTTTAAAAAATATATGTGTAATCAAGCAAACCAAATACTCACATTGTCCATGACTAAAATATATATATATTTTTCCTTCAGCATGTTTTCTATCATCTATAATAGATTTTCATCAGTTCTCTGGAATAATGGTGCCCATTGTCTTTACACTATTGTGTAGATTGTTCACCTGGTTCTTTTCATTCCATTCTGTGTAAATTCATACAATTTCCTCCATATTTCTCTGGACCAATGGGTTTTATCATTATTTAAAAGACCATCATATTACATTATATTTATCTATCATAATTTTTGTTTGGGGGCATGAGGCAATTGGGGTTAAGTGAGTTTCCCTGGGATCATACAGTTAAGTGTTGTGTCTGAGGTCTGATTTGAATTCAAGTCTTCTGACTTCAGAGCCTGCACTTTATTTCTGTGCTATTTAGCTGCCCCTGGGCTACCATTTTTAGTTGAAAATATTTTAGAGAAAATGTTAAATTTCTGTATTTAAACATGAAGTGAATTCTTAGTAAGAAGAAATGGGAATTTTGAAATGCTTGCTTTTCTTACATCAAAAAGGAGAACTGGAATTATTATTATTGATAGGGAATACTTTACTATAAGACCTTTTTTTTTCCTTGAGCAGTCAACTTAATTTATTAAGGTTTTTTTTTTTTATGAATATGTATATTTCCATGCAAAAGTGACCAAAAACAGTGATTTATCCTTAAATTTTTCTCCATGGTAAGAATGAGGGATTAAATTCAAACACATACCATAAAGAAAATTTAATTCTAAATACAATTACTTATTTTGGTACCAATTGAAATTTGTTTTTGGGAAAGATGGTAATGTGCCCAAGTTTGTAAAAGGACAGTGATCATAGAATGTTACAATTAGAAGAGATTTTTCAGAACTCAGTGCAGAGAATCACAGAAACACTAAATCTCTGATTTTCACTAGGCTCACCTATAACTGAACATTTAATCCTTTTAGGCAATATCCTAGAGAAATGATCATTTAATTTTTGATTAAGAAGCCACTGCCATTAAGAAAGCCCATTCCAGTGTGAGATAGTACCAGTGGTTAAATAATTTTTTTTTTTTTTCTCCAAGGCTAAATCTGCCTATCCATTGTTCCTGGTTCTGACTCCTAGAATCAAGTAAGACAAATCTAATACCTTCTTCCCTCTCCCCAAGTGTTGTCTTTTCTGGGGTAAATATTCCCATTTCCTTCACATGATTCTAATATAATATTATGTGTGTATATATGTAATATGTACATATATATATGTGTATATATAAAATATAAGATATTTTATTTATTTTTATTAATTATTAAGTATAATAATATAATGAATTATACAACATTATATTGTTTTAAATAATATGATATTGGTAAATCAAAAATAATATAATAGTATGTTATATATTATGTATATAATATATATTATTATGATGTTATGATCTTTTTCCTATAACAGTCAACATTCTCTGGATGCTTCCAAGCTTACTGATGTCCTACCTAAAACATATGAGGATCAGTAATGTCTTCTGATGCTCATTCCAATATATACCTCAAAGACTTCATTCTGAAAGAATATATACATATCACCACCTTATCATTGAACCAATATATATATATATATATATATATAAAGTTCCCTCGTGGGTACTATCATTATCAGGCCTATAAATTATAAATATATGTTGTTTTCTTTTACCCTGGAAAATATACAGTTGGAACTGTGAATTGATCCAACCATTATGGAAAGCAGTATGGAACTTTGCCAAAGAATTATAAAGCTATGTATACCCTTTGATCCAGCAATACCACTATTAGGTCTCTTTCTCAAGGTAATCTGGGGAGCTGTATTCTTAAGAAAGTTGCAACTACCTGACTTCCATTAATTTAAGAGAACTCTCATCTTCTCTATCCTAACCCTTGTGGTTTCTCAAGGTTAAATATTCTCATTGTTTAGAAGTCTTTTATTGAAACTAACAGTTCTGGTGATATCAACATGGTATCACTCAAAACATGGACTAGTAAATAGCACCCCATAAGTGGACCCTTTCTCATTCCTCTCCCCTCCAGAAAATATAAATGTCATGTGGCCTATTCCTATGTGACCTATATTCTGTTATGTGTACAATAGATCTAGAGTTTCCAAACATAATGAAAAACTTAGTTACTTAACATTTTGAGTACTTTCCTTATGGGAGGAAAAGAAGGAAGGAAGGAAGGAAGGAAGGAAGGGAAGGAAGGAAGGAAGGAAGGAAGGAAGGAAGGAGGAAGGAAGGAAGGAAGGAAGGAAGGAAGGAAGGAAGAGGAAGGAAGGAAGAAGGAAGGAAGGAAGGAAGGAAGGAAGGAAGAAGGAAGGAAGGAAGAGGAAGAAGGAAGAAGGAGGAAGGAAGGAAGGAAGGAAGGAAGGAAGGAAGGAAGAAGGAGAAGGAAGGAAGGAAGGAAGGAAGGAAGGAGAAGGGAGGAAGGAAGGAAGGAAGGAAGGAAGGAAGGAAGGAAGGAAGAAGGAGGGGATAGGATGAAGAGAAGGGAGGAAGGAAGGAAGGAAGGAAGGGAAGGAAGGAAGGAAGGAAGGAGGAGGAAGGGAAGGAAGGAAGGAAGGAAGGAAGAAGGAAGGAAAGGAGAGGGAAGGAAGAAAGGAAGGAGGAGGAAGGAAGGAAGGAAGGGAGGAAGGGAGGAAGGGGAAGGAAGGAAGGGAGGAAGGAAGGGAGGAAGGAAGGAAGGAAGGAAGGAGGAGGAAGGGAGGAGGAGGAAGAAGGAAGGAAGGAAGGAAGGAAAGAAAGAAGGAGAAGGAAGGAAGGAAGAAGGAAAGAAGGAAGGAAGGAAGCACAGAAGGAAGGAAGGAAAGAAGAAGGAAGGAAAGAAGAAAGCAAAGAAGGAAGGAGGAAAGAAGGAAGGAAGGAAAGGGAAGGAAGGAAAGAAGGAAAGAAGGAAGGAAGGAAGGAAGGAAGGAAGGAAGGAAGGAAAGGAAGAAAGGAAGGAAGGAAAGGAAGGAAAGGAAGGAAGGAAGGAAGGAAGAGAGGGAGGGAAGGACGAGAGGGAGGAAGGAAGGAAGGGAGGAAGGGAGGGAAGGAGGGAGGGAGAGAGGGAAAGAAAGGTCTAATTGTCTGGCTAGCTTTCTCGAGGTCCTCTGGAAAGGCCTTGGTTTCAACAGGATAGACACCATAAGAATGGACAAGAATAGAGTCCAAAGCCTTTATTGTCTCTTACACAGACTGTGTCGGTCATACATAGTCTGATCCAGTCTCAGTCTGACCCAGTCTCCTCCAGTAGTCTGACAGTCTGCCTTCCTCCCCAGTTTATATACCCTATTACAATTACATCATTACAATATACTGAGTATGTGTGAACTAGAAAACTATTACATCAATATACTAAGTACTAAGTATATATGTGAACTAGAGAACCATTATCTCATCATTTCCACTGAGTTACCTTGTTTCAAGTATACTTCTCCAGAGTTCCAGCTCTCTACAAGAAAAAAAGAAAGAACATTTATATCATCTTTCTCAATGGCTACTAAATTTTTTTTAAAGGTTAAGCTTTTTATTTTCAAAACATATGCACAGATAATTTTTCAACATTGACCCCTTGAATAATCTTGTGTTTCAGATTTTCTCATCTTTCCCTCAGCCCCTTCCCAGATGGCAAACAATTTAATATATGTTATACATATTAAAATATATTATACATTTTTCTTGCTGCACAAGAAAAATCAGATCAGAAAGGAAAGTAAATTAGTAAGAAAATAAAATGCAAGTGAACAACAACAAAAAGAGTGAGAATGTTATGTTGTGATCCACATTCAGTTCCCATAGGCCTCTCTCTGGGTGTAGATAGCTCTCTTCATCACAAGATCATTGGAACTGGCATCAGTCATCTCACTGTTGGAAAGAGTCCCATTCATCAGAACTGACCATTGTATGATATTGATGTTGCCATGTACAATGTTCTCCTGGTTCTGCTCATTTCACTCAGCATCAATTCATGTAAATCTCTCCAGTACTCTCTAAAATTATCATCCTGATCATCTCTATTAGAGCAATAATATTCCATTGGGAATGCATCTAACCATTCTGGAGAGCAATTTGGAACAATGCTCAAAAAGTTATCAAACTGTGCATACCCTTTGATCCAGCAGTGTTACTACTGGGCTTATATCCCAAAGCGATATTAAAGGAGGGAAAGGGACCCACATGTCCAAAAAATGTTTGTGGCAGCCCTTTTTTTAGTGGCAAGAAACTGGAAATTGAATGAATGCCCATCAGTTGGAGAATGGCTAGGTAAAATGTGGTATATAAATGTTGTGGAATATTATTTTTCTTTAAGAAATGACCAGCAGGATGATTTCAGAAAGGCCTGGAGAGACTTACATGAACTGATGCTGAGTGAAATGAGCAGGACCAGGAGATCATTATACACTTCAACAACAAGACTATATGATGATCAATTCTGATGGATGTGGCTCTCTTCAACAATGAGATAAACCAAATCAGTTCCAATTGTTCAATAACGAAGAGAACCAGCTATACCCAGCGAAAGAACTATGGGAAATGAGTATGGACCACAACATAGCATTTCCACTCCTGTTTTTGTTCACTTGCATTTTTGTTTTCCTTCTCAGATTATTTTTACCTTATTTCTAAATCTGATTTTTCCTGTGCAGCAAGATAACTGCATACATATATTGTATTTAACATATACTTTAACATATTTAGCATGTATTGGTCTACCTGCCATCTAGGCGAGGGGGTGGGGGGAAGGAGGGGAAAAGTTGAAACAGAAGATTTTGCAAAGGTCAGTGCTGAAAAATTATCCATGCATATTTGTTGTAAATAAAAAGTTATAATAAAAAATTAATTTTCATCATTCTAAAAAAAAAGAAAAAAAAACAATATTCCATAACATTCATATACCATAACTTACTCAGCCATTCTCCAACTGATGGGTATCCACTCAGTTTCCAGTTTTGTGAATGGCTACTATTTTTCATGGATTTTATCATGAAAATTCATTCTTATTTTTTTGACTCCTAGGATATGAGTAGTGACCTAGAACTTGCCCCCACAGACAAAACACTACAGAATGGACCAAGGCAGAATGAGCTGAATGTAAGAGGACCTGAAGTCAGGAAAACACATCTTCATATGTTTAAATCTGGCCTCAAATACTAGCTATGTGACCCTCAACAAGTCACTTAACTCTCTTTGCCTCAGTTTCCTAATCTATAAAGTACGCTGGAGAAAGAAATGGCAAACCACTGCCAAGAAAACCCAAATGGGGTCAAAAAGAGTCAAGACTGAAATGACTGAACATATGGATTCACAGGCAACAAGAGATCTTGAGGATTATGGAATCAGAGAACAGACATGGACTGATACCCATTATATATTGACCTTGTGTTTAAACTGACTTCTAGAAAATTCATCAAGGCCTTTCTCCCTAACAAATTAAGCATGTTGCAAGTGGCTCTTATTATATAACTGGGTTATGATATATTTAAAAGGTTTTTTTTAAGAGCATGGCTTTATAAGCAGTCACCAAAACAATATGGTATTGGCTAAGAAATAGACTAGTTGATCAGTGGAATAGATTAGGTTCACAGGACAAAATAGTCCAAAAATAGTTTTACAAACCCAAAGATCCCAACTTTTGGTTTAAGAATTCATTATTTGACAAAAACTGCTGGGAAAACTGAAAATTAGTATGGCAGAAATTAGATATGGACCCACACTTAACACCATATACCAAGATAAGATCAAAATAGGTCCATGATTTAGGGATAAAGAACAATATCATGAATAAATTAGAGGAGCATAGGAGAGTTTACCTCTCAGACTTGTTTGTGGAGGAGGAAGGAATTTGTGACCAAAGGAGAACTAGAGATCATTATTGATCACAAAATAGAAAATTTTGATTACATCAAATTAAAAAAGCTTTTGTACAAAATAATGATGAATGTTGGAAGGGCTGTGGGAAAACTGGGACACTGATACATTGTTGATGGAGTTGTGAAAGAATCCAACCATTCTGGAGAGCAATCTGGGATTATGCCCCAAAAGTTATCAAACTGTGCATACCCTTTGATCCAGCAATGCTCCTACTGGGCTTATATCCCAAGGAAATACTAAAGAAGGGAAAGGGACCTGTATGTGCCAAAATGTTTGTGGCAGCCCTTTTTGTGGTGGCTAGAAACTGGAAAATGAATGGATGTCCATCAATTGGAAAATAATTGGGTAAATTATGGTATATGAAAGTTATGGAATATTATTGTTCTGTAAGAAATGACCAGCAGGATGAATACAGAGAGGCTTGGAGAGACTTACATTAACTGATGTTGAATGAAATGAGCAGAATCAGGAGATCATTAAACACTTCAACAACAATACTGTATAAGGATGTATTCTGATGGAAGTGGATATCTTCAACAAAGAGAAGATTTAATTCAGTTCCAAATGATCAATGATGGACAGAATCAGCTATACCCAGAGAAGGAACACTGGGAAATGAGTGTAAACTGTTTGCATTTTTGTCTTTCTTCCCAGGTTATTTTTACCTTCTGAATCCAATTCTTCCTGTGCAACAAGAAATTTGCTTCTGCACACATATATTTTATCTAGGATATATTATAACACATTTAATATGGATGGGACTGCCTGCCATCTAGGGGAGGGGGTGGAGGGAAGGAGGGGAAAATTCGGAACAGAAGTGAGTACAAGGGATAATGTTATTTAAAAAAAAAAAAAATTACCCATGCATATGTACTGTCAAAAAAAATTATAATTATAAAATTAATTAAAAAAAATTTTTTTAAAGAGCATGGCTTTATAAATGGAATAAAACATGTTTATTATAAATTTCCTCTCTACTTTTTTATCTTTAGAAAAGTTATCACTCTACTATATAACCTTCATTTGACTGTGAATTTGGCAAAAAAAAATTGTTGTTTTACACATTTATCCACTGGAAGAGTCAAAGATCTGACATTTCTAATATCCCATAATGCCTGTTAAATGAGACTGATATTAATAAAAACTGACTGTAATTTCACAACTCTGATAAGAACCCAGTAGATAGAAAGTTTAAAATTATTCGACTTTAGATAGTTAGAATAAACCAGCTTTCCCCACCCCAACTTTACATAAATAAAAAACTACAAGCAATGCAAATATTTTTTAAAATGTGCTTAGAAACAAGAAATTAGAGTAAAACAGAAAAGTATGCAAGTACCAATGCCCAATAAAAGATATAAAGGAAGTATTGTGTGATGTTAGAAGTTTCCACAGTTATACTTTATGTTAAGGCATTGGTGGTCCTATTAAAATACAAAGGCATTATTTGGGAATATCAATATTTTATGCCATTTAATACTTCAAACCTTAAAAACTAGCAAATTATAAAGAAGTCCCCAAGGAAATAGGACTCGTGACAGATATATTTTCCAAAGGAGAAAGGAATGAAAAAGGTGGGATATACTATAAGGTGGGATTTACTAGATTAGTTTTTAAGAGATACCATGTTGATATTCCCTGGACTGGAAGTATCAAGAAAAGGGTACTGTACAATGAAGATATTTAGCCTCAAGAAACAAGTGTTAAATAGGGGAGAAGATATCTAATTTTAACTTTTGAAAGGCTGACCCACAAAATAAATACTTTTTCTACTTGATGTCAGAGGACAAAACCAGGAACAAATAAATCATCAACAAGAATTCATTATGTTCCCAGAACTGTGCTAGAGATTAGGGGTTGCAAATATAAAAGCCAGTTGGTTCTTGTCCTTAGGGAACTTCCATTTTACTAGAGTGATATAACATACATATTCATAGAAAATAAAATATCTCATTAGAATTTAGAAAAAATAAATTGAGGCCAGAATTCTGAGCTTTATCAGTTTATTGGGTGGGAATGAATCTTTTAATAAAATGGGTCAAATGGTTACTTCAGTTATGCTAATGACTCAAAATGGAAGGTATAGCTTTTTATAAACATAGAACAAAGAACACAACTGGATATTTGAGGAAAATAATATAATCGGTCACAGGGCTGGCTGCATCCTGGGGATGAGTACAACATGATTGTTTGAAAATTGAAAAAAACTCTTTTTTTCCATAACTAAGAAATGATAATTGTTTGTGTCCATCTTCAAGATTAGAAAGAGTAGATTCAGTCTTCTTGGGATAACAAACCAGATATCCTTGAAGAATAGCTTGATGGTATAAAGCTATTAGACCAGATTCTCTAATGTTCATCTGTATTCCTCAGAGGGAACAGATTTACTTGAGGCATGAATAGAATAGTCATTAGAAGGAGAATCAAATTTCTAAACATAGGCGATGGGCAAAGAAGCAATGTGGCATGAACAATTAAAGAAAATGGCACAGTAATACTGAATAGAATCAAGTATAAAATGATATAGAATCAATTTAATTTCTTCAGTGAGGAATTAAGAAAGACCTATTGAAGGAAATAACACTAGATTTAAACACTGAAAGGAGTTAGAGATACCAACTAAGGTGGAGATGAGGAGGGAAAGTTGTATTGTTAAGATTGGGAAAGAGGGACCCCAAAAGTTCTCCAGACTTGTGTCACAAGGTGTCTCAAAAATTTGCAGGCTTAAACCCATCTCCTAATCAAGAGGCAAACTTTATTGAAAGAAATGGTACGTCATTATTTACTGAGCAGGCTGAAGTCTAAAGAAATCCAGTAAAGAAACAGAACCAAGGAGAGTCATTTTATCCAGCTTCTACAATAGATATGCTAATTCTATAGCTCAAGAGTAGGGCTAGGGAGTAATCTCCAGATGAATTGAGTTTGGTCTCTGAAATTTGATTATCACTGACCAGATCAACAGGCAGCAATGAATTGAGAAATAGTCTATTCAGAATCAGACAGATTAGACATAGGAGTTTCCTGAGGCAGATTCCAAAACCAAAAGTTTTAGGGTTTCATATTGCATCATTTTCCCCTCTCAAGCATCATCCCCAAATTCACTTGGGAAAAGGGATGAAGGTCTCATTTTCTGGAGCTGCTGTATGCTGACAAGGGGCATAGAGCTGTCCCTGCCCAGTGGGATCCAGATTGAGGAGGAGAGGCAAGATGGAAGCAGCAGCATTCAGTGGGGTGCAGAGTGTCAGAATTAGTTAGCCAATGGTATCAAATAGTTGAAAGTTCCTACCTTTGAGCCTGGAGGAAACAATTCTCACAAGTATATTAAAAATGCAGGGGCCAAATATGAGCAAAAGTAAGGACAATAGCTAGGAATCCCACCCAGAGGAAGGCTGGGGTGGCTGGGGGAAGAGAGGAGGTTATCATAAGGCTGTCTCTCATCAGACAGTTTTTCCTAGGATAAATACCAAAGAATGTTTTCCCCCAAATCCCCACTTTTGTCTCTTTGAAGGGGTGGGGACAGTATCTGAAGCAGTGGCATTATACACAAGAGAAAGGAACACTCAGATGACCTAGGGTGCAAGCAAAGTATTTAAAAATATGTTAAGCATTGGGTAGAGAGGATGATAACACAGAGTAGATATAATAATTAATCTTAAATGGGTTTGATCTCAAACCTGAGCCTTCAAGGAAGGTTTTTACCTAATTAGTAAAGGTGACAACAAAAACCAAAAAATAGTTGGAAGCCCCAGAGAGGGGACATATATTTAAAATCCTTCTGCCAGTTCTTCCCTAAGTATGTACTCCTCCTCCAGAACAGGTTTCAGAATTGGGGTTTTAGCAGCCCTTTCACAAACTGGACATATTTGACAGAACTGTTTAATTATTTCTCCTAGCCTGTGATCAGTGAAAATAGGTTTCACAAGGATTGGAGAGCATTTTTTTTTAAGTGAGATGAAGAAGCTTCAAAGAAGGTGGTGTAGATGCATTATGAATTAATTTGCCAGAATAATTTTGGAATGGATGTCCTACAATTATTATCTTTCTGGCAAGAAGACAAAGGATAGTCAGGTTAAAGTTATTCCCCTGGGTGGGTAACTAGTACAAATAAGATGGCATTTAGGATGGGGAAAGTGACATTTGGGAAAGGGGCCTTTGTAAATAATGAATCAAGTTGAATATGTGGGCTGCCTTGAGGACGCTACCCCTATTGCCCACCGAGTTCCCTAGTCTGACTAAAGACTAAGAAGTTATCTCCCTATTGATGGGACCCACAGAGTGACACCAAGATAGTTGCAGAGAAAATACTAAGAGCAAATCTCTCATAAATAACAAGAAAGAAAGAAAGCTAATCTTAAGTGCCTCAGCCAGTTATTTGAGGAATGGTCTTATTCACTCTGCAAAGAGCTAGACTGGGATTAAAAACTATTCCAGAAGGAGAAAAAGTGTATCCTCTTTCTTCCTAGCTGGGGAAGTAAAGGTACCATGGTCAGGAGCAAATGGGCAGCAGCACAGGCAGCTGAATCTGCAAACCTGTTTCCCTTGCATATTTAATAGTAGAATTTTACATTTCCTTGGATTTGACCCTTCAAGGGCAAAAAGGAATTGTGAGTCTCACAGTGGTATACAAAAGAAAGCACCTTTTAAGATCTAGAGTGGAAAACTATTGTGTCCCCTAGAATTTGAGTGGGGATAGTTGCAGGGAGACTTATAAGGAACTAAAAGCTTGTGCTTTAAGAAATTTCTCAGTCAGGGTCTGTAGTCCCTTCCTAGATTCTGGCTTTACTGGGTATCTATGAGAGAATACACTGGGATTCGATAGATGCACTAAAACTGAGGTGACATGAATAGTTCACCCAGGGATTCCTTGTTCCCAGACAGAGGAATCTACTCTCTCCCAGATTTCAGAGGGAATATGGCAGGGTTTTGAGAGAAACACAAAAGTTCTCCTGGAGTTCTGAGAAGGGAAAATTGGGTCCTAAATTTCAATTTTTAATCATGCCCCAACAAGGGTGCAGAACATAAGGGAATAATAAGAAAGGAGTGTTTAAGTAACAGGCCACCAAACTGTTGGGGCAGAGAGGAGGTCTCAAAACAGTTCCCTTCAATCCCCATTAGTCTATGGGGAAAAGGCAGGTGAAATCAAATTGATGAAGAAAGACAGAAAGAGAGGCTCCCTTATCAAAAAGAAATTCAGAGGTCTTACCCGTCACATCCAAAGTTGCCCTGGGTTCAGCCATCATGATGGTACAAGAGGGAACCTGGCTGAACCCCAAACTCCTGGTCCTGAGGAAACTAGAGGGCAGGGCATTGGGATTGGGGGTACAGCTTGAACTCTGTGGACAATCTTCTCTTCCAATGCCCCTCCTTATTGCACTTGGGGCAAGGGCCTGTGAGTTTCCTCTGAGGACAGTTTCGAGCCCCGTGGCCTTGCCTGTAACATCTAAAGCATGAACTCTCATGGTTACAGGATATGGCAGCAGCTAAAAATTGAGCCTGTTCCTTGTTTCTTGCTCATACCCTGCAGTCTATTCCTCTGCAGTTGTTTTGGCCCTATTATTAAAGACTCCAAAAGCTGTTTTGGACAGCTGAGTTTGGGAAGTTTGAGGTCCCAAGGCCAACTTCTTCAGCTTCTTCTGAATATCTGGGGCAGACTGATTAATAAAATGCATGCTGAGGACCATGGTCTCCTCTGGAGAAGTGGGATCCAGACTAGTATTTTTTAGAGCCTCTACAAGGCACCCCTGAAATAAAAGATTCTCCTCAGCTCCTTAGATAACTCCCCTAAATCTTTCATAATTAGAGCAATTTAAAAGGTGATCCCTTTTCACTCAAATTGTGGATTACTGACTTTACTATCAGGCAATTAAATTTAAAACTCAAAAAGAATATCAGTTACAGCCCCAAGTGATTTTTATCTTTAATAGCAAATTCTCTCAATCACAGCTTAGGGCTAGAAACATTATTTTAGAAGTTTACCAGGACTTACACCCATAAGAGATTTTGTTTAACATGTTTTATATGTTTAAACTTACCCTGTTGCAAAGGATCAATCATTATACAGGCTTATATTCTTAGTTAATTCTTAGTTAATCACATACCTTGTCTAGAAACTGTAAATCCTAAACAGGCTTATTTCTCAGGGCTGATGATGCTCAGTCTTATGGTTTCAAGAAAACTAGCAAGCTTACAAATTAAATGGAGTTGACAGAGACCCCAGGGAGGGGCTGAGTTTACTAAATTGCCCACCTTAACTATTTTTAGTGCTTTCCTGGGCCTCCATGTTTGATGCCTCTCCCTACTTTGTGAAGGGGGAAAGGAGTTTACATCTCATAGTCGGAGGTAAACTAATAAGGCTTAACATGATGACAATAACTCCAAGTAACTTAGTTAACAATTTTAGAATTTTCCTAATAGCCAAATAGTCTTAGCTGTAGTTTCTATTCCCTTAAATAAGTTTCCCTTGTGTTTTTGGGAGAAAACAAAATATTTCTTAAAATTGAGATAGAACAGATTTTTTTTAGTTAATGAGCCTAGACAAACTGAATTAACTATTTGGTTATTTTCCAAATCGATGCAAATCATTTCTCTTTTGTGAGTCAGGAAAAGGTGTCCGTTTTTACTGACAGAGCCCTCAGAAGTCTGCCTCTAGATAACTAGAGTTTTAAAGTCCTAGCAAACTGCTTTTCTGTTTTCTTAAAAGTTGCAAAAAACTTCTATTAGCACTATCAGTGCAAATAGATTCCTTTAATGGGCTTTCCTTTAAAATAGCTTTAGAAATCATCTGTTGGTCATATTACAAAAAAAAAAAAATAATAAAAATCCTTTAAGTTATCAAATATGAAATAATTATATCCAATAAAGCAGTTAACATTCATACAGCATGTTTTATGTTAAGCACAATTTCTCTTGACAAGTTAGAAAACTGGGCAGAGATAAAATAATTTGCCATAAATTTCATAGGTAATATATATCCATAACTGAGACAGAATCATGGTCTTACCAAATGCAAAGCTTATTGGCTTTCTGGGTGCTGCCAGGGGTACCCAATTCTTCATAGTCAGGTTCCTGAACAGAACCTGCTGAAAGATAGGGTGACCAGTGCCAGGGCTCAGGGAATGCTGACTATGGAGCCTGAGCCCCACTCCATCCTCATTTCCCCAAGCTAGATTGGGGGTATTTAGGCAAGGTTGTATGGGGACCTCGCAATTTTGCTTCCCTTGTTTCTGTAGATGAGGCAGAGTTTGAATTTCCCTACAGTTCTAAGATGGGAATGTTATGCCACAGTTCTCTTTTATTGTCCCGACTCAGTTTCTCCAATTATCCTGACTCAGTTTCTCTGCTTCTTAAAGCTCAGTCCTGTAAAACCTCTCCTCCCTCTTTATCAGAATATTTGATAAGAATAAAAGATCTTATGTTTTAGAATATCAGAATGTCTCTCCCCATCCCAAGCTATCAGAATATCAAATACCCTCTTATCAAGATGACTCTCCCCAAGTCCGGGGTGCCTCCCCCTGATTATGTCATCTCATCTCCAAGGCTCCCCCCACCCTGTCAGAGTCCTGTTCCTTCTCTCAGCACCCTGACTCCGCCTTTGCCTCAGTCTACCCTCTGTGTCTGAGCCATATGTATATATAGATCATTGAGAACTCTCATTGTTTGCTGGATTCTTGGAGATGATAGTCTCATTCAGCCCTGGGACCAAACCATGGATTCATTTGGTCCCAGTAAATCTCTCCCATTAAATAAATTATTAAATACTATCTAATCTCTATTTTACCTCAGTTTCTCCGGCATTATAAGAAGAGCTAGCAAACAGAGAGATCTAGGCTATTGCTCTTGCTAGAGATCTCCACAACTGAGATGTTTCAGGAATCTTTCTTGCAATTTTAATCTAGCTCACAGAACAAACGTGACAGACATTCTACACAGAGACACAGACACATGAATGACATGAAAGAGGACTGTCCTATTTTTGCCAAAAGCCATAAAATTTGCCAAAATTTTTCTGTCTTCTCTGGTGTCTCAGAGAAATGAAATGGTGGCAAAGGCTCCCTAGGAACTTTGCTGAAAACTGCAAGAATTTCCCAGTCTGAGTATCCAGGAAAATTTGCTGAGCATGAAGTTCATAATAACCTAGAAGACAAGCCTTCTCCCAGTGGCTTGGGGTGTCATGCTGTGTGGTACGGAAATGGTGAGGGGTCACCATTTAATAAAAAAGCTGGAGAGAGCTCTAGAGAAAAGCAAAGTTTATGGTACATTCTCGCGAGAAGGGCGTCCCACTCTTCGAGTAGACTATCGAAGAGAGGAAGCGCCTCCTGTGGGCAGGACAGCACCTTTAATCCCTAACGCAAAACGCCCCCTCCCACCACTGACCCTCATCCTCATTGGCTGAGAGTCTTACATTCTAAATGCGAGATCTACCCATGAAATTGAACTTGACCAATAAGTACATAGTTGCCCATATTTGGATGAAATAGGGAGATGTCATAGGAGGGGAAGGCAATGCCCTTTGCTCGAACTTCAGAGTCCTTCAGGCCTACTCGAACTCTGAAGTAGATGAAGCCTTACTCGATTTTCACAACTGTTTTGAGAGATCTCACCTCATCTCATTCAGTCCCTCCTCTTATTTTGTACACTGAGATCTCTTCAAATTTTTGTAACATAATTTCACATTCCCTATGAATTCCTCACTTCCTTCTGGTTCCTGTTGGCCTTGGGCCACCGGCTCCACCCTTACCCTTTTAACAGCATCTATTTAACAGACCCTTCAGCTTTCTCTTCCAACCTGATCATTCCAGATGATGAATTTTGGACAATTCTGGTTATTAATCTGATCAAACAAGGGATGTAGATAGGGAATAATATAACACCACTAAGAGCTATAAGGCTCTTATAGCTTCCACCAGCTTCCCAAACCAGGACCATCTAGAAGTATTGAACAGTGAGGTCCAAGTCTGTACAGGAACAGGAGCAAGTTTCCTAATGTTCTTAGTGATTTCCTTCACTAGATTACCATTGTTATCAATCTTTATACAACATGTGGATAAATTTAGTTTAGCACAAACTCTCCCTTCCTCAGCCAACAAATAATCCAGCACAAGTCTATGTTGTAAAACAGCCTCTCTGGTTGAGTAGCTTCATCAGCCAAAAGATCTAGTGCCTCAGCTGTCTGATTGGTGATAATCTCTACAACTGCCTGAAGCCTAATTATCCTGTTCAACATATATATTGGAGTTCTATATCCCCAACTTCCATCTTGAGCCCAGGTCGCTGGCCCATACTCTGACTATTCTTTCTGGAGGCCAGGCCTCCCCCCAACCATTTGCATCTCCAGTCCAAGTGATGGAGGTATCTAAACTCCGTTTCCCCCTTCCCAAATCATCATACAACTGAATCCCTAAATATTGGTTTGCCTTTTCGGGAAGAAAGAAAAATTTTGGCTTTATTAGTCCAATTGAGAGGCAGGTGAGTATAGGCAGTTTAACCACAGATCCAATAATAACTCTTTAGAGCAGGTTGTTCCCTTGGAAATATGTCTGAGCTATTCCTTGTGAAAGGGTAATATTGTTGGTCTCTCATCCCTAGGGGGCTTCTCCCCACAAAGGGGTCATACTGGCATTTCCATAAACCTTGCTCTTTTCTCCAACTACAATTGGCAACTGGCCACTGGCCTGTTAGATTAGAGGTACTCCAAAATGTGGAAAACAGAGTCCCATGTTGCCCGGGTGTCCCTGGGATGACATTATACCAACCCCATTGGTAACTGTACCCAATGTATATGTTCCCTTTCCTCTTATTCTCTTTTATACATCTTAATACATCCCATTCTACTCCCATTCTACTTCAGCAGTAGTGACTTGTTGATAGCAATATCCCTGCTCTCCTATTTCTGGGAGAACATCCAAGGTACAGTCTTTCTAGTCCTTCCCACACTTCAATTGAGGATTCCTCCCCGTATCCCGCCAATATTTAGACATTTTTGTACAATCAATTGTCTTTGGCCTCAGGTCTGTTCTCGAATAGGTCCACTCACAAACACTATTTCCCAGCTTCAAACCTTGTCCTGTCTGATTTAAGCAGTATTTCCCTTTCCTATCTTCTGTCAATGACCATTGATGTTTCTCTTCTCAATTCCAGAAACCGGTCCCATTATGAATTTGGGATCTGTTGCTAAGGATCCAGGCTGGGCTTAGGGGGACAGGTACCCATGGCCATTGGTTCAATTGTTGGGATCCACCACAGATCCAACAATTCGATAAGTTAAATGTTCTCCCTATATTCTGCATGAGCAGGAGAAATTGGTTCTCATCTCTAGAAGGTCATAAGGAAATAGATAAACCCAAAGCTTAGGGAGAGCCTCATAGTGTTCAACTATTATAACACCGTAAAGTTAAGGTGAACTTCCCAAAGGAAAATATATCAAATCACAAACAGGCAAAGAGACCCAGAGTAAGAAAAGAGAAGTCATACAGTTACAATGCACTGGATTCAGAATCAGTGTTCCCATTCAGTGGAGGTCCCCTCCTCTTATGTAATTGGAGGTCTCCCCTGTCTTCAACTGTCCATTCTGATAAAGGTGGCGCCACAGGTCCTTTTGTCCTGGTGTGGTGTGTCCAGCCTCGTTCCTGGGTGCGAATCGCAGTATCTGAAGTCAGTATCACTTGGTAGGGTCCGTCCCAGCACGGAGTCAGCTTCTCGTCCTTCCAGGAACGGATCAGCACCCAATCACCAACCTGAATTCTATGAACAGGGAAACCTAGAGGAGGAGTCTGAGCTATTAGCCCTTTTTGTTGAAGTCCTTGCAAATGTTCCAGCAATGATTTAACATATCTCTTAACAAACAAATCCTTAGTTTCTAAAATAGGGTCCCAGTCTCCCTTAGGATAAGCCTGGAAAGGATGACCATACAATAATTCATAAGGGGAAAGCCCAATATCTCTACTTGGCTTGGTCCTGATTCTAACCAGAGCGAGAGGAAGGCATTTCGTCCAAGGTAGTTGGGTCTCTAAAGATAACTTAGTCAGCTGCCATTTTATTTCTTGGTTCATCCTTTCTACTTTCCCAGAAGAGGGAGGATGCCAAGGGGTATGGAGATCCCAAGTGATTTCTAAGGCCCTAATCAGACTCTGCAATACCTGGGCAGAAAAATGTGTTCCCTGATCCGAGTCTATCCTCTCCACCATTCCATCTCTAGGAATAATTTGTTCTAATAAGACCTTACTTACTGTCGAGGCAGTTGCTCGGCCTGACGGGAATGCCTCCACCCATGAGGTTAGATGGTCCACTATGACCAGCAAGAACTTTACTGAGCTGCCACCAGTGGGTCGCCTTAAGTTCTTGCTGGTGGCAGTGGTGACCCACTGGTGGCAGCTCAGTAAAGTCCACCTGGATGCTTTGGAATGGTCTGATTCCAGGAGGTGGTCCCCCTTTTGGAAGCTGGCGTTGGGCAGCCCTGTTAGTCCTTCGACAAACAAGACAACCGTCCACCAGTTGTCGAGCCATAGTATATAGGCCGGGGGAAACATACCTTGTCAGTATAGCATCACACAGGTTTTGGACATCCCAATGGCTGCCCTGGTGCAGCTGCTGAAGGACTTGCCTCATACTTGCTTTGGTCAGTACCTCTCTGCCGTCAGGTAAGAGCCATCGTCCTTCCGAGTTTTCAACTGCTCCGAGAGTTGAGGCTTTCTCTTTTTCCTCCTGAGTAAAACTAGGAGAGGGTAGACTAGGGGGAAGTACAGGTATCAAAGCCATTATATGAGAGATTTCCTGATCTCCGGCTCCCTTGGCCTCCCGGTCTGCTAATCTATTTCCCCTTGCCTCAAAAGAATTTCCCATCTGATGTCCCTTTACATGTATTACTGCTATATTCCTACGAGTCAGAATATTTTCTAGTATCTCTCTGACTAGTGTATGATGAACCAGTTCTTTACCTTTACTGTTTACATATCCTCTTTCCTCCCAAATCCTCCCAAATACATGCACCACAGCCCAGGCATATTTAGAATCAGTATATATATTCCCATCTTGGTCACGCAATAATTTTAACGCTTGATTTAAAGCATACAATTCACAACAATTCACAAGCCAACTAATGGTCAGGTAGACTGCCCTTGGTAACAGTGGAAGTTCTAACAAACCCATTTCTTTTCCCATTTACCATCCTAGAAGAACCATACATAAATTCTAAACAAATATTTATCATAACCTTGTAGTGATAACAATAAGGAATTTGTCCCAATGAGTTTATATCCAAGTAGATCTTTCATAAGTGAACATTATTCATACAAATCAGTTTGTTTTTAAAAACACCCAATGCAAATACAATCATATACAGAATGTCTAATTCCACACAAGAGAATTCAAGAAGTTTTGATAATAGATTCCCATTAACTTGTAATGGGAGGGACATTCTGCTATTCTGAAACATAAGGTCTTATCAAGTATTCTGATAAAGAGGCAGGGAAACTGAGGCAGGACTGAGTCAGGACAATAATTCAAAGTTAAAACATAAGCTAGCCAATCATAGTCTAGCAAATTTTCAGCTAGAGTCCCCTGTAAAGGCCTTTTGTCTCTGCAGCCTTCTCCAAACCCCGCATCTGCTAAAATCAGGTGTGTCTAGCTAGTGGACAGGTAAAGAGCTTTTTCAACTTTTTGCAGCCTCTCCCTTATCTGTAGAGACAAGAGAGCGAGACAAAAGGAGACCTTTCATCAATCGCAGCAATTCTTAAAAGAATTGTGCCGTGCATAGAGCTCTAACAACGATCCAGGCCAGAAGCAGCCTGGATGTCCGCTGCAAAAAAGAAAAAAAAATCTTTTACCTTTTCCAGAGTTCCATTCAGTACCCAAATTATGTCTATTTTTCGAGGTCCTTCATCAGGGAACCAAAATGATGAGGTAAGCAAAGAGTAAGTAGTTTCCAATTTGGCCTGAACTGAAATAAGACATCAGTTTTTCCCAATTTTCTGACCAGTTGAAATCTCAGTTTCCCTTCCCCCCCTGTTTACAGAAATTATCAGATTATACACAACAGACTAGTAAATTTCCCAAAATAGCAATAGTCATACAGTTTTATACAGCAATAGTTCTGTTCTCCAGGGGACAAAAAGGAAGCAGGATTAAAATTATGATCTTGGATTATGGAGCATTCTTTTCTAATAGTATTGCCTCATGTTTCAACACTCTGGAATCTGTGAGCCATCTCCCAGCCCTCTAGATTTAATATTGTTCTAACTTGAATACCCCTTCATTTCATCTTCTCTGCATATTTAATAGGGGATTGAGTGTCAAAAGTTCTTTCCCCACCATGATCATGCAAAACATGAAAAACGCTTCTGAATATAGATCTATAGTCAGGAACTTGGGATTGGGGTTCCAGAGATTGCCAGCTTCGTCTCAAAAAGAAAGGCAAAGTGGGAGCGGTCCTAGCAATGTATATCTCACTGACCACTTGGCTCTGATTACAAACATAAGAGGAAAAACCAGGGGCATGATTTATTTAAGGCAGTTTTACTTCAGGTAGCTGTCCTAATTTTAACCATCCCACCTCCAGATGGTGGAGTTTAACGACCTATGCAAACAGTTATACCTGAATTCAAAACTCCAAGTAAATATTAGCTTCAGTTCCAAAAGATTTTATCTAAATGTAGGTTGTTCCTTTGTAGAAATAATTAATATCTAAATCAGCAAGGAGGTGCAGTTATTAAAAACAAACTAACAAACAAAAAAAAACCCCACTGTACTTAATGGGAGGAGGGACCTCTCCACGTGGTCACCCTTCCCCCACACCACCATGCTTCCCGACCCAATATATCATAGCTCCATTTAAACTATTAATTACTTTTACAAATCAATCTTTCCTGTCCCGTCTTTAAGTAAATATGTATGTATATATTTTTAAACTTTACACTTCAATATTCGCACGTAACTGACCCAAATTTCATAAAACTTAATATATGCCCAACAGAGCTGACAAACACTTAAGGCATAGCTCAGTTACAAATTACCCAATACCTCTAGCAAACATACCATCGAAGTAGGGAGATACAACCACAACCTCCCCTAAGTAAGCTACCAGCATTGTTTTAAAAACCTATGTTTTAACTAAAAATCCCAAACACAGCTTTAAATTCCCAATAATATAAAACTACTTTGCTATCATATTTAAAACAATGAACTTCACTAAATAGCGGTTTCTTTCCCCTTGCCCATGTGGCCCTGCTGCAGTCAGGACACGTGGGAGGAAGAGGAAGGAAGCCACCATCTTCACTGGCTCAATCCCACATACTTCCCCGTGTACAGGGTTTCTGATCCCAAATGGGATCTACTAACAGCTATTTCTGGTCAGCTGAAACGACCCCTGCTTCAAAAGACATATTTCTCCTCCCCGCCCGAAGGCCCCTGGAAGGGCTAATGGAATTAAATCCCCTCAGGTCCTTCCTTTCAGGTACCATTTAATCCTTTTGGCACCACCAGTCTGCAACAAAACAACAATACCTTATCCGCTTTTTCTTGCTTTTTATTTTTCCTCATATTTTGGCAGTTTGTTCCAATTATTTAATTTATCTCCCAAGGGAATATCTACCGGTATTTTCTGATATTTTTCTCATTTCTCTCCGCGAGGACTGGCTGGGACTAGGCCACACCCATTGAATTTGGAAGGAGTTTAACAGACTCCTAAACGCCCAAACACGCTAACCGTCGCCGGTTAACTCAGTCACCCAGGAAGGCCTAGCTCTCTTCCTGTCTACCATCTACAGCCCCCTCCAGAACCTATAACTAGACTCAAGGGGCTTCACAGGACAAGGGGAAGTCAGACTCTCTCTGTACCGAAGTTGGAGGTTGTTGAAGTTGGAAAAGGAAGGGGGACCTCAAAAGTTTCCCAGATTGGTGTCATAAGGTGTCTTAAAAGAATGTAGGCTTGAACCTATCTCCTAGTCAAGGGGCAAAGTTTATTGAAAGTAATAGCACACCATTACTAAGTGGGACTGAATTTTAAGGGAATCCAGTAAAGAAATAGAACCAAGGAGAGCCATTTTATCCAGCTTCTATCATACATATGTTAATTCTATAGCTCAAGGGTGGGGCTAGGGAGTAATCTCCAGATGAATTGAGAGTGGTCTTCAAAATTTGATTATCACTGACCAGATCCTCAGGCAGCAATGAATTGAGAAATAGTCTATTCAGAATCAAATAGATTAAGCATAGGAGTTTCCTGAGGTAGACTCGAAAACTAAGTTTTAAGGTTTCATATTACATCAGTATCATAGAAGCAATAACATAGTAATCTCACTAACTCTGTTTCCTAAATCTAGTACATAGTTTGTGAGATAGGTGAGGAATGTATAATCCTGTAAAGAAAGAGTGGAGCCAGATTATGGAGGACTTTTAATTAATAACAGAAGAATGTTTATTTTATCCCAAAGGCAAAGATACTTTAGCAGCTTCCTAATCATTTTCCCATCATTCAGCCTTTTTTTTTTTCTAGCTTCTACTTCAATTCAGGAACTCAGGTCATAGTCCCAGGACCCTGGGATTCTGATTAATGAGCTTTTATCTTATCTTGCCTCCCTTTCCTTCCCCTTTCTCAAACCTTCTGACTGTAACTCTAAGAACAGTAATTAAATCAATGTTGATATCTCCAGAAAGGGCATGTCAATAGATGCCCTGAGATTCCAATCACTATGGACTCTGACTTCCCTAGCCATCCATCACTCTGCTGTGTTTCTGTGGTTTTTCCTTAGTAAAATAAGAGTTCAGAGATTGTGCTGTTTATTTGAATGAGAAATGTGTGCTTGCCAAAAAAAAATTTTATTTTTAACTCACATAGAGCAAATGCTCACAAGATAGTCAGAAAAAGTGGTACAAGGACATTCTCAAGGTATATCTTAAGAACTTTATAAGTGATTGTATGACATAGGAGACATTGGCATAGAACCACCCAGTATAGCATGCCCTCATCAGAGAAGGTGCTGTGCTCCATGAGAAAAGCAGACTGAATTAACCCAGAAAAAATATGATATGCAAAATTAGAGAAGCTCCCCTAAATTAGAGAAACTCCCCATAGTTCATATGGACTATTTGTGTCTGATTTATGGCATAACACTCTGAGCTTGTATTGGTCTGATCAACCAGTCAGGCACACTAACTCAACTCTTACATAGTGATGTCATTTTGGTCCTCTTCTAGAGTGAAGGACATCAGCCAAGTACTTCCAATCCAATAAACATTTATTAAGTTCCTACTAAGTACAAGATACAGTGATAAGTGCTGAGGATTACAATAAAAAGAAAGACAGTCCCTGCCCTTCGGGCATTTATAATCCAATTTGGGGAGACTTCATAGAAAAAGAGACAAAAAAGATGGGGTGTGAGAAACATTAGACAAGGAGATATTATGTTCTCTGGAGTTGAAATCAAATAGAGTAGCAGATATAAAATAGAAAAACTGAGAGTCCAATTTTTGCCCCTCTATAAAGGAAAGCATTGGGAAGATTTTGATATTCCACCCTCCAGTCAAGGAGAGAGGAGGCTTGGAGAGATTGTATCAATCAAGCCTTTAGGGAAGGGTACTGATGGGAATAGTCAGCTTTAAGTGGGCCCTTTGTTTAAGTGACTTTTTTTTTTTTTTTATTATAGTCCTACCCCAGGTGAAGATCTCTGAAACTTCACCTTTATTGTATCTAATCAGAAAGCCAAGTTATGATATCAAACTCCCCTATAAGAGATCTTAGACTGTAGATCCTTGCTAACATCTCTTGGAATTTAGTCTGCTCTTAACAGCACAATAATAGCTTTGCCCCTTGATTTAGAGTTCTATACTTACAAATTCTTTTGGGATGACTTGTCACACCAGCCCATAATCCCAATATACTATAACCCATCATTTTAGTGAGTAATCCCTTCATTTTGGTGGCCTAATACAGGAAGAGTCTGACTGTTGAAGTTGGGAAAGGGAACCCCAAAAGTTTGGGGTCACAGACTGGTATCGTGAGGTATCTCAAAAGAATTTGCAGACTTGAACCCATCTCCAAGTCAAGGGGAAAAGTTTTATTTCAATTATAATGTCAATTGGAAGCAGATTAAGCTCCAGTAGAATTTAGCAAGGGATCTGAGAGAAGGAGATAGATTTATACCGTGTTGAATCAGAGCTTCACATTACTTATTTGCTAATTTGATGACTTTCAGGTAGGTTTGAGGGGTGGCCTTATTCACTATTGTCTCAAGAATTTGGTTATTGCTGACCAACAGATTATCTGACAATATGTCAGATAATCAGTAATGTTTGTAGGACTATTCTAAGGGCAGAAGACTTTTAAATCATTGACATATTGCTAGGACAAGAGTACTCTTAGGTCAGAGGGTTTCAGGAAAACTAATATACCTTTCCTAAAATCTAAGGGAAGAAATATTATCACATTTTTAGGCCAGAGGATTTTTACAATTATTGACAGATAGATTGTCAGAACAAGAGTACTTTTAGGTCACAGGGCTTTGGGATTACTAATACATCTTCCCTAAAATCCAAGGGAAAAAATATCCTTATATTCCTCTACAATTATTGACAGACAAGATTGTTAGAACAGGAACACTCTTAGGTCAGATTACATCATGAATGTATCCCATAACCTCAACAATAAGATCCATCAAGAGAGTGGAAAGAGAAGATCTAGAAAAGAGTGGCAGAGCATGGATGAAGAATCACTAAACAAAACTGAAAAAGATTGGACTGACAGGTTGAGTTAAAACTATAGCAGCATAGTTTCACAAAAACCCAGGGCAGAGAAGATATCCAGAAATTAAGTTGTCAAATTACATGTAGAAGGATCATTAAGGATGAGAAGAAAAACTCATACAATTTAATAACAAGGAGAAACATTGTAGAGACAGCAGTTTTAATGAAGTAGTGTGAATGGAAGCCACATTGAAAAGTGAAGGACTGAGTGAAAGGAGGAAAAAAATAAATGTAAGAGATATAAACAGCAGCTGGGAGGAGTCTGGTTGTAAAATGAAGGAATTATATAGGATAATAGCTTGAGGGAAATGGTCAAATGAAAGGAGATTTTTAAGGAAGGTAAATATGTACACCATAGTGAAATAATTTTAAAAATAATACAAATTGGGGAGAGAATGAATGTTAGAAAGAATAGCAAATTTCAGCATTATATAAGGCAGAATTTCATAACAATTGCTGTTGCTGTTTTTCCTTTGTGCTAAAAGAGGACCAAAATGACATTATGATGTTGAGGTCAACATATATTATGTCCAGCTATGACTGATCATACCAGTATTTGCTTGGAAGGTTCTACCATAGATTGGGCACAAATAGTCATCAATTTCCATCTATTTTCCAGAGTTGTTGAAGTCTAGTATCAAGACCAAAGTCAAGATGAGTAGCAATGCCTTCTTAGATGTCTGACCAAGCTCCATAATGCCTGCTTCTACTAGCTTCAAGTCCCATTGAAAGAAAAATACCTGTCCATTCCACTGGAAGGTCTTCACATGCTTGGGGTAGACATCCCCTAAATCAATAATAGGTTTAAGGCCTATCAATTATTCTCTCTCTCTTTTAATATTTTTTATTATATCATAATTTTAATTACTCCATCCATCCATCCCCAGAAAATTCTGGCAAGTTTCCAAATATATTGTGTACAATTATGGGAATGGTCTCCAATCTTGGGGGAACCATGGATGATGGCTGCATTGAGCTAGGCGAGACACCTATCAAGTCAGCAATTAGGTAATTTCCCTAAAGGCCTGGTTGAGTTTAGGTAATCAGATCTTAAAAAGCTTCATAACTTGGAGTGAATTACAGTGATCATATTTAATTTCCCTGTAAGACATAAAAAGTTTATTTTTCTTTTTAAAAAATCTATTTACTTATTTAAAACTTAAATGTAAAACATAAAAATAAAAAAATAAAAAAAAAACAAACAAAAAACTCTGTTACATGTACATAAGAGATTTTAAATTACATAACAATAAATTTCCATTTCAAGAAAGCATATATAATAATAGAGCAAATCGTATTCAGAATTGTCCATCTGTTTGTTATTTACTTCCTTTTCTTTTGTTCTCTGCTGTGTATTTTTTACTTTATTCTCCTCCCCCACCCTTTCTTCCCTCCACATCCCTGAAGCAGGCTACAATTAAGCATGGATATACTTATATATGCAAGTATATATATACATATATTACATATATAAACACATATGCATATGCATATATACATACATATATATGAATACATAGATACCTATATTCACACATGGATGTACACATATAAGGCTGAACTATGCCTGTTTGTCCTCTGTTTCTCTGAAAATTAATAATATCATACTTCTTAAGTCCAAGTTTTTCCATATTTTTTAAATCCACTAACTCATCATTCCCTGTGACTATTATTATTGCATGTGTGTGTATACCTTCTTCCCTATCTCTGCTTATTCTTCTACTTTATTTCTACCTACTAGTTTGCCTTGCTGTTACTTAACCACCCAGAAAAAAAAAAGTCAATAGGGGGGGGCAAAAAAAGAGGAGGGTAATGTTAAAAGAATTATAATCTACCAAAAATGAATTTTGATATTCCTAAAAAACCAAGAAGGGCTATAGAATGTGATCTCTAAATTCAAAATTTTTAAAAGGATGGGTACAAAGTATGGAATAATACAATCAAAATAAAAATATTCTTCAACTGATGAAGATTTAGAAGAACATGCATTCCTGAAGACTAGCTTGATCTGATTAAGTGGGCTTTAAAGTGAACAAAGAAAAAAAAAGAAAAACTTGTTTTGATGAAACAGACCAACCCATTTATCACAGCAAATATGACTTGAAAAGAAAAACAGTAGTAGAAAAAAAATTATGAGAAAGACAAATATTACACTTAATGTTAAGGGTGGGCCTGATACAATTAATTCAGCTACAAGTCGGGAATTCAATTAGGTACTCATTAGTCACTCAACACTTAGTGAAAGGAGATTTACTTAACCATATCATAGAATAGATATATAGTAAGAATATTCTAGTACTCAATTTTGACTGACTGGACTCCTCTGCCCCTCCTCCATTCTCCATATAGAAATAGATCTTCTTGGCAGGAAAGGGTATAGCTATTCATATGATCCTGGAATAATCATCAAGTGTGAAGAGTCCTGACTCTACATGAGGGATTCTTTTTATGATATGGATCAGGAATCCATATCAGTATGGCCATAGGCTACCAGGAAAGTACATCAAGAGAAATACAGCATAGACTAATTAAGTCCAAGGAATGACTTTCAGTGAAAAAAAAAAAATCAGCCTGACTGGCATAAAGGAATTATGTTGTTATTTCTGCCATAGAACCCTTGAGCTGAATATGAGTAGTCAAGTAAACAAGAGCCTTCAAAGCTGAGAGGTAAACATGACCTCAGAGATATTATTGGACAGGCAATGGAATGTGATCTTTTAGTTGTAGATGCCAAAGGATTGATATATTTTGTTCAAGAGAAACCAGTTAAATGGAAATGGAAATGGGGTAGCATCTTATGTCAAAAAATTATTTACCTATATAGAAATCCAAAAAGGTGGAGAAATATTTTGGCAATGACCATATATATAAAGAAATAGAAGAGACTATGAAGATCATCCAGGTCAATCTCCTTATTTCACAATTAGGAAACTGGATCCAGGGAAGTGATTTGCCCCAGGTCAAATGGACAATAATTACAAAAGCTAAAATTTGAACATAATAAAACTTCTGTCTCCAAATTCAGCAGTCTTTCCATTACATCACACTGCCTTATGAAAAGAAAAAAAAAAAAAAAAAAAAAAAACACAGAACAATTGAAGGGGAAATAAAGGATAATACAGTGGTGAGAATATGCTACAAGCTTCAAGACTAACATAAGAAATTAAGTTTCTGAAACAAATCACACAGCTGGCTGAGAAATGCTGAAGAGTTATGATAGGAAATGTCTAGTGTGTAAATACATTCTCTAATTCCTGTCTCTCTATACCTATCTGTATTTCTCTCTCTTTCTTTGTCTCTCTCTGTGCCTCTCTGTGTCTCTCTCTGTTTCTCTGTCTCTCTCTCACACACATATAAAAGCAAAATAGCTAATGAATTTCTTGACTTGCCTTGGTGTTAAATTATCTCTCAGAAAAGGGGAGAATCAATGAGAGTAATACTGTACTTGATTCTGACTAGTAAGTATAAACTGGATGATAAAGCAGAAATCTTAAGATCCTTAGGAGAAAATAAAGATGTCATCTTAAAGTCTACAATAAAGAGGAGAGGGCGAATGTTATATCAAGTTTTCGGTGATAAGATAGGTAATATCTGATGATCTGAGACTCTAAAAAGATAAATGAATAATGTTAAAATTTAGTTTAAGTACTTATTTAATTTTAAACAATTTTACAATTTTAAAACATTTTAAAGTTAATATTTACTAATGATAATGGCTATATTTATTTCCTTGCTTTTTTACTTCCCTAGTTTAGGCACTGAGGATGTATTTATTAAATCCCTAAAAAGGAGGAATACTTCAAGTATTCACAATAAATTAGGGTAACAAAGTCACAATTGATTTTCTTATGATAAGGAATGGAATGAAATAGCTAAAGAGAGGAATTTGACTGAACAAGAAACTTATTGAACAACTCAGATATTAAAAGGATATGTACAAGAGAGAAAAGCAAAGCAAGGCAAAATTGAAGACAAATAAACATTAAAAAGTAGCAAGGTCTTATAAGAATAGAGTAAGGAAGGCTAAAGCTTAGTACAAGCTGAATCAGTTTGGAATAAATGCAAATAAAGGTGAAGATAAGGAGAAAACTAGGACCCTCTGATTTAAGAAGTCTAAACTTCTTAATCAACTTAAAGTAACAGAACTTAAAGTCAGTTCTGACTATACCTATTCTTTTCCCTATTTGATAAATAGAATACTTTTCATTTTCAACAATAGGACAAAAGTAGTTAATAGGATATTGGATACCAAGAATAAAGAGGAGAATGATATGTGAGCACCAAGTAGTTCATAATTTGTGGAAGTCATTTGGCATGGATAAGCAGTATCATAGGATATATGATTACTGAGTTGGTGATCCTTTAGGAATCATGGCAAATGAGAGATGTGATGTGAAATTGGAAAACTGAAAATTCACCAGTTTTTCTTTTCTTTTCTTTTTTCTGAGACTGGGGTTAAGTGACTTGCCCAGGGTCACACAGCTAGAAAGTGTTAAGTGTCTGAGATCAGATTTGAACTTGGGTCCTCCTGAATTCAAGGCTGGTGCTCTATCCACTGCGCCACCTAGCTGCCCCCTAATTCAACAGTTTTTCAAATGGAGAAAAGATAAATATTCCAAAGTAATTTTTCAAATATAAACATAATATCTAATCCTTACAACATTCTAGAAAAGAGAAGACATGACTACACCCAACCAGCATTAGTCAATCAATAAAAATTTGTTAAATATTTACTGTATCAGGCATTGTACTTGTTGCTAGAGATACAAATATTTTAAAAAATAAAATATAAGCATCAAAGAAGATCTCTTATAGAAAATTGTGAACCTTGAAACCACAGTTTCCAATAGGGAGAAGTGAAGAGGGAGGGTATGATACTAAAATAAACTTCTTTATTTTGGGGGCAGTTATTAAAATAATAGATCATAAAAATACCTATTCAAATATAAAAATAATAGCTAGCATTTATATAACATTTTGAGATTTTTCAAAGTCTTTTCATGTATTATTTCATTTGATCCTCACAATAACAATAACTTGTTATTGATGAGGTCTTGGGTAAATAGGTGGGACTGGCAGAGAAAGCCTGAAGTACTGCCAAGATTATTCCTTGAGGCAAACAGGGAAAGGTACTGATGGGGAAAACAGCCTTACAGTCTGACCCCTGTGGAGGTCTTGGTTAATCCCATCTTTCTGTGTTAAATCAGAAAGCCCAGTTATAATGTCAAAGGTAAAATTTCTCCTATAAATCTATCCATAGTTTACACCATCTTCACTGAAACCCTTTTGAGTTAGTCTATCACAGTGTTCTGCTCATTGTCTCATAGTATCTTTCCTCTTATTTCTCCTCCATGTCTCATGGTGTCTTTCTCTTTGATACATCTAACTCTTTTAGGATGCTAAACTCCTCTATGGATTTAGCCTGCCAGTCAATGGTGTATTCCTTCCTCATGGTATATTCCCTTACTCTTGGTTAATTGTGAGTACTGGGTCCTTGTTTTTTCCATTGTTATTTGTTAAAACAAAACAAAACAAAAAAAAACCTTCCTTGCTATGTTCTCCCAAATCTGTTTCATATTCACTACTTCTGGTGCCTATTTTATCTCTTCATTCTGTCTGTAATCTCTTATAAATAAAATTAGCTTTTAACAAGGAGAAAGCCCTTGTGAATTCTTCACATGGGAATTGCTACTGAACACCATCATTTGGTAAAAATTACGCTCCTCAGTCTTACCATTTGGTGCCTACCTAAATCTCATCAATATAATTATTCACCTTTTACATATGAGAAAGCTGCAACAAACAAAATTAAATGATTTGCCTAGTATTTCAGTCTTTTCAGCTCCAAGTCCATTCCTTTATATACTGTCACCTATCTGCCAAATATCATGGTTAGGATATTTAACATACTTTTTCATGAAATTTTTATGACTAGATAATAATTTTAGGTAGCTTCATAACTAGTTTAATGATGGAACCATAAGAGTACTCATTGATGGATTGATGCCAGTTTAATGGGATACCTTTAGGGATACCTCCAATGTCACATGGATCTGTCCTTGGTCCTGAGCAGCTAAATTTTTTTTTTTTAATTAGTTATTTGAATAAAGACATGTAAAAATTAAAAGGAATAGCTAATATATTCGATGACATAACTGGTATTCTGAAAGATCTTGATTGGCTGTTATAGTAGAATGAAATTAAAAAGATGAAATTAAAGAAGGATAACAAAATTTAAAGTTAAAAAAAATAAGTTATACAATTTCAAACAGGAAAAATGATGGCTAAGAAGCAGTTTATGTGGAGAAGATGTAGGGCCTCTCAGGGGACTGAAAACTCTATAGGAGTTAGCATTGTAATATGGAAATTTTAAAAACCACAACTAATTTACTCTTAGGCTGTTATAATCTAAATGCACATGGAATATTTTTAGAGCACTTTTCCCTACCAGCAGGAATTCAGGACAAAGATGTAGCTTTACTTCTCTCCCGCTTGTGCTGCTAAATGCCTTCTGGAGGCTTTTTGAATCTATGTGGATATGATTGCTGACATTGTGATTCATTGTTAAGGCCTATCAAAGCTTCAAAATAATTTGTGGCTGAAGCATTAGCTATGGAGGCAGGATGGGAGTAAAAATGAATTCATTGCCCTTAATTTGGCTGGGAGTAAGGGAACAAGAAATCTATTGAGAAGGAAAAGCAAGAAAAAAAAGAAAGAAAGAAAAAATATAGATAGTGGTCTAAATGAATCTTTTATGTGTCAACCAGGTGTGACAAAACTATATTTAAAAGGAGTGAGAGAAGGTTAGATATGTGGGAATTTTTGTTCCAAGGCATGCTGACCAGTCTCACAGAAGAGTACTAACACTTTCCCCAGAAAGAAAAAAAGTAATAAAATAAGTTTTCAGTGGGTGACAGCTCTACAATAATAATTAACAAGTAGTTCTTTGGAGGCAGAGTAGAATGACCTTAGCTGGACATCTGGGAACATGAGAAAGAGATAAGGTAACCCTGAGAAGCAAAGTTGCCAATATTGTGGCAGAGTGGCAGAAGACAGAGACAAGAGAGATGTCTTTATTATGAAATCCACCATAGAGCATTAATTGTCTGGAAAAAAGTCTTTCTCTCCTTTTCTCCTACATCAACATGAGAATCTGAGAGATTGTATTCCTTTGTGTAGACAGGAGGGGGACTGGGAATTAATCTATTACTTGATCTTCTCTATTAATTATTTGATCAATGTGTCCCAATTAAATACTTCACTATTTGATTTATGGTTTGCACTTGGTTTGTTAGTAAAACAAACAAACAAACAAACAAACAAACAAAAAAACCACTGGATGAAGGCTTTAGCTATATTGTATTGTATCAATGTATTGTATACAGTGAACCTAGGATGGTAAGGACTCTTAGAGTCATATGGAACTAGAAACACCAAAGTATTTTTATTGTCCAAAGGGAAGGAAGTGAAGTGGTAGTCTCTCTGTACTCAGCCTTCCTTAGACCACTTATGAAGCATCATGCAGTTGAATCATTTACAAGGTGGAGGGTAACAAGGATGGTGAAAAATTTCACTAAGCTGTATGAAGATCATCTAAGGGAACAGAGGAACACTTAGCCAGGAGATACTGAGGGGAGGGATTGGAAGGAAGAGATCAATTTAAAAATCCTCAGGCTAAATAGCTGCTTTGTTCAAAGCACTGGAAATATAAAGTAAAAGTCCTTAAAGGGCTTTCTAATCTAAAGAGATGATGACATCTATACCAATAAAGAAAATATAAGATGTTAATTATACTCAGATTTACTTAATACTTTCCTCGTAATAATTCTATGAGGTATATAATAAATGTATCATCTTGCTTCATATATGAGGATTATCAAAATGCCCAAGGTTAAACAGCTAATAAATCCTAGAACTGGAATTGAAGCAAGAGAGAATGATTATTCTCATCTGTTTTCATTGGTTAAACTGCATCTCTTTGCTGTTCTTTGTCCTTCATTCTTGACGAGGATCATAACATCAGGGAGGTGATGTCCTAACATGCAAGTGAATTGGATTTAAGTGAGTGAGGGAAGTGCAAGGCCATCTGCCTCACTTTCCCTTCCAGAGCCATCTGGGTCCAGCGGCCTGATATAAGTCAGGATGACTAGAGATGGCCTTGGAGACCTTGGACTTTTTAAGCTAAGGTCTTCAACAGATCTCACTTTGATTGAGGGCACACCAATTTAGTGATTAAGGCTAGATATCAATTGAGGCAAAGAATGGTCTCTTTTACCTTGCCAAAAATAAAACCTAAATCTAAAACAAAAATAAAATCTAAAGAAAAAGAGAAAGAAAACTGAGAGGAAAGACTTGAGATTTCTGGCCAAAACAGAAATGATAGCAATTTACATTCTCTCTGAGTCAATCAGCACCAATTGGGGTTTGGCCTGGGATCTCCTGTAAGCCAACCAATGAGAATCAGAGTAGTTTGGGTTTAAAATGTAATCCTTAAGAAAGAAATCTAGCATACCACGACACACCTGTCAGATTGGCTAAGATGACAGGAACAAATAATGATGAATGTTGGAGGGGATGTGGGAAAACTGGGACACTAATACATTGCTGGTGGAGTTGTGAAAGAATCCAGCCATTCTGGAGAGCAATTTGGAACTATGCCCAAAAAGTTATCAAACTGTGCATACCCTTTGACCCAGCAGTACTACTACTGGGCTTATATCCCAAAGAAATACTAAAGAGCGGAAAGAGACCTGTATGTGCCAAAATGTTTGTGGCAGCTCTTTTTGTTGTAACTAGAAACTGGAAGATGAATGGATGTCCATCAGTTGGAGAATGGTTGGGTAAATTATGGTATATGAAGGTTATGGAATATTATTGCTCTGTAAGAAATGACCAGCAGGAGGAATACAGAGAGGCCTGGAGAGACTTACATCAACTGATGCTGAGTGAAATGAGCAGAACCAGAAGATCACTGTACACTTCAACAACAACACTGTATGAGGATGTATTCTGATGGAAATGGAAATCTTCAACATAAAGAAGAGCCAACTCACTTCCAGTTGATCAATGATGGACAGAGGTAGCTACACCCAGAGAAGAAACAATGGGAAGTGAATGTAAATTGTTAGCACTAATATCTGTCTGCCCAGGTTACATGTACCTTCGGAATCTAATGCTTATTGTGAAACAAGAAAATGGTATTTACACACATGTATTGTATCTAGGTTATATTGTAACACATGTAAAATGTATGGGACTGCCTGTCATGGGGGGAGGGAGTAGAGGGAGGGGGGGATAATTTGGAAAAATGAATACAAGGGATAATATTATAAATATATATATATAATTAAAAAAAAAGAAAGAAAGAAATCTAGCAAGTCCTGATTTATATCTGGCTACTGGACCCAGATAAAACTGGAGGAGAGAGGTAGGTGACGAGGTAGGTGACTTTGCACAACTCTCTCTCTCCCTCCCTCCCTTTCTCCCTCCCTCCCCCTGATGGTGATCCTCTTTGAGAATGAAGGACAAACAACAACAGCATAGAATGAGACCTTAACAAATCTTTCCTAATTAATTTCCATCACCTAATATAGCCACCAGTCCTCTGGGCTCTAGCCATATGATCAGACTGAATTGTTATTTTACTTATAAAATTCAGATAATGGTAAGTACAATTTATATCAACAAGGTTGCTGAGAAGAAAATCCTCTGTGCAAACTTTAAAGCAAAATATAATTATGATTATAATTATGATTTGTTACCATTGTTATTCTAATTTTTATAGGGAGATAAGTAAAATGAGGAAGTTTCCAGGAATTTTGGTCTGATAATCTGTAGATGACCACAAAGAGTGGGGGAACTCTGAGTGAGGTATAAGACCCTTCAGCCCAGAGGAATCCTGTTAAAATATATGGTTTGGCTCCCCATTTTCCCTTTGGAATTTCTCACCTTCCTCCCTGAGAAGTTAGGGAGGGCTTGACCAACTTGTGTTCTACTTGAAGCAAGGATATTTACAGCAGGGTGCTTATGGTAAGCACTTATTCAGTGTGATTGATGAGATAATGGTTCTCTAGTTCACATAAACTTACTGTGATATAATGATGTAATCACTCTAGTTGGCATATACTTAGTGTGATGTAATGATGTAATCATACTGAGGTATTTAAGTGCTGAGAAGTCAGGAGAGTAGTTCTCAAACTCAGACACAGAGAAGAGACTCAAACACAGAGGAGACAGAAGATAGAGAGAGAAACAGAGATCCTCCTGGTGGCCTTCATCACTCCTCCACCTAAAACTTGTCCAGAGGCTTGTCCAGAGATCGTCTGGACATTACAATGTCACCAGCATTTTTAGTGTTAATGACTTCAGCTGTCCATTTTCCTCTAACCTGCTTGCAGCTATTAATGCTTCAGATAGCATGTGCCTAAAAGTCAATCATCTGTGACATTTTCATTATTTCATCACAAAAGGCTATTTTCTGTAGACTTCATCTTCTATTCTTCACATTGGCACTAAATTTACTTTTATTATAAATTCTACATCTAAAATAAAAGCTGCTGTTTATGTATTATTCCTATGTTGTATCCTTCATAGTTATTCAGATCTATTTTATGTTTCAAAAATTTCTTATAATAGCTACGGCATCATAAGCATGCTGAAAAAATTTTTTTTAAAGCTAATATATTTCTCTTGCTCTAGTAAGCACTTAAAGTAAGACACTTAGGGCTGAACGTCTTTGATCACTAGGTAGAAAATGTATATGGCTTCTTGTTCTTTCTAATGCCTAGAAAAATGCTCTGAATACAATAAACACTTAATAAATATCTGTTGGTTACTTGGCTGCTTAAAGAATTCCAGGTGTGCATTTTATGATATGTTTCTTGTTTTTTAGGTTGTAAATTACAAAGAATAATTTGCTTTGTATAACGTTTGGCTTTTTCAGAGCATTTGTTCTTATACAGAATGTATAAGTCTTGCTGTTGTTTGTTCTTCCTTTTCAAAGAGAACCACAACATCAGAGAGACAACGTGCAAGTGAGGAAGGGCTTTGCAAGGTCACCTGCCTCACTTTGCCTTCTAGAGCCATCTGAGTCCAATGGCCAAATAAAGAACAGGATGACTGGAGATAACCCAAAAGTCTCGTTACAGTTTTAAACTATTAAAATTTAAATCTTTGGGAACATACTGCTCTCATTTTATTTTCAGACACCCTGTGGAAGTACATAAAATATTACTGTTTCTCTTTTAAGCCTATGGGAAACTTAAGTACAGAAATAGCTTATCTAATGCTATCCATAGCTTATCATAGAATCAAAGCTAGATCCTACACCTCTTGATTGGCATCCCAGTATTCTGCCCACTAAACTTGAGGGAGCTAAGTGGCACAGTTGATATAATGCTATATCTAGTATGACAAATGTGATCCTAAACAAATCCCTTGTTTTCTACTTCAGTTTCCTTATCTATAAAATAGCACTTATCTTTCAGGGTTATTGTGAAGGTACAAATAAGAAAATATTGGTAAAGTATTTTGCAAACCTTAAATGGTAGCTATTATTAATAAATCACATTTTACAGTGTTTACAATAAACTGTTAATGTTTTAAAATATTCTAGAAGCCATCTAGCTTAGACTTTGTATGAAGCTTGAATGCCACTGAAAGTTCAGTGCTCCATTTTCTTGACCTTGGTCCACAAATTCAGAAATATTCCCAGGAGTTAGAACCTGTTTAGCACTCTTTGCTGTTCAAGTTGTCATTTCTTTTAAGACTTCCTTGCAGCTTAACTATTTGGAAATATAGAAGTTAACAACTTGGATCTATGGGAAAAGGCAATCATAATTTTGAACTTCTAAATTTGCTGAAATAAAGACATGATTTGTAAGCAACTATTACAACAGAGATTGACTCTAAAGATGACTGATGAAATCTATATATAATTTAATACTGTTCTTTTTTTAATTACTGAACTACATTATTTCAATAGCAATATAGCTTGGTTCCATTATAAACCAGGATTCTACCATTTACCTAGAAAGAGCTTGGGGAAAAAAAAACAAAACAAAAAACAAACAAAAAAAAAACAACTAGAAATAGCTGGAGCCAGCATTAGGCTATAATCTAACTGTTATAAAGGTGAATGACACAGGGAGGACAAAAAGTGGTTATGAAGGAAGGTGAACACTAGGATCTGACAATACACTGTTCATAAAATGATTCCTTAAGCTTGTTGAATTAGTATCATTCTCCAGAGACGACAAAGTGGTGTTAATATGATAGTTTAATACAGGGGCTTTGACTATTTAAAATCTGTAAGATGAGATGGCAGTTCAAAATAGAACAGCCACTTAATCACAGTTAAATGCTGCAGTATTCACTTTACATTTAAGGATCTTTCCCTTTTGGTCTATGTGACATTCAAATAGTTCACATACATTTTTTAAAGAATCTTATTTACCTTATTCTAAATTCAGTCATGCAAATAGTTTTAAAATGCCTACTTTTAATACAAATACTAACTATAAAGTGGATCCTTAATTTTCTTAGTCCTTTTATTGCCCAAAGCTTTCTATGACTACTTGCTCTATGCTGCTATGTCACCTGCCCAGAAGGTATCTGTAATCAGATAGGGACAGTGACTACAGCTATAGGCAACTTAACTTTAATGCTTCAAGAAAAATTTTTTTCAACTCAATATTCCTTCAAGTGATGTAAATTATACCTTCTTCCATGACTTCACATTTTGTGTAGTTCTTGTTCACATCTCACCATAATTCTTCACAAAACATTCAACTCTTATCCCGAAAGATTTCCTCTGTCTGTTAATATGTCCATTTGTTGTTATCTTCTTAACTTCAAAAAACTTGACAGGCCTACCCCATTTTCAGTTCAAACACTGTCCTTAACATCTTTCATATACTTTCTTATATGCACCTCACTATTAATATGGTTCTCCTTTCTGTTAAGTCATTTGAATCATGTCAGTCTCTTTGTGACCCCATTTATTGTCCTCTTGGCTAAAATATTGGAGAGGTTTGCCATTTCCTTCTCCAGGTCATTTTACAGATGAGGAAACTGAGGGTAACAGGATTAAGTGGCTTACCCAGGTTACATAGCTATTAAGTGTCTGAGGCCAGATTTGAATTCAGGAAGGTAAGCCTTTCTAATCCCAGGCGGGCACTCTATCCATTGTACCACCTAGCTGACTTCATTATTACTGTATAGCTGACATATCCTCTGTGCCATTCCAATGATGTTTGGATACACTTGCAATTTTTATTTTCTGAGATCATCATATTTGTTCCATGATTCATAGCTATTTGATGTTACCAGGGTATTACTGTTTTTATTTTTTTTTATTATAACTTTTTATTGACATTACATATGCATGGGTAAATTTTTACAACATTATCCCTTGCACTGACTTCTGTTGTGTCTTTTCCCTTCCCTCCCTTTACCCCCTCCCCTAGATGGAAGGTAGTCTTATACATGTTAAATATGTTATAGTATATCTTAGATATAATATATGTGTGTAGAATTGAACAGTTCTCTTGTTGCACAGGAAGAATTGGATTCAGAAGGTAAAAACAACCTGGGAAGAAAAACAAGAATGCAAACAGTTCACACTCATTTCCCAGTGTTCCTTTTCTGGGTATAGCTGATTCTGTCCATCACTTATCATTTAGAACTGAAATAGATATTCTCTTTGTTGAAGATATCCACTTCCATCAGAATACATTCTCATACAGTATTGTTGTTGAAGTGTGTAATGATCTCTTGGTTCTGCTCATTTCACTCATTATCAATTCATGTAAATCTTTACAAGCCTCTCTGTATTCATCTTGCTGGTCATTTCTTACAGAACAATAATATTCCATAACATTCATATACCACAATTTACTCAACCATTCTCCAATTGATGGGCACCCACTCAGTTTCCAGTTTCTAGCCACTACTAGAAAGGGCTGCCACAAACATTTTGGCACATACAGGTCCCTTCCCCTTCTTTAGTATCTCTTTGGGATATAAACCCAGTAGTATTACTGCTGGATCAAAGGGTATGCACAGTTTGATAACTTTTTGGGTTTGCTCTCCAGAATAGTTGGATTTGTTCCCAACTCCACTAACAATGCATCAGTGTCCTGTTTTCCCACATCCCTTCCAATATTCATTATGATTTTTTTCCTGTCATCTTAGCCAATCTGATAGGTGTGTGATAGGTGTGGTATCTCAGAGTTGTCTTAATTCACATTTCTCTGATTAATAGTGATTTGGAACACTCTTTCATATGAGTGGAAATAGTTTCAATTTTATCATCTGAAAATTGTCTGTTCATATCCTTTGACCATTTATCAATTGGAGAATGGTTTGATTTCTTATAAATTAGTCAATTCTCTATATATTTTGGAAATAAGGCCTTTATCATAAGCTTTAATGTAAAAATGTTTTCCCAGTTTGTTGCTTCCCTTCTAATCTTGTTTGCATTTGTTTTGTTTGTACAAAGGCTTTTTAATTTGATGTAATCAAAATCTTCTATTTTGTGATCAATAATGATCTCTAGTTTTTCTCTGGTCACAAATTCCTTCCTCCTCCACAAGCCTGAGAGGTAAACTATCCTATGTCCCTCTAATTTATTTATAATCTCATTCTTTATGCCTAAATCATGGATCTATTTTGATCTTACCTTGGTGTATGGTGTTAAGTGTGGGTCCATTCCTAATTTCTGCCATACTAATTTCCGGTTTTCTGGAATCTCTTTCTTGACTCTTATTGCCGAGGCTAGTGTTTCTAATACAATATTGAATAATAATGGTGGTAGTGAGCAACCTTGTTTCACTCCTGATCTTACTGGGAAAGGTTCCAGTATTTTCCCATTACATATGATGCTTACTGATGGTTTTAAATATATGCTCCTGACTATTTTAAGGAAAAGTTCATTTATTCCTATACTCTCAAGTGTTTTTATTAGGAATGGATGTTGGATTTTTTGTCAAATAATGAATTCTTATCCCTAAAGTTGGGATCTTTCGGTTTGTCAAACACTAGATTGTTATAGTTATTGACTATTTTGTCCTGTGATTGTAATCTATTCCACTAATCAATTAATCTATTTCTTAGCCAATACCAAATGGTTTTGGTGACTGCTGTTTCATAATATAGTTTTAAATCAGGTACAGCTAGGCCACCTTTATTCGATTTTTTTTTCATTAATTCCTTTGAAATTCTCGATCTTTTGTTTTTCCATATGAATTTTTTTGTTATTTTTTCTAGGTCATTAAAATAATTTCTTGGGAGTCTGGTATAGTACTAAATAAATAGATTAGTTTAGTGAGTATTGTCATCTTTATTATATTCGCTTGGCCTATCCAAGGCCAATTATTTAAATCTGACTTTATTTGTGTGGAAAGTTTTTTATAATTTTGCTCATATAATTCCTGACTTTTCTTTGGTAGATAGATTCCCAAATATTTTATACTATGGGACAGTTATTTTGAATGGAATTTCTTTTTGTATCTCTTGCTGTTGGTGATGTATAAAAATGCTGAGGATTTATATGGATTTATTTTGTATCCTACAAATTTGCTAAAGTTGTGAATTATTTCTAATAGCTTTTTAGTAGAATTTCTGGGGTTCTCTAAGTATACCATCATATCATCTGCAAAAAGTGATAGGTTGGTTTCCTCATTATCTACACTAATTTCTTTAATCTCTTTCTTGACTCTTATTGCCAAGGCTAGTGTTTCTAATACAATATTGAATAATAATGTGGTAGTTAGCAACCTTGTTTCACTCCTGATCTTACTGGGAAAGGTTCCAGTTTTTTCCCATTACATATGATGCTTACTGAAGGTTTTAAATATATACTCCTGACTATTTTAAGGAAAAGTTCATTTATTCCTATACTTTCAAGTGTTTTTATTAGGAATGGATGTTGGATTTTATGAAATGCTTTTTTCTGTATCTATTGAGATGATCATATGGTTTTTGTTAATTTTATTTTTCATATAGTCAATTATGCTAATAATTTTCCTAATATTGAGCTAGCCCTGTATTCCTGGTATAAATCTTACTTGGTCATGATGTATTATTCTGGGGATGATTTTCTGTAGTCTTTTTGCTAATATTTTATTTAAGATTTTAGTATCAATATTCATTAGGGAGATTGGTCTATAATTTTCTTTCTCTGTTTCAGCCTAACTGGTTTAGGTATCAGTTACATGTCTGTGTTATAAAATGAATTTGGTAAGACTCCTTCAATTCCTATTTTTTCAAATAGTTTATATAGCATTGGAGTTAATTGTTCTTTAAATATTTGGTAGAATTCACACGTAAATCCATCTGGTCTTGGGAATTTTTTCTTAGGGAGATGATTAATAGCTTTTTCCTATTTCTTTTTCTAAGATGGGACTGTTTAACCAATTCTTCCTCTGTTAATCTGGGCAAGCTATGTTTTTGAAGATATTCTTCCATTTCAATTAAGTTATCGAATTTATTGGCATAAAGCTGGGCAAAGTAACTCCTAATTATTGCTCCAATTTCTTCTTTATTGGTGGTGAGTTCTCCCCTTTCATTTTTAAGACTAACAATTTGATTTTCCTCTTTCCTTTTTTAAATCAGATTTACTAAGGGTTTATCTATTTTGTTGGTTTTTTCATAGAATCAACTCTTACTTTTATTAATTAATTCAATAGTTTTCTTACTTTCAATTGTATTAATCTCTCCTTTTATTTTTAGAATTTCAAGTTTAGTGTTTGACCATATATTATGACATAAAAACCTTAAATTCAAATGCAGTAAGGCAGAAATAGTAAATGCATCCTTTTCAAACCATGAAGCAATGAAAATTACCTTCAACAAAAAGCCAAGGGAAAATAGACCAAAAAATAATTGGAAACTAAATAATCTCATACTAAAGAATGATTGGGTGAAACAGCAAATTATAGACATAATAGATAACTTCACCCAAGAAAATGACAATAATGAGACATCATACCAAAAAGTGTGGGATGTAACCAAAGTAGTGATATGGAGAAATTTTATATCTCTAGAGGCCTACTTGCATAAAATAGAGAAAGAGAAGGTCAATGAATTGGGCTTACAACTAAAAGTGCTTTCTCTTGAGTTCTATATTTGTAGATCAAACTTTTGTTTAGTTCTGGTTTTTCATCAGAAATAGATAAAATTCACTTATTTTGTTGAATGTCCATCTTCTTCCCTAGGGAAAAAAAACTGCTCATTTTAGCTGGGTAAGTTATTTTTGACTGCATTCCAAGTTCTTTTGCCTTTCAGAATATCAGATTCCAGGCCTTTCAATCCTTTAACATGGATGCTGCTAGATCCTGAGTTATCCTTATTGTGACTCCCCTATATTTGAATTGATTTTTTTCTATCAGATTGCAGTATTTTTTCTTTCATCTCATAGTTCTGGAATTTGGCCACCATATTTCTTGGAGATCTAATTTTAGGTTCCTTTTCAGTAGGTGATCAATGAATTTTCAATATCTATTTTACCCTCTGTTTCTGTAACATCTGGGCAGTTCTCTTTGATAATTTGCTGGAAAATAGTGTCTAGGTCTTTTTTTCAGTATCTTTTTCAGGAAGTCCAATAATTCTCAGATCATCTCTCCTAGATCTATTTTCCAGATCTGTTGTTTTCCCAAGAAGGTACTTGACATTTTTTCCCATTGTTTCATTTTTAGTTTTGCTTGACTGATTCTTGATGTTTCCTCGAGTCATTCAATTCCATTTTTCAATTCTGATTTTTAAATTTATTATAGCTTTTTATTTACAAGATATATGCATAGGTAATTTTTCAGCATTGACAATTGCAAAACCTTTTGTTCCAACTTTTTCCCTCTTTCCCCCAAACCCTTCCCCCTGATGACAAGTTGACCAATACATGTTAAATACATTAAAGTATAAGTTAAATAATATATATATACTTGTCCATACAGTTATTTTGCTGTACAAACAGAATCTGACTTTGAAATAGTGTACAATTAGCTTGTGAAAGAAATCAGAAATGCAGGCAGACAAAATTAGAGGGATTGGGAATTCTATGTAGTGGTTCATAATCATCTCCCAGAGTTCTTTCACTAAGTGTAGCTGGTTCAGTTCATTACTGCTCTATTGGAACTGCCAATTCTGATTTTTAATGAATTGTTTTCTTCACTCACTTTTTTATGTCTTTTTCTAATTGTCCAATTGAGTTTTTAAGTGAGTTGTTTTGTTCTATGGAATTTCTTTTCCATTTTGCCAATTTTATTTTTTAGAACTATTTTCTTTTTCCAATTCACTAATTCTGTTTTTCAAAGATTTGATTTCGTTGTCCACTCTATCTTTAAATGACTTATACAGAGTCTCTTGCCAAGCTTCCCTTTCCTTTTCCCATTTTTCTTCTAGTTCTCTTCCAAGAACCCTTTTAATTTCTTCTATTAGAGTCTTGTGTGTTGAAGACCAGATCATATCCTTCTTTGGGGATTCATCTGGAGATAGTCTATTTTTAGTGTCCTCAGGGTTTAAAGGGTTTAAAGTCTGCTCTCTATCAGTGTAGAACCTATCAATAGTTAGAGTATGTTTTAATTTTTTGCTTATTTTGTCCAAGAAGAGTCAAAGAAAACAAACTAAAAAAAAAAGTAGTTTTTTTTTTGGGGGGGGGCTGGCTGGTATTACTGAGCTTCCTCTACAGACTGCAGAGTGGGGGGGAGCAGAAGGGGGAGGGGAGGTGGACCAGCAGTTAGACACCAGCAGGACAGCAATGGCTGTGCTGCATCTGCGCTCTGAGGTTCTGAGAGTGTGCTGAGACACTGCAGGTGTGGCCAGGATCTCAGAGACCCTAGCTTTTTGGGGTTATAGTCTTTATCCCTGTGTTTACAACTTCTCTGCTCCTCTACTGGCTTGCTGCCAAGGCAAAGTAGCCACACTGCGGTAAAGTTTTCCCTGCAGAAACGGCTGAGATCACACCCACCCCACTCCAGTCTGTACAGTGTGAGCTACCCGCCTTAGTCTCACTGCCTGCCCTCAGTCTGCGCCCAATCTAACCGTCAACACAAGCAAAAACAGACCTTTTCTGGCAAATTTTGAGGATGTCTTCTGTTGGTAATTATTTGTGTTTTTTTTTTTTTTTTAGTCAAGAATTAATTCCAAGGCCTTGTCATGAAATAAATTCTGAGAGCAAAAACAGAGTTTAAGTAGATGCATGTGTCCTCTCTGCCATCTTGGCCAGAAGTCCCCAGGATTATTGTTTTTAGGGCCATACATTTAGAACAGGAAGAGATCTTAGAAATCACCCATTTTCCCATTTCATTTTACAGTTGAGGGAAGTAAGAGGTAGAAATATTTTGATTTATTCAAAGTCATGCAAGTAGCAAATTGCAGAATAGGATTCAAATGCAGATCATTTGACTTCAAATTCCATGCTCTTTATACCTGATCAGACTATTTGGGTGTACAAATATACTAATCCAGTGAACTTCAGCTTGATACAATAGAAAAATAACTGGATTTGAAATTGAAAGAAAGGAAACAAGCATTTATTAAACTCATACATGTGCAAGCTCTATACTAAGTGCATTAAAATTTTGATCCTCAGAATACTAGAAAAATAGTTTTAGAGACAGAGCTAGGCAGAAATTAAATGAATTGCCCAAGATCACATAGTTAATATGTCTGAGACTAAATTTAAACTCAAATTTTCCTGACTCTAGTACTCTATATTTCTGTGCCACCTAGCTGCTTCTAGATTGGTTTCTATTCTTGATCTGCCATTTGCTACCCATATAATCTTTGGCAAGTCATTTTATTTCTATGGACTTATTTTCTCATCTATAAAGTGAGAGAATTCACCTAGATGGCCTCACAAGTCTGATCAGTCTCAAAGGCCATTCAACTGAATAACATAATTTGGACATATGCTTTTGTTTCCCCACTGCAAATATCTAGACCAAATTCTTTCAAATAATTAAGAATTTCATTGAGAAGTCTTTTCAGTATTCCAAGACTTGTGACTCAGATACCTATGTAGTGCAGTGAATAAAGTACCAGGCCTCTAGCCAAGAAGACTCATCTGTCTAAATTCAAATCTCATCTCAAACACATACAGCTTTGTGATAATAACCCTGTTTGCCTCAGTTTCTCATCTGTAAAATGAGCTGGAGAAGGTAATGGCAAGTCACCTTTGCTAAAAAAAAACTTCAAATGGAGTCACAAAGAGGTGGACATGATTGAAATTATTGGATAATAACAAAGGCTTGTTGTAATCAACACAATGTTATGGATTTAAAACTTGATGAATTTTGCTCTCAATAGGAATTCTTGTTTGAATACTATGTACATTACAATTTGGTAATTTGGTGGTATAGAAAGGAATAGTATATTTCATAGTGTATCTCCCACTTTTTATCAGTGAAAACAATTTGAATCAAAGTAAAAAAAAATGAAAATAATACAGAAAATTTGTTTCAACTGACAGTGAATGAATGCCATGAAGATATAATTTAACATTATATGAACAAAGGGGCCAAATTTGAGCTGATATGTAACAGATTTTGAAATGGATGAAGTAGCTTTCAAGCACTGATGGTCTTTATGACAAGAATGAGTTATGTCAAGTTTGGTGCTGAATTTGAATTGATATGTTCATATCTAAGACTAAACAATTTGTGTATAAGTTAAAAGTATTGTAATATCAGCTATATATTTCAGTATCATATATTTTGTTAGTTTCAGCATTCCCAAAACTGCAGCTTGAAAATATAGATTGCTCTAAAGCATTTGTAATCATTTGAAATTATGAATAATAAAATTTAAACTTATCTCACTTTTTTATTTCTAATTTTTAAGTGATATAATATGTCTATATGATAGGTGAACATATGACTGGTTTGAAGAGAAAATTCTTTAGGAACAAATGAAACCCTTTCAAGTTAATTTAACAGTGACTAATAGAAACAGAGAAAAATACAAAAAAAAATCTACATCTGAAAAACATTATATTTATCATTGGGATTTATTAGTGAAGTTATTGATAGAGAAGAAGGACTTCCTTGGTTGCTTTGTACAAATAAGTTGTTAGGAAGGGAAAAAAAGGGAATAACTATTTATTAAGTACCTATTAAATGCCAGGCAATTGCTAAGTACTTTATAATCACTATCTCATTTGATTTTTACAACTCTGTGGTATGTACTATTACTATCACCACTTCATAGGTGAGAAAAGTGAAGCAAACAAAGGTAAAGTGGCTTGTCTAGGATGACACAGCTAGTATGTGCCTCCGATCAAATTTGAATTCAAGTCTTCCTAATTTCAGGCCCAACACTGTATTCACCCTGCCATCTAGCTCTCTAGGGACATAAAATCTGATAAATTGAAACATGTTCAAATGTGGCCTCAGACACTTAACATTTCCTGGCTGTGTGACCCTGGGCAAGGCACTTAATCCCAATTGCTTCAACAAGGAAAAAAAAAAAGATAGATGAAATGTTGAGATACCTGCAGTTCTTGTACAGTTGAAGTAATGACTGACTTCCAAGCAATAAACTTTTGAATAGTTCCTCTTAGTGATAATGTGGTAGGGGGAAAAAAATCACCCATTTGATTGAAGATCAATTAATTTTGTGACTAATTAGTTGAAAACCTAAACTTTTTCATCTGGTATTTCAAGGGAATAAAACAATAGATGCAGTTAAATTTGATTATCTTTATATTAAATTTTTTTTTAATTAGGAAAAAAACCATCTTTTCTCCCCTCTACCCTCCTAACAAAACAAGATTCCCAAAAAAGGCATACAAACCCCTTTCACAAACATTTATGAGTAAAACAAATTTCCAAATTGATCATATCCAATTTTATGTATATATAAATATACATATATGTGTATTATAGATATGTATTATATATACATAAAGCTATACATATAAGAATATAATTTTACACTCTCAGAGTAAATACTCTATAAAATACTCAAAGTATTTTACCTCCTCATCAGGAAGTAGGAAGTATGATTCATCATAAATCTTTTGGAATCAATTGGTCATTGTGCTGATCAGAATTCCTAAATCTTTCAAAGTTATTTGGCTTTACAATTGTAATGCTGGAGAAACTGAGGCAAGATATAGATTACAGAGTTTTTAATATTTTATTTGAGAGGGAGAGATTGTGCTGGGGTATGTTGCCCCCAGGCTATGTCTCAAAGCCCAAGCTTGGATAAACAAAGGGGGATGGAAACCAAACTCTGTTGAATGGAAATCTCCAAGAAGGGAACTATCAATCTGGTTCTGACAGGTTGGGGATAGGACTATAAATTCTTACAAATTGACTTCAGAAGTGTCCAACTAGAGCCAGGAAGTCTAAAACTTAGAGATACAGACAATGCCAATTAGATATCTGAGATAGGGCATCTGGAGTCTTATCTTCTGGAATGTCAGTTCTCCACAGTCCTAATTATCTCAGTCCTAATGAGAAGAAAAGGGGGTTGCAACCAGGGGGATTGAGGCGGAACAATTCAAGGAACTGAAGCAGAACAATTCAGGGAAACTGAGGTAGAACAATTTAGGAAAACTAAAATAGGACAATTAAGGAAACTGAGGCAAGAAAATCAAGGAAACTGAGGCAGGACAATTAGAGGAGACTGTGGCACAACAAATATTCTCTTTGTTCTCCTGGTTCTGCTCACATCATTCTGCATTAGTTCATACAAGTCTTCTCAGGTTTCTCTAAAACTAACCCCTTCATCTTTTCTTACAATATTTTATCACATTTACCAACTCATAATTTGTGCAGACATTCTCTAATAGATGATCACCCTCTTGGTTTCCAGTATTTTGCCATCACAAAAATACCCCTAAATATTTTTTGTACATTCTTAGTTTATTTCAGACTAATCTCTCCTTTGATCTTCCCTCCCTCTAATTTCTTCATTGTTCCTTCTCCCCAATTCCTCTTATTCCCTGTTAAGTGAAATTTATTTATAACTAACTTTGGTTATGTGTATTTTTCTTTCTTTTTACCAACTCAGATTAGAGTTAGGTTCAAATATTAGTTTCTTTCCTAATACTTTCCTTCTTATTTCCTCAGCAACTTGTTCCTCTTATAGATTTCTCTCTTCACACTCTTGATTATGTAAGATAATTTTCCTTTAAGGTCTACTCCCTTTTACCTCCTTTCCTTCCTTTTGTATTCTCTTATGATCATCAAGATATAAAAGAATCATTCCCAGATATTATATCTAATTAGACTTGAGTCCTAACTCCTAATAGAGTTCAAAGGGAATACTTGTTAATTACCCTATATTAGAATATAAAATTTATTTTCATATATTTCTTTTTTTAATTTTATAATTATAAAAAAATTTTTGACAGTACATATGCATGAGTAAATTTTTTTTTTATAACATTATCCCTTGTATTCATTTTTCCAAATTTTCCCCTCCCTCCCTCTACTTCCTCCCCTAGATGACAGGCAATCCCATACATATTAAATGTGTTACAGTATAACCTAGATACAATATATGTGTGTAAATCCAATTTTCTTGTTGCACATTAAGAATTGGATTCCGAAGGTATAACTAACCTGGGTAGAAAGACAGTAGTGCTATCAGTTTACATTCAATTCCCAGTGTTCCTTTTCTGGGTGTAGTTGTTTCTGTCTATCATTGATCAACTGGAAGTGAGTTGGATCTTCTTTATGTTGAAGATATCCACTTCCATCAGAATATATCTTCATACAGTATTGTTGTTGAAGTATATAGTGATCTTCTGGTTCTGCTCATTTCACTCAGCATCAGTTCATGTAAGTCTCTCCAAGCGTCTCTGTATTCACCCTGCAGGTCATTTCTTACAGAGAAATAATATTACATAACCTTCATATACCATAATTTACCCAACCATTCTCCAATTGATGAACATCCATTCATTTTCCAGTTTCTAGCCACTACAAAAAGCTGCCACAAACATTTTGGCACATACAGGTCTCTTTCTCAACTTTAGTATTTTTTTGGGATATAAGCCCAGTAGGAGCACTGCTGGATCAAAGGGTATGCACAATTTGATAACTTTTTGGGCATAGTTCCAAATTGCTCTCCAGAATGGCTGGATTCTTTCACAACTCCACCAGCAATGCATCAGTCTTCCAGTTTTCCCACATCCCCTCCAACATTCATCATTATTTGTTCCTGTCATTTTAGCCAATCTGACAGATGTGTAGTGGTATCTCAGAGTTGTCTTAATTTGCATTTCTCTGATCAGTAGTGATTTGGAACACTCTTTCATATGAGTGGAAATAGTTTCAATTTCATCATTTGAAAATTGTCTATTCATAACTTTTGACCATTTATCAATTGGAGAATGGTTTGATTTCTTATAAATTAGGGTCAGTTCTCTATATATTTTGGAAATGAGGCCTTTATCAGAACCTTTAACTGTAAAAACATTTTCCCAATTTGTTACTTCCCTTCTAATCTTGTTTGCATTAGTTTTGTTTGTACAAAAGCTTTTTAATTTGATGTAATCAAAATCTTCTTTTTTGTGATCAATAATGATCTCTAGTTCTCCTCTGGTCATAAATTCCTTCCTCCTCCACAGGTCTGAGAGGTAGACTATTCTCTGTTCCTCTAATCTATTTATGATCTCATTCTTTATGCCTAAATCATGGACCCCTTTTGATCTTATCTTGGTATATGGTGTTAAGTGTGGGTCCATATCTAATTTCTGCCATACTAATTTCCAGTTTTCCCAACAGTTTTTTTCAAATAATGAATTCTTATCCCAAATGTTGGTATCTTTGAGTTTGTCAAACACTAGATTGCTATAAATTGTATCCTATTTTGTCCTGTGTACCTAATCTGTTTCACTGATCAACTAGTCTATTTCTTAGCCAATACTAAATGGTTTTGGTGACTGCTGCTTTATAATATAGCTTTAGATCAGGTACAGCTAAACCACCTTCACCTGACTTTTTTTTCATTAATTCCCTTGAAATTCTCGACCTTTTATTCTCCCATATGAATTTTGTTGTTATTTTTTGTAGATCATTAAAATAGTTTCTTGGGAGTCTGATTGGTATAGCACTAAATAAATAGATTAGTTTGGGGAGTATTGTCATCTTTATTATATTCGCTCGGCCTATCCATGAGCACTGAATGTCTTTCCAATTATTTAAATCTGACTATTTTTGTGGCAAGTGTTTTGTAATCCTGCTCATGTAATTCCTGACTTTTCTTTGGTAGATGGATTCCCAAATATTTTATATTCTCGACATTTGTTTTGAATGGAATTTCTCTTTGTATCTCTTGCTGTTGCATTTTGTTGGTGATATATAAAAATGCTGAGGATTTATGTGGATTTATTTTGTATCCAGCAACTTTTGCTAAAGTTGTGAATTATTTCTAATAACTTTTTATTAGAATCTCTGGCGTTCTCTAAGTATACCATCATATCTTCTGCAAAGAATGTTCATATATTTCTTTAGCATTTTTCATTAAAGTTTACCTTTTCTTGTACTTCAGGGTTTCTACATATCTCAGGTCTTTTCATCAGGAATACTTGGAAATCATCTATTTCATTAAAGATTCATTCTCCCCCATGTAAGATAATACTCAGGTTTGCTCAATAAATTATTTTTAAGCCTCTACCTTAATTAATTTGCTTATTCAGTGCCATACCAATCAAACTAAAAAGATTTTGTTGAACTGGAAGAAATAATAACAAAATTCATCTAGAAAGACAAAAGGCCAGGAATATCAAGGGAATCGATGTGAAGGTAGGTACCCTAGCAGTACCAGATTTCAAACTATATTACAGTATAGTTTTGTAGTATATAAAGTTTTATAGAATATAATAATCATAATAATATGGTACTGGCTAAGAAATAGAAAGGTGGATCAGTGGAATAGATTAGGTATACAATATACAGTAGTAAGTAACCATAGTTAATCTAGTATTTGACAAACTCAAAGATTCAAGCTTTGGGAGAAATAACTCACTATTTGACAAATATTGCTAGGAAAACTGGAAATCAGTTTGGCAGAAACTAGGTCTAGATTATTATTTCACACCAAGATTAGGTCAAAAAGATTAAATGATTTAACATAAAGGGTGATGTCATCAGCAAATTGGAAAATTTTACTTATGAGATCTATGGCTAAGGAAAGAAATTATGACCAAAGAAGAAATAGGATCATAGGAAATAAAACGGATGATCTTTGATTACATTAGATTAAAAATATTTTGCACAAACAAAACCAATATATCCTAGATTAGAAAAAAACCAGGAAAAGGAGGAGGGGAATTTATAGTAAGTTTCTCTAATAAGACCTTATTTCTCAAATATAAAAGTGACTGAATCAAATTTATAATAAATAAAAAGCTATTTCTCAATTGATAAATAGTCAAAGGATATGGACAGGTAGTTTGCAGAAGAAGAAATCAGGAGTATCCATATTCATGTAAAAAAAAAGTTTTAAATCACTTTTGAATTGAGAAATGAAAAATCAAAACAATTATGAGATACTACCTCATACTTATTAGCTTGGGTAACATGACAGAAAAGGAAAATGATAGAGGAGGATTCTAGGAAGATGGCAGAGTAGGTTGGTAAATCTCTAGTTCTCCAGATTTCCCCCACAATTAAAACAAGTGCCTCAGGTTGAATATAGAGTGGTGAAAAATTAAGAAGACGGGGTAGAACAGGGGTCTTCCTTCTACAACTCAAGAAGATCTGGAGAAAACCAGAGGTCAGGATTAACCTGTGTGAAGTACACATACCTCTGGACCAGCTCCACAGAAACATCAAATGCGTACTTCTCAGGCTAGCTAGGTTTAACTCAAGCTTCAGCAGGAACCACAGAGACTTTCACCTCCCTGAGTGCTTGTGGAATCTGGGTCTGAGTCCCAGAAGACTGAAGGAACCTCTGCTGATTAGGAATGCCAGGTCCAGGTGTGCTACAGAGATGCAGCCATGGTCAAGAAGAAATAATGAATGCAAAAGCTGTGGGGCAGAGATGCTGCAGGTGGGCACTTTCTGGAAGGTGGAGTCTTTGGTTTGGGGCTCTTGGTGGGAGAGCTGAAATGAAGCCAGAGACACCATCTCTCCTACTCCAGAATTAGAAGTGCTTACATTAATATCTATTATTTTAAAAAAAATTGGCAAAGAAGAAAAGAACCTCACCATTGAAACATACTATAGGAACAAGGAAGATCAGAGTATGTCTTCAGAGGAGGACACTGAAATTAAAAAGAAACAAACAACCCCCCCCAAAAAAAAAAAAAAAACGTATACCCCAAAGAGTAATGTGAAATGACTCCTTGTCCAGAGAGAATTTATAGAAGAACTCAAAAAAGAATTTTAAAATCAAATGAGAGACATTGAGGAAAAACTAACAAAAATATAAAAACCATCCAAGAAAAACAAGAAAATTCTGAAAAAAAAGTTAACAAACCAGAAAAATAGATAGAGTCTCATAGATGAAAAAAACTCTTTGAAAATTAGAATTGGGCAAGGGGTAGGCAGTAAAGCTAAGAGAGGCCAAAAAATAACAAAGCAGATTATACAAAATGAAAAAAAAAATAAAACAGAATGTGAAACATCTTATAAGAAAAATGACAGAATTGGAGAATAGATCAAAAAGACAATGTTGTGAACAAAAAAACTGCAAGAAATAATCCAATAAAATTGTCTTGGGAGAACATGAGGGGAAAGTAGAAACAGAAAAAAATCCATTGATCACCACCTCAAAGAGATCCTTTGTAGAAAACACATAAGAACATTACTGTCAAATTCCATAACCCTCAGATCAAAGGGAAAATTTTGCAAGAAGCAAGAAAAAAATTAAAATATGCTAGAACTACAATTAGAATTGTACAAGAGTTATCAGCAGCCACAATAAAAGATTGCAGGTCCTGGAATTATTTCTACTGACAATTAAAAGAATCAAGCTGTGGCCAAAAACATTATATGCAAAATTATCTATAATATTGAATGAGAAAAAATGGACATTCAATGAAATTGCAGATTTTCAGGACTTTCTATCAACCAAACCTGAATTTAATAGAATATTTAACATATAAATGCCAATAGTAAAGACCAATTAGAAAGAAACTCAACATGGATAAATTGTTTGGTTTTTTTACATGGAAAACTTATAACATGTTCAAGATTAATAGCAACAATTCAAAAGAAAGATTGGAGCAGAATTAAGGAAAAAATTAGTAATTATGTCATACAAATGAGGTACAGAGAAAGAATAGACTCAGAGGCATTAGAGAAGAGAGGACGGTTCCATAGCTCTGAAAACTTACATTGGGAATGGGTTAAATAAGCAACACTACATATACACCTACAGCATCCTCTAAAATCTGTAAAGAAATAAGAGGGGAGGGGTAGGCAGACTGGGAAGCAAAGGATGAGGGAAGAAGACAAGAGAGGATCCATGGGGGGAAGATTAAGTAATAGCAAGTCAAGTTAGAAGCAGAATTAAAGCAAAGGATCAACAGGGATAGGAAAGATATATGTGTGTCTATGTGTGGGAGTATGTGTGTGTATGTCTGTGTATGTATATATAAATATATCCTTTCTTAATTATAAGCTCTTTGGGAGCAGTGAGGGGGATGAAAAGGGAAAAAAAGAATAAAGTAAAAAAAATGTACAGTAGAGAACAAACGAACAATTTATAAGGAAGTAAATTAAAAATGCACACTCATAAATATAATTTCTTATACTGATACACACACACATATACTTTCTCATAAATATAATTTCTTATACTGATACACACACACATATACTTTCTTGAACTGGTTTTTGTTGTTATATATTTTGAATCCTCCCTGATGTTCTTCTGGGCATATGACAATGTTCTCTTTTGCCTTGTTTCAGTTTGTTTTGTATTCCTTTTCTGTTTTTCTTTTTTCTTCTGTTTCTTTAAGTAAAATAAATTTGGGGGGGAAAAGTAAAATGGAAAGTGCTATAGAAAATGTTGTGTTGTAGAGGATATAGAAAAATAAGGGCACCAATGCACTACTGGCATAGATGTGAATTGGTTCAAACTATTCTGGAGAATGACTTGGAACTAAACCCAAAGGGCCATAAAACTGTATATCCTTTGACTCAGTAATACTAGCACCAAGTCTGTATCTCAAAAACATCAAAGAAAAAGGAAAAAAATATATATATATACAAAAAATATTTATAGCACCTCTTTTGGGGCTGGAAAAGAATTGCAAAGTATTTGAAACTGAGGGGATGCCTATCAATTGGAGAATGGCAGAGCAAGTTGTATATGAATGTAATGGAATATTATTGCGATAGAAGAAATGATGAGCAGTGTGGTTTCAGAAAAAAACTGGAATGACATATAAACTGATGCAAAGTGAAATGAGCAGAACTAGGAGAATTGTGTATATAGTAACAGCAATGTTGTAAAATGAATAACAAAGATCAGGACTATCAGGAGATCAATGAAAAATAAAGTGAAAGAAGGCAGCCTAGCAGTACCAGATATGAACAATTTGGGTATTCTCAGCTATGTAATGATCCAAGACAATTCCTTTTTTTTTTTTTTTATTAAAGCTTTTTATTTTCAAAACACAGAGATAGTTTTCAACATTCACCCTTGCAAAACCTTGTGTTTTAATTTTTTTCTCCCTCCTTTCCCCCCCAACTCCCTCCCCTAGATGGCAAGTATTCCAAATGTATGTGCAATTCTTCTGTAAATATTTTCACAATTATCATGCTGCAAAAGAAAAATCAGGTCAAAAGGAAAAAAATGAGAAAAAAATGCAAGCAAACAACAATAAAAAGGTGACAATACTATATTGTGATCACATTCAGTTCTCACAGTCCTCTTTCTGGGTATAGATGGCTCTCTTTATCACAAGACCATTGGCACTGGCCTGAATCATCTCGCTGTTGAAAAGAGCCACATCCATCAGAATTGATCATTGTATACTTATCCTGACTCTGGTTGATCCTGAGACCTAGCTCGCTTGGACTTAACAGGTATACATTATTTGATAGCCCTTTGGGCATAGTTCCATATTGCTCTCTAGAATGAATGGATCAGTCCACAACCCCACCAACAAGGTATTAGTGTCCTAGTTTTCCCACATCTCCAACATTCATCATTATCTTTTCCTGTCATTTTAGTCAGTTTGAGAGGTATGTAGTAGTACCTTAGAGTTGTCTTAATTTGCATTTCTCTGACCAATAGTGATTTAGAACATTTTTTCATATGACTAGAAATGATTTTAATTTCTTCATCTGAAAATTATCTGTTCATATCCTTTGACTATTTATCAATGATCCAAGACAAATTCAAAGGACTTATGATGAAAAATATTATCCACCTCGAGAGAAATATTGATGAAGTCTGAATACAGATCAAAGCATATTTTTTCACTTTATTTTTCTTGATTTTTTTCTTTGCAACATGTCTAATATGTAAATATTCCTTGCATGATTTTGCATATATAACTGACATTACATTGCTTGCCTTCTCAATGGGTATGAGAGGAGGTAAGGAGGAGGAGGAAACATACTTGGAACTCACTTTTTAAAAATTAATATTAAAAACAAATAATTTATTCTTAGTTATAAGCCTTTATCTTTTACTTTCTAGAAAATCATATTACAAGCTTTCTATTCATTTTTAGTGGTAGCTACCAAATTGCGTATGATTCTTATTATGCTTTATTATTTTTTTTTTCTTGGACCTGGAAGCTCTGGATTTTAGCTATAATGTCTCTTGGAGTTTTCATCTTGAGATTTCTCTCAGAGAATGATTGGTAGATTCTATTTTCACTTTATCTTCTGGTTCTAAGAGATCTGGGGAATTTTATTTTAGAATTTTTTTTTAAAACATGACATCTAAACTCTTAGAGTGGGGTAGAAAAGAGCTGTGACTTAAATTTTTCTCTTTGATCTGTTTTCCAAGATTTTTTTAATATTAAGATACCCTAGTCATTTAATCCCAATTGCTTTGTAAAAAAAAAAAATTAAAAAATATATATCCTTAATTAAGTTTTTGTTTCTTTCTTTTTTTTGCCTTTTGGATTTAGTGGGTTTTTTTCTCATAAAACCTTTCTAACTATTTATTTATTTATTTATTTATTATTTTATTTATAAAAATTTTTTGACATTATATATGCATGAGTAATTTTTTTATAACATTATCCCTTGTATTCATTTTTCCAAATTATCCCCTCCCTCCCTCTACTCCCTCCTCTTGATGACAGGCAATCCCATATATTTTACATGTGTTACAATATAATCTAGATACAATATATGTGTGTAAATCCCATTTTCTTGTTGCACATTAAGTATTAGATTCCAAAGGTATAAGTAACCTGGATAGATAGACAGTAGTGCTAACAATTTACATTCACTTCCCAGTGTTCCTTCTTTGGGTGTAGTTATTTCTGTCCATCATTGATCAACTGGAAGTGAGTTGGATCTTCTTAATGTTGAAGATATCCACTTCCATCAGCATACATCTTCATACAGCATTGAAGTGTACAGCGATATTCTGGTTCTGCTCATTTCACTCAGCATCAGTTCATGTAAGTCTCTCCAAGTGTCTCTGTATTCACCCTGCAGGTCATTTCTTACAGAGAAATAATATTCCATAACCTTCATAAACCATAATTTACTCAACCATTCTCCAATTGATGAACATCCATTCATCTTCCAGTTTCTGACCACTACGAAAAGAGCTGCCACAAACATTTTGGCACATACAGGTCCCTTTCCGCTCTTTAGTATTTCTTTGGGATATAAGCCCAATAGCAGCACTGCTGGATCAAAGGGTATGCACAGTTTGATAACTTTTTGGGCATAGTTCCAAATTGCTCTCCAGAATGGCTGGATTCTTTCACAACTCCACCAGCAATGCATCAGTCTCCCACTTTTCCCACATCCCCTCCAACATTCATCATTATTTGTTCCTGTCATTTTAGCCAATCTGACAGATGTGTAGTGGTATCTCAGAGTTGTCTTAATTTGCATTTCTCTGATCAGTAGTGATTTGGAACACTTTCATATGAGTGGATATAATTTCAATATCATCATCTGAGAATTGTCTGTTCATATCCTTTGACCATTTATCAATTGGAGAATGGTTTGATTTCTTATAAATTAAGGTCAGTTCTCTATATATTTTGGAAATGAGACCTTTTATCGGAACCTTTAACTGTAAAAATATTTTCCCAATTTGTTACTTCCCTTCTAATCTTGTTTGCATTAGTATTGTTTGTACAGAAACTTTTTAGTTTGATGTAATCAAAACCTTTCTAATTTTTAGGGAGTTTTTTACTTGCAAAACTTTTTGTACCTCTTGGGCCAAGTTGTTAATTCCCTTTCCAGTTCTTTTTTTCTATTCCACTTTTTTTTCCTTTCATGCTCACATTTCACTTATAAAAATATTTTTATTTCTCTTTTAAAAATTTTGTTTCTAGTTGAATTTGTGCCCAAGTTCTGTTTTTCTTCTTAATATTTTGAAGTTATTCTCTTTTTGGCTTGAGGGTCATCAGAGTCACTATTTGTTAATAACTGTTCTCTTACTAGTCTAAGGGGGAAAAAAATCACTAAACAATTCAAATCCTATCCTGACCAACTAATGGTAATATTTTCTGGAAAACATTTGAAAGACTATATTCTGACCAAGCATGGAATCCATGCTGGACTTAGCATTTATCACGTCATAAAGATAAAAAACATATACATATATATATATATATATATATATATATATATATATATATATATATATATATATTCTGGATCATTCAGTTAAGTAAATAAACTCTCCTCTGTTTTTTTGAGTGTCCTTATCATTGTAATTTTTTTTTTTCTCGTGGGAATCTTTTGTTTGCTCATTCTAGCCTATTTCCTAACCTTCACATTTATGGTAAAATCAGGCACTTGAGGAAATATCTGGGCTAGTTTTGCTGCTTTCTTGGGGCATTGAGTATTATGTATTATTCCAGGATTTCAGGGACCACCAACTGGGAACCAGAAAGCTTTCAATAATGTCAAAGTGGATTTGGGGTAAGTTTGCTGCTCTACTGTTATGAGCTCTGCAAGCTCCCACTCTGGATTTAGGCCTCAGAAACAAGCCTGTGGGTTTACCTTTGGGAATTTCAGTATAATAATGCTAAATTCTCAGTCACAATCAATCTGTTAGAAACTAGCTTTGCTAGTTCCTAGTAACAGAATTGTAGCATTAATTTTAGACTGGGATTCCTGCTCTGATTATTCCTCTGCAGGTTTCAGACAGAACTAGAAGCTGAAACTAAAACCAGGTGCTGACCTGAAGTCCAAGCCACATAGCTATGTGCTTTTAAAATCTTCACTCCTTTAGTACCTAGCCCAGGACCTGCTACTACTTCTTCTCTTTCAACAGCACTCTTAGGAATAGGTGCCCTTCTCAGTCTGCTCTGGATCTGTGACCCAGATCTTGATAGTAAGCAACAAATTTGCCATTTGACACCTATTCCCACACTAGTACAAAATCCTGGTGCTTCATCATGGATCTGAGTCCATGTCTTGTCCCAATTTATAATCTTGGTCATCTTTCAATCCCTAAATCCAGAATATTCCCCAAAATAACCTAAAATTCCTGATCAAGGAATTCAAGAAAAAAGTGACTAATTTTTTTTCTTCTCTAGGTTGTCATGAAAAGTTGAATAGGGAGATTAGAGGACATTAGGAACATGGTCTGGCAAGCAGATCATTTTATAACTGATCAATGGAAATGAAAAACAGTTTTCAAACAAAGAAATCAAAACTATCTATAATGATATGTAAAGATGCTCTAAATCACTATTACAGAAACAAAAATTAAAACAACTCAGAAGTACCACCTCATACCTATTAAATTAACTAATATTAAAAAAAAAAAAAAAAGGAAAATAATCAATCTTAGAAGTGATAGGAAAAAATGGGACATTAACATACTGTTAGTGGAGTTGTGAACTGACCCAATCTGTTATGGAAAACAATTTGAAACTATGCCCAAAGGGTAATATAATTGTGCATACTCTTTGATCCAGCAATACCACTCTAGTCTGCATCCTAAAGAAATTTTATTTTAAAGTAACCTATTTGTAGAAAAATATTTTTAGTAGTTCTTTTTGTGGTAGCTAAGAATTGGAAATTGAGAAGAGGATTCTGGGAAGATGACCAAGTAGGTTGATAAATTTCAAGCTCTCCAGATTTTCCCCACAAAGAGAACAAATTTGTGCCTCAGGGAAAATATAGACTGGTGAAAAATTGCAAAGATTTGGGGCAGAACCAAGGTCCTTCTGATACAACCTGAGAAGATAGCTCCACAAAAACATCACGTGGGGAGCTCTGAGTGTGACTCCAGCCTCAGCAGAAACCACGGAGACTTTTACCTCCTAGATTATTTATGGAATCAGGGTTTGAATCGAGGAAAACTGAGTGAATCTCTCTTGATTAAGAACACCAGGCCCAGCTGTGCTGCTGAGATGCTTCCATGGGTGAGAAACAACCAACACACCCATGGGTGCAAGGCAGTGGGACAGGAATTTTGCTGGCTATGGACACTTGCAAGAGGGTGGAGCTCTTGGTTTGGGGTTCCTAGTCAGAATGGAGAGTTGAAGGGAAGCTTGAAGCAGCATCCTCTCACCCCAGGATTAGAGGTGTTTATACTAAAACATCTTATTATAAAAAAAAATGAATTGGCAAAGAAGAAAAGAACCCCACCATTGAAACATATCATGGAATCAGGAAAGAACAGGATTCAATCTTAAGAGAAGGACATTTTAATTTATTTTTTTAATAATATATTTTTATTATTAATTTTATAATTATAACAATTTTTTTGACAGTACATTTGCATGGGTAATTTTTTACATTATCCCTTGCACTCCCTTCTGTTCAGAATTTTCCTCTCCTTCCCTCCACCCCCTCCCCTAGATGGCAAGCATTCCCATACATGTTAAATACGTTATAGTATATCCTAGATACAATAGATGTGTGCAGAACTGAATTTTTTTGTTGCACAGGAAGAATTGGCTTCAGAAGGTAAAAATAACCTGGGAAGAAAAACAAAAATGCAAACAATTTACACTCATTTCCCAGTGTTCCTTCTCTGGGTATAGCTGATTCTGTCCATCATTGATCAATTGGAGCTGAATTAGATCTTCTCTTTGTTGAAGATATCCACTTCCATAAGAATAGATCCTCATACAGTATTGTTGCTGAAGTGTAAAATGATCTCCTGGTTCTGCTCATTTCACTCAGCATCAGTTCATCTAAGTCTCTCCAAGCCTCTCTGTATTCATCCTGCTGGTCATTTCTTACAGAACAATAATATTCCATAACATTCATATACCATAATTTACCCAACCATTCTCCAATTGATGGGCATCCATGAGGTTATTTTAATTTAAAAAAAAAAAAAAAGCTTTTACCCCAAAGTAATATGAAATGGCTCCCTGCACAGAGAAAATTTATAGAACTCAAAAAAGAATTTAAAAATCAAATGATAGATATTGAGGAAAAACTAAAAAGAAAAATAAAAACCATCCAAGAAAAACAAATAATTAAAAGTAAAAAAAATTATGAAAAAAATTAATTAACTAGTGTTAGGTTCTAAGTGGTAAGTCGGTACTTGGCAATTCTCTAGCTCAGAGTTCACACCTTTAGTTCAAACCTTTACACTTTTAAACTTCTGAAAAGGAGTTTACACACCTTTAAAAAGAGCAAATTCATTGGTTGTAAGTAGTTCCCACAAGCCCCTTGAGTACCCACAAGCCCATTCTCTGGGAGGATAAAAGGAGAAGTTAGAGTCTGGAAGGGTCATTCTGGATTGGGTCAAGGAGAAGATGTCCTGTGGATTCACAAGTCCAGCAATCCTACACTTTTGGAAAGGAAGAAGAGGATTCGAGATTCTACCTTCACTCTGGCTGGAGGCTCCAGAAGCTTCCCAAGAAACCTGCTTGCAGAGGAAAAGATTATAAAGAAAAGAAACCTCCTCCCAGAGAAGGATTATAATTGAGAGACAACGGGACTTCACATTTTGGTGCCCAAATGTGGGGCAAGGACTTATTCTGAGCCCTTCAGAGGAGCTAGCCCAGACTTCACAAACTAAAAAAAGGAGGTATAGAGTCTGAAAGGTGAAAATAATTCTTTGAAAATTAGAATTGGGCAAGGGGAAGGTAATGAAGCTATGATAAACCAAAAGATAATAAAACAGATCTATAAAGAATGAGAAAATAGAACAGAATGTGCAACATTTTATAAAGAAAAGGACAGATCTGGAGAACAGATCAAGAAGAGAAAATATAAGAATAATTGGACTGATTTTCAAGTTGTGACCAAAAAGAGAACCTTGATGAAATAATGCAGAAAATAATCCAAAAAAAATTTGTCCTGGAGTGATAGAACATGAGGGGAAAGTAGAAATGTAAAAAAATCCACTGGTCACTACCTCAAACAGATCCTTTGTGGAAAACACACAGAAACATTATTGCCAAATTTTGAAACCCCCATATCAAAAAGAAAATTTTGCATGAAACAAGAAAAAGAAAAAACAAGAAAAACTATTCTGGAACTTCAGTTAGAATTGTACAAGACTTAGCAGCTACAATAAAAGATCTCAGGTCTCATAAAATATAAGCAGATAGTTTTCAACATTCACCCTTGTAAAACCTTGTGTTTCAAATTTTCCTCTCTGCTTCCTCCCATGCCTTCCTTTAAACAGCAAGTAATCCAATATATGTTAAACATGTACAATTCTATACATATTTCTGCATTTATCATGCTATACAAGAAAAATCAGATAAAAAAGAAAAATAACAAATAACAACAAAAAAGATGAAGAAACTATGTTATAAACCACATTCAGTCCCAACAGTTCTCTTTCTGAATATAGATAACTCTCTCCATCACTACTCTATTGAAATTGGTTTGACTCACCTCATTGTTGAAGAGCCACATTTACCCAAATTGATCATCATATAATCTTATTGTTGTTGTGTACAAAGTTTTCTTGGTTCTACTCACTTCACTTAGCATCAGTTCATGTGAATCTTTCCAGGCTTTTCTGAAATTATCTTGTTGATCATTTCTTGTAGAATAATAATGTTCCATAACATTCATATAACATAACTTATTCAGCTGTTTCCCAAATGATGGGCATACATAGAGTTTCCAGTTCATTGACACTATAAAAAGGGCTGCTACAAATATTTTTATACATAATAGTCCATTTCCTTTTTTTTTTTTTTTTGTAATGATCTCTTTGGGAAACAGGTATATACAGTTTGATAGCTCTTTGGGCATAGTTTCAAATTGCTCTCCAGAATGGCTGGATCAGTTCACAATGCATTAGTGTCCCAGTTTTTCCACATCCCCTACAATTTATCATAATATTTTCTTATTAGCTTAGCCAATCTGAGAGATGTATAATATTATATCAGAGTTGTCCTAATTTTATTCCATATGTCTTTAAGTCAAAATATTATCAAGTGGTCCCATTGACACAAGACCAAGCATAAATTCCTGGGCTCCAAAAAAGACCTTCTTCTAAGATGACATAATCCTTTAATATTTAATTTTTGGGTCTTGTCATTTATCCAGTTTTGAATCTATTCACCTACACTATCAGCAATCTCACCTCTTTCCATTTTTTCCACAAGAATGGCATGAAAATATTTTAAAGTGCTTTGATGAAACACATTATCCTTTGCAATGGAAGAGAACTTTAAAACTGAATTTTGTTCTACTCAGTAAAAAGCTTGTTTGTTTGTTTTTAGAAGCAAAAAGACAATGAAGTATTTATATTTTAATCAATTATGTAATTGAAAAATGGCTATAGAAGAGCTTGACTACTAATTTTTATTTTTTTTCCATCAGACACCCTCAATATGTACAAAGATTATTCTTATTAAGACTTTATGTTTCAAAACTTAGCTGAATCTGTGATCTATCTCATTAATATAGATACTTCTTCAAACAACATGGAATATAACAATTATAATTTCTCAACCTGTACCACTCTTCTCAATGTTTTTCCTAAATCCTCCATGCCCTCACCCATCAAACATGCCAGGGGTCTTACTTTACTTTTACTTTGTTTTGTGGAGCAATGTAGGCACACAGGCTGTCAAACTATCATTCTTCTTTCTTGCCATAAGCAGCCTACCTTTTTCTTTCATCAGATTTTATGATGTTAAAATTGTGAGACACAAATTCACCAGTAGACATGCCACCAATGCTATATAGAAACTGAGCTACATTTGAATCTAATGACCTACTTTTGAGTCTAATCTCCTACTTCTACCCACGGAAACTCTTCAAGACCTACAGAAACTTGCAGGATATTATATCTCCAAGGTGTTGAGGCGGGGAATACATCTTTGTTCCTGCTAACTTTGTGAAGTAAAATAAAAGTGATATTAAATGATTAAATAGAATTCCAGTACTAATTGTTGGCCTCTGCCTAACAAATTGGGTTTAAGACAATAGTGGTAGTGAGAAGAGATGTCTGAATCTCATTTCAGGACTCCCAAAACCCCAAAGGGGAAGAAGGGATGTGGTGGTAAAAATGTAATAGGTCCGGTCTTGAAAGAATGAAGTCAGAGTCAACTGTTTTATATTGTACACAAAGGTTGAGAATGATTAATGCCCATATTACAAGTATTCTTAATGGGGTAAAAATGAAATTATGGAAGGAAGGCTTTTATATGGCCTTTTTACCCCAGTAACAACTGATTAGACTATAAAACCCTTTGTTTGTCTTTGGTTTGATTTTTTTTAAAGCATTTAACTCAGTAGTACAAAATTAACTTTAAAAATTCTCCTAAAACATGCTGGATACTTCACATACGTTAAAGTTTTAGTAAATTTTATGATTGATACACTTATGAAAAAAATTGTGTTCAGTGACTTACTAAATGTCAACATCAAGTGAAGCATAAAACAGGGAAACATTTGGGGCAACATATGTTCTGGGCCAGGCCTACCCCAGGTTAGTTCAATGATTTAGGCTCAGTATTGAAATACCTTGAAGCATTCCTGAAATGTAAAATGCAATAAAAATAAATTCACTTACTGGAAGGTTAAAACAAACACCTCATTTGTTTAAACAGAAAAATGTTCTCTTCTCTCCTATTTACCATAGCAGCAACACTAAGTGAGAAAAACTCACAAAGGAATGGAAACTCTACTAAAACTTCAGCACACCAACTTACCATAGACTGGACTTTGTATACCTCAAGTAATAGGAAAAAAACATATGTTAATGGTTCAAGCCATCATACTTGGGCCCAACCAAATCTTGAAGAAAGCCTCTTTACATCCATTAAGGGAAATTATTTAACCCTAGATGAAATAGATGCTGACTAACAAGCTAATGAGGTCTTGGGTTGCATTAAAAAAAATAGTTTCCAGGAATACATTAATGATAGTGCTATGACATAGATGCAATAATTTAGGGAAAGACATTGATATACTGCAGAATATCCAGAGGAGGGTAGTTAGGATGATGAGTCTATGCCATGTAAATACTGAAAACATAGAGAGTAGACAGAACAGTATCTGAGCTCTCCCCAGCTTCTTTAGAATCAATGCTAGATCAAGGCTTTGAATGGATTTTTGGAATGTCAGAACTCACAAACATTCAGATTGTAATAATTTTCCAGCTTAAGATATCTTGGAAGAACTTCAGGAAAGATCTGTCTCATTGGACAAAGGGGAAAGCAGCTCAGCGCAGGCCTAGTGCGGAGAGGCCTGGTCCAAGGAGGCGTATGCAGGGAATCTAGCAGGAGGCTCTTAGTCAAAATACAGCAACTTTGGTTAGTCTGTCCAGGTTCCAGAAGGCCAGTAGATCAGCAGAACAGCTGAGAGAACTCCAATGCAATTATAGAAAGTAAATTGTGAGCTCTCAAACTCTAGTATTGCAGATGGGTCTTAGCCAGGCCTACCTAGCATAATGGGAAAATCTATAGTACCACCTGCTCTACCCCCAACCCCAGTCTAACACAATGAGAGGTTCCTGTCCCCTTGCAAAAGAGCTTGGGGAAATTTCCCCTGTGCCTTAGGAGCAGAGCTCAACTTTTTAAAATGAGCAAAAAAGCTAGAAGAACTCTGACTGTAGAAATCTACAATGGAGAAGGGGAAGATCAGAACACAAACCCAAAGGAGGACAACAAAGGCAAAATGCCTTCAGGTGAAATCTCAGAGGGATATGAACTGGTCTCTTGTTATGGGCTAGAACTCTGAACTTCTTACAAGGTACTAACTAACTGGAAATGATGAGAGAATGGTAATCTAGTTTAGCATGGTTCAGTATGATTGATTTAATCTTACAACAAATAATGGTTTCCTAGTGATATAATGATTGGTTTATACTCAGTGTGGAGCATATAAGCAGGGACTGAGAGCCACAGAGGACAAGTGCACTAGAAGCTCTTGGAGCCAAGGAGACAGAAATTCATTTCCACCTTTGGTCAGGCTTCTGGTGGCAAGCTCTCCTTTTGCATTTCTCCATTGGGACCAAGACCAGTCTAACAGGCTCTCCAGAAAGCTGTCCAGCATCAGGAAAGAGATAATAAAGGATTTGGACTTTAACACCTGGGTGTACTAGTGGTGATTACTGAACTGAAACAAAAGCTGCTCCCAGAGACTTTCCAGAAAACCAAACCAAAGAATAGTACAGTCTCTAGCTCAAAAGGCTTTCTTGGAAGAGTTCAAAAAGGATCTTAAAAGTGAATGAGAAAAAGAAATGAGTACTATACAGGAAAGACTGGGGGAGCCAATAATAGCTTAGTAAAGGAAACAGAAGTTGATTAAAGAAAACAGCTCCTTAAAAAATAAATTTGGTGAAATAGAAAAGAAAATAACTCCTTGAAAAATAAAATTGGGAAAATGGAAAAAGAGAACAACTCTTTAAATAGAATTGGCGAAATGGAAAAAATCCAATTAACAAATTTTTAAAAGTACAAATGGTCAAATGCAAAAGGAGATAAAAAAGCTAATTGAAGAAAATAATTCACTAAAAATTAAAAATCTACAAATGCAAGTGAATAACTCAATGAGACATCAAGAATCAAACAAAATCAAAAAAGAAAAAAAATAAGAAAATGTAAAATATCTCATCAGAAAAACAATTGACTTGGAAACAGATCCCAAGAGAAACAATCTAAGAATTATTGGGCCACCCAAAAAGTACAATGAAAAAAAGGACCTAAGAACCTCCACTGGGTTATTCCAAACAACCCAAATCTTTGCTTGCAGGCTTGAGTCAATCAATGAATTAATATGTATCTATTAAGTGCTTGCTATTGCCAAGCACTATGCTAAGTTCTGAGGCTGAAAATAGAGGTAAAAATAGGGTACCTGTCTTCATGAGGTGACATGCTAATGGGGAAGACAGAATGAAAATCACTTTACATGCAAACTATGCAAATTATATATAGTCAAATGGAAGGTCATATCAAAGGAAAGGCATTGGGATTAGGTGTTCATGGGTAGACAGAATTTTAAAAGAAGCCAGAAAGTAGAGGGAGTTAAGACAGAGAACATTCTAGGCATGGGAGACAACCAATGAAAAAGTATGGACGTAGCAAATAGAGTGCCATTTTTGAGGGAAAAGGCAATTTCCCGTAAGCTTAGGCTATTCTTACTGTGGGCAGCTAGGTGGCACAATGGATAGAGTGCCAGGTCTGGAGTCAACAAAAATTGAATTAAAAAATGGCCTCAAAAACATGTGAGCAATCAACTTTGGTTTACTCAATAATAGATATGGGCTATATTAAAATGAAAGCTTTGGGGTATGTGACTTAGATCATTAAAATCTTATTCAAAGAGATATCAATTTCTATATCACCTATATTTATAATAGGGAAAATCAGCCTTTCTCCAGACTTGTCTGAGTAAAATAGGAGAGAAATATTAATTTCTCACAATAAGGAGCCTCAGTTTCCATTGGTGTGGTGATCAAAGAACATTGAGGAAAGGGGCATCCTTGCTCAGGATGCAGTGAGTAGAAGACAGAGTTATAGTAGCTACTCAGGATGAGTATGTTTGAGTGATTATTGTAAATTCTTTAAAGCCAGTGCCAGTATGGATGCTTATGGCAAATTTTAATGCTGGCTATTGTGGGAAGGAACAAGTTGAAACTTTTGGAGTTATCTGAACCATATTCAACTATTAATATCAAACAATATTTGGTCCTAGGTGAAAGCAATAAAAGACATATTTTCCCAAACAATGGAAATGAAGGAGGTTGGAATATTTCCCTTAACAAATTCCTCTTATAATTACTGTGTGCCTAGTAAAGGAAGATGGTATGAAGTGACTGACTCCTAAGAACTTTTGCTATCTATTCCTACAATTCACACTTCTGTAATTAGTCCCCATAAATATTACCCAAATAGGAAGTCTTCTACTTACCTCCCCAAGGAAGGATATGCCTTTTCTTAATATTGTTTCCTTAAAAAATAAACAAACCTTAATGAAAACTGAGGTATTCCCATGGATCCATCTCCCATATGATCTTTAGGCTCCTAGCATTGCTTTTTTCTGCCTCATCTTCAGCAGCTGAAATTATTGAAAAAATAAGAGTTACCAAGTCTCATATCCACAATGTTTGCTTTATCTGTGAAGATGACTTTTTTCACTGCTGTATCTGTACCTGAAGGTCTACAGGTAACAAAGAGTAACATGGTCACTCCCAACCCTTTTGTGTATATCTGCCTCAGTGGCAATAGATCAATTAGTATTGGTGCTATCAAAGAAAGTGACCCTTTTCTCTACGTGATTTTTCTCCTTCATTATAGTTTCAGGATTTGAGGGATTATGGTGATGGGGAACAGAAAGGAGAATAAAGTATTTATGTAAATCTTACTATGTGCCATGCACTGTGCAAAATGCTTTACAAGTATTATCTCATTTAATCCCCACTTATAGCTGAGGAAACTGAGGTAAATACAGGTTAATTGACTTGTCCCTAGGTCACATAAATTGTATCTGAGACCAGATTTGAAATCATGTCTTCCTAACTCCAGGCTCAGCAATCTGTCCGTTGTGCCATCAGGTATCTCTATCAAACTGTTGTTTTTGAGGGTAGTTTAACGTCCCTCCTATGTCATTTTTCTCTTCCAAGGTTGTCTTACTGTTTAGACAACGCTGGCTTTCCTGCCCAATAGGCTGAGTAGAGATGATATGTCCAGACTTCTCTGCTTAGAAAAAATCATTCTGATGGATGTGTGGAAGGTGGATAGAACAGGAAGAACTTTGAGACAGGGAGAAGCATCAAGAGTTTTTTACAACAGTCCTAGCAAGATGTGATGGAGGAGGAATTGTATAAATAAATGGAGAGAAGGGCACAAATATGAGCAATGTTATAGAGAAAAAAATAATGCTTGGTACCTGCTTGGATATGTGAGATTAGGAAAGTGAGAAGTCTCAGAATGGAAAAATGATGGTGCTTTCAATAGTAATAGGAAAGTTCAAACACGGTATTAGTTTAGAGGAACAATGCTGGCTATTGACAATCTATCCATGCCTGCAACTTTGCTGGATCACAGCTGTTGGTCATTTGGTGATTCTCCTAGAACACAGAATTTACCATAGCCACAGGGAAGTTGATCTGGAGGGCAAAGTTAGGCATGGGGAAAGGTGAATGTTTCTGATGGAACTTGCAGTTATTGCTGTGGGTGATCAAAACCTCTTTAGGTTAAAACAATACTGAGTGGCCAATATCAATTTAGAACAGGGTGATTAAACAGTAAAGGAAGGAGTAAAGTTGGGAAATGAATCAGTCCTTTACTCCCAGATTTTAATGCCAGAAAGAGAACAACTTTGTTTTAATCAGGTTGTTTTAAAAATACATACAACTCAGGTCAATAAAAAGCCAATAGTGAAGAGAAAGAGGTCAATTGTGAGACAGGCTAATGTAGAATGTCCACTTTAAAACAAGTTCTTCTATTAAGCAGGATTGGATATGGATGGATTAGCCAGACTTTGGAACATGCAAAAATATTCCTTCCTTGGTTTCAGTCTATCATGTGAACTTAAGGAGGCTGATTTCCAGACATATGACTGAACAGCTTATGCTGTGATGGATTAAAAGTCTTTAATTGGCTTCAGAGCAAGAGCTACAGTAACTGAGGGATTGAATAGGAACTGAATAAGTATACAAAAAACCAAAATAAAATAAAATAAAAAAGGAAGTGAGGGTTAGATTACTTCCTATCTTCAAGGAGCATGTTCATCAATATTGGACAGGACCTCCTGAAACTAGAGACCTAATTTCTGTTTAGATTATAAAGAGACTCGTCTTGATGAGCCCTTGCCCTAAGGAAAGGAACCCCTGTCCCTGATCTACTACATTAAAGTTTAGGGTGATCTAGATTATGATAGAGAAAACCAGTCAGAGAAGTCCATATGAAAATGGCTTCCCCCGCCCAGACTCTTGGAGACTGGTGAGTCTCATGATCAAGTAATCTCCTGACCAGGAGAAACTGAAAACTTTTAGCCTTCTTCCTCATTAAAAATCCACTAATCAGGGTTGATTGTTACTGTAAGGAGAATTCTCTTTTAGAAGGAAATTGGCATCTTTGGTTATCACTGAACATCAATTTATTGTTTGCTAGCTTGATTAATAAATTAATTATTAATTACCCAGAAACTGTCTCAGAATTTTCAGTTGTTACAACCAGACCCTAGAACTCTGTTAATCACTCCTTAGGGCAAAGGTGCCAAATATCCTTTAACATTCCAGAATATGGACCAGATTAAAATGTAATTAAAGAATATTTAACAAAGAAAATAAAAGTGCATATAATGTTAATGTGTTTTCTAAACCACCCCCTCCCCCAAAAATCCTTGTGTAGGGTTAAGTCAGAGGTTCCTCCTTTTTGAGTTTCACATTACTGTCTCAAGGGATCCAATCTGTGATTTTGAGAGCAAATTTGGGGAAATAGCTCCAAAGAGGGTGCTACTCATTAAAGAAAGAAGAGTGGATTTACACTGAAAAATAGCCTTCTCTTTTATAGAGCCCCACATAAAGTACATTTTTGTCACCATCAATTGATTCCACATTAGAAACTGGTTTGAATTTTATCAGTGGAAATGTCATTAAAGAAGAGAAATTACTTATACTTTAACATATTTAAGATGTATTGGTCAACCTGCCCTCTGGGGGAGGGAGGAAGGAGGGGAAAAATTAGAACAAAAGATTTGGTAATTGTCGATGTTGTAAAATTACCCATGCATGTATCTGGTAAATAAAAACTATTTAAAAAAAAAAAAGAAGAAGAGGAATTACCATCTGCTTTGCCAGCTGCACCCTAGGGAATATCCAAATGACTAGCAGCTGAAACGTTCCAAGTGTTATCTCTCCATTTAGAATACGATCTCTCTGCTCTATGGATCTTGAGTACTTCGCAGTGCTTAGCTTAGTCAATGCTTATCTTATTCATTCACTCGCATAATAAAACAGTAACATTGTAAAACAGGAAAATAGAAACTAAGTAACAGTCAAGATGAAATTAATTGTCAAAATTTTATTAATACCATGAACTTTTTTACTCACTAAATATCCATTTTATTGTGTAGGGATCGCTTGGGCAATAGTACTTTAAAGCTTTTATCCCCCCCAAAAATTATCCCGTTTTTTCTTATCCTTTCTGAATGTTTATTTTTGTGATTTACAATGATACAACGCATATAATTTGTAAATAAGTACATTGGCGATATGAATTCACAAGGAAAAATCAATTTTCCGGGGTCTCCTCATCAACTTATTTTTTGAAAATGCACTTTTAATAATTTGATATGTTACATTTCTTAAAATGTGCTGAGAACTAAGACAGGTCCTGGTGTCTGAGGGAACCTACGAGAATGCACGAATGCACCGAAGTCTTTTTCTAGGCTTTACTAGAAAATCCGACTTTTCCTTTCAAAGGAAGGTGAGGAGTGTGAAGGTGGAACCATTGTCAAGTCCACCTGAAACCAAAAGTTCTAGCTCAGGGGTTCTCAAACTACGGCTCTGTATGCGGCCCGCCGGGTTACAGCAAATGGGCTGAGAGGCGGAGACGAAGTGTGAGCTTTTGTTTTTACTCCCACAGTCTGAGGGACAGTGAACTGGCCCCCTATTTAAAAAGTTTGAGGACCACTGTTAGCTAATAGCTTGGCGTCTTTGGACAAACAGTTCGGGGAAATACTAAAGGGAGGGATAAAGACGCTCTTCAGCACGTCATCTCGTAGAGGCTCGCGCGCATACTGGGTCCGCCCCCGCCGAGGTCAGCGCTTTAGCCCCTTACCTCACCTCGGCACTGCGGCTGCGCAAGCACACTCCAGGTCGTCTCGGTGCGCGCTATGAAGCCTCCAGACCGCTCCTCGCGCCCCCTCCTGCCTCGACTTTGCATTTTTCAAGGTAACCAGCTGCCGGCTCTCCCCAATTCATTGCGAGTGACACGAATTTGTCTCGGGTTAGGGGCGGAGCTACGTCCCGGCCGTGTCCAATGGGGCCGTGAGGTCAGAGGTGAGGGGTGAAGGGGCAAAGACGGGAAAGTGCCGGCTGTGCCGCGCCTCGCGGTCGTCATGGAGGCGATCAATGCAGAGGAGCTCCCCGAAGAAGAGGAGGAAGAAGAGCAAGAACAGTTGTTGAAGCGACATCGGAAGGAGAAGAAGGAGCTGCAGGGTGAGTAGAGAATCCAGCCATGACCGGGTAAGGAAGGGGGAGGTCTCTCAAACCTCCCCCAACTTCCCTCGTCGCCTCCTGACCTGTTCTGGGATGGGGTGCGGAGCTAAGTTCAGGGCTGCTCGGAAACATCTTTCCTTTCCTCTCCCTCCTCCCTGCCCGGCCCTTTCCCTCCAAAATAAAAATCGGAGTCTGAGAACCTGTGCTGAGCTATTAGCCTTAGGAAGGTGGGCTTGGGAGGGCGAAGGGATCTGGGAAAACATTTAGTCCAGTCCTCTCCTTCTACGTGGGAGGAAATTGAGTCCGGGAATGATTTGCCAGGCCCACGTGAGCTGCCGGGCATCCATGTGTTGTCCTTAGTGCAGAGCGCTCTGTCACGTGTCTTTCGTTTTTTTTTTTTTTTACTCGGTAGGTTTTCCCTGCCCTCTTTGAGACTGCTTTCTGGTTCTCTGGCTAATGAATTTATTGTCCTTTTCTCTCCAAACATCTCTGTTTATTCTCCTCTCCATATACTATGTAACTATACACACACACACACACACACACACACACACACACAACTCACATTTGCATAAGAAATAAGACTGAAAGAAAGATGGAGGTCAAGTATTTCAGTCACCCACGTCTATCCTTTTCACTTAAAGGAACAGAAGTAAAAGGGCTTTGCAGCAAGATATTGGCTGGTCTGGGATTAGAACTTAGTGTCTCCCAAGTATCCGCGCCAGTTCTTGCTTCTAAAAGCTGCCCCGTTTTCCTGTTGACTTTTCTCTTCCTGGGACTCTAATTAACCATCATTGGTATCTCTTCAGCCAAAATTCAAAGTATGAAAAATGCTGTTCCCAAGAATGACAAAAAGAGGAGGAAACAATTGATTGAGGATGTTGCTAAATTGGAAGGAGAAATGGAGCAGAGACACAAAGAAGAACTGGAGCATTTGAAGCTGACTTCACATGCAAAGAATAAGGTGTGTGATAGCATATCCCATCTGGCTTTGTTTACAGCTTTTTTATTTATTTTTTTTTTAAGGGAAAATTTTATTTATTTATTTTATGATTATAACTTTTTATTGACAGTGCATATGCATGGGTAATTTTTTTACAACATAATTCCTTGCACTCATTTCTGTTCCGAATTTTCCCTCCTTCCCTCCACCCCCTCACCTAGATGGCAGGCATTCCCATACATATTAAGTATGTTATAGTATATCCTAGATACAATACGTGTGCAGAACCGAATTTCTTGTTGCACAGGAAGAATTGAATTCAGAAGGTAAAAATAACCAGGGAAGAAAAACAAAAATGCAAATTCCCAGTATTCTCTGACTGTAGCTGATTCTGTCCATCATTGATCAATTGGATACAGCTTTTCTTTAGGAGCTCTGTATTTTAATCTTGTCATTTAATGTCTTTGTAGAATGAATGGTGCAGAAAAGGTATAGGAATGTTAAAAACACCAGGAAGCCAGTACATGGATTATAATTTTCATTTTTCATCAAAAACAGCAAACCTGTAAAGCACTGTTCTAGACACTAACAACGTGGTCCCTGTCCTTAAGGAACTTACAATCTATTGCTAAACTTTAATATAGCATTTTAATGTTTGCAAAGTACTTGCATATTTATATTGTGAGGCTCATAACAATCTTGTGAGGTAGGTGAATGATTTGTTCAAGATCGTAGTGCTTGTAAGTTCTGATGCAGGACTCTTCCTGACTCCAAGGCTGGCCCACTGTCCCACTGTACCATCTAGCTAGCTCTAATATGTGTTTGAATATGTATAGTTCTATAGTATACTTTCTTCTTTGGGGTGTGGAATGTAAGCAAAGAAAAGACTTCTATTTTTAAGAAACTTGACTCTTAACATGGATACAGTGATGAAGATCAAAAATAGATCATCAGAAGGGTTTTAAATGTTGTTACTGTTGTCAGCATCCTTTTCTGTCAAACTCTTTTTCTAATACAACTTAACTATCAAAAATGTTTAAAGAAAAGCCCCCAACATAACTTAGAAATACATTTTTAAATGTCTTTATCCTATCCTTGTAGCAATAATGAATTATTCATTCAACAGTTGAATACCTACTCTGTGCAAACACTTTGGTCTTTGTTGTGGGAGATAGAATAAGATATAATGCTTGCCATTATAGAAATTGAAGAATGAGACATCATTCCTGCCTTCATGGAATTTATAATTTAGTAGGGAAGATGAAACATTCATATAACTTTAATATTACATTATAATGTTAAAGAATAGTAAGAGATTAAAAAGTGCTGTTTTAACTTAGGATGAGGGAAGTCTTGGTGTAGTCTTCCTCTATAGTGTCACAATAATGGAGTGGGTATTGGCAATCTTTATTTTATGGGTACTGATCTTATCAGATTTTCCAGTTAATTTCAGTAAGTCAGGTATAAATGTTAAAAATGTATATTTCTGAAATTATACCTGAGTATCAGATATTAATTTGATTTTTAAAAGAGTATCAGATTACTTTGGTAAATTTTGGTATGATGTTTCATTCTGTGGCATAAACCTGATCTTAGTGTTTCTGAGTAGACCTTTCCTTTCAACTACTCCTCTATTTTCTCTTCCCTCTAGAGTCTATACTGTACTCTTCTGTCATCTTAGTTTTCCTAATACAGAATTTTGGTAATTTCCTCTTTACCCCTGATTGGTACTTTCCACTTATGTGGAAACATTTTATTTTGCCATTGTTCTTGCTTAAAGAATCATAGGTAACACTTTATTGTGCTACTAAAGGATCTTCACTACTATCTTACCTTTTCAGCATACTCACCCTCTTATATTATATTCCAGCCAAACTAAAACAATTGATAGTTCCCCGAATTTATGCTGGCCTACTTATGTTTTTGTTTTTGCTATCTGCCATTCCTGGACATGCCTTCTCACTTCTCTCTTACTTTTGAGATTCTTCCAGACCTTTTAATGTCTAGTAGCTCTATATTTTTTTCTTTTCCCAGATTCTATGTGTCTTTCTTTAGAAGACATTCATAACTGATTCAAATGCTACAAATAAGTCAAATTACAATTAAATTAGAATTTAAACCTTTTAAAAGTGATAGTCTTTGGTAATAGATGTAATTTTTCTAGATCACCTTAACCTCAAGTATATTCTGGAACAGTATCAGCAAACTAATGCTCACAAGCTAAAAATATAGCTATTTTTAAAAAATGTAATGACACTATTTTAAAATATAGTCTATAAAAAATTCAAAAATAGAAAAACCATTCTTAGCTACAGAATTTGAATTTAACTACAGCCATGGGCTGAATTTGGCCCATAAGCCATAGGTTACAGACCCCCTTCTTTAGAACAATTAAATGATGGCATTTTAGATGATTTCATCAAAGCTTTCTCTAGTTTCATGCATCTTGTATAGCAAACAAGAGTTTTTAAGAATCCTTACTCTTTGCTATCAAACAAAGAAAGGTAAGATATTGAAGGGGGAAGGGAAACTGTTCCCTATACTGAAGCTGTGTTCCTTTTAAGAAACTTTTGATCTGTGATCTTTTGGAGTCTCAGCCCTTCCTAGGGAAGGAATATCCCCCCAGATAAGTTATCTTTCTGGGATGCCAGAGCCTTTGATTCAGTTAGAAATGATGATCAGAAAGCATCCCTTTGAAGTGGTGTCAATTACAATAGGAGATCTGGGCTGGAAACTGATAAGTATCTAAACCTGGAAACCTGAGTCCAAACCTGGAAAGCTGAGTCCTGAAGTCTCAAGACTCCTTAAAAAGGCATTATCTGGACTCACTCTTTGCAAAGACCCAAGTAATTTGCTAGGATCCTAATCACTGAGAAGGCATTGTCTCAGTGCAAGACTCCATTTCCCTAATAGGTTTTTGCCACTATAGAAGTCAGTCACTTAGCAAACTGGTTTCTACCCAACAATAAACTTTCATTTTGCAATTAATAATTTGAGATAAGTGAATTCTTTCCTTTAAACCTACGGCCGACCAAAAGAGGATTTTAACAACTCTCTCATTGCCATTAACCTCATCAACACCAGGAATTGAAGCGATACAAACCTCATAAATGTGACTTACCAGACTTTGTGGTTGCAGTATCTTGTACTATAATTTTAATATGATACAATTTGGTGGCATTTTGGGGAAAGAGTAAATGTATGATATTCAATATTAGATGTTAGTAACATGTAACTGTTACATGTTGTCATATAACATAATATGATTGTCAATGATAGCTGTGTGCTCCAGCTTTGTAAATCTTTTTTCAGTTTGGTATAGATTATAAAAATGGATGAACTATTACCCTGACTGTCAGTTTTATTATTTTTAGATCAACAAATGGGTAATTCATCTGTTTGGGAGCCAGAAATAAGCTGTTATAAAGATGAGATGTAAAAATAAAACTACACGATGAGATGTAAAAATAAAACTACACCATCATAATATTTGGTGCGTTTTCTTAAATTGAAATTGTGATTAACTAGCTTCTTTTTTAAAAAAGAGTGCTTAAATTTTTTTTTGTTTGTTTGTTTTTCTTCCCAGATTATTTTTACCTTCCGAATACAATTCTTCCTTTGCAACAACAACAACAAAATTTCGTTCTGCACATATATTGTACCTAGGATATACTATAAGATATTTAATATATATGGGAATGCCTGCCATCTAGGGGAGGGGGTGGAGGGAAGGAGGGGAAAAATTCGGAACAGAATGGAGTACAAGGGATAATGTTGTAAAAAAAAAAAAAAAAAAAACCTATGCATATGTACTGTCAAAAAAAAAGTTATAATTATAAAATTAATTTTAAAAAAAGAGTGCTTAAAATTTTTGTTAAAATATTATTTAATCGATTAATAAATTTCTGTAACCTGTGAATACTTTTGTTTTTTCATTAGATAGACTCTGTTGTTGTTAACATTGCAAGTTTGGATATTGAGAATCAACAGCCTCGGATATCAAAAGCACAGAAGAGGCGGGTATGAATCAAATTATTAAGTATTTATTAAATTTCCTACTGTATTCAATGAATACTGTCCTCTCTCATTGCCACTAACCTCATCAACACTGGGAATTGAAGCGATACAAACCTCATAAATGTGACTTACCCCACTTTGTGGTTGCAGTGTCTTGTACTATAATTTTAATATGATAAAATTTGGTGGCAATACTGTCCTTAAAAAACTTAAAAGTTTGCAGATTCAAACATTTTCTCTCTATGATAGTTAAGAAAATATTACACAAGGAAATAAGTAGACAATGTTTTAAGGCAGTATACAAATGGGACATTATAAGGTGCAAATTCAAGTGCTCTAGGAACTCAAATATGAGATCATTATGGGAATACACTTGAGTTTTTATATTAAAAAGCATAGAGAATAACTCAGAATATAAAATAGCAGGGGAAAAAAAGCCAGAAGTATGAATGAGCATGATATGTTTTGGTTACAACACGATAACTGGAATAGTAGTAGGATTGATAATTAATAAGCTGGTATTTAGACTTATGCCAGTCTTACTTTTTATACTATGTTCAGTGTAGAGAAGTCTTTTCATGAACAACATTATTTTTGAGGCCATCAAAAATAGCTAAATGAAGGCTTAAAATTTTATCCTTTGAGAAGTTGTATGAGAGGAGATTTCTTTCAGTAGCATTCAGAGGTTCCACCTTCAAAATTGAAGATGGAGAGTTGAACTTTTGGCAAATATGTTAATATCTTGTTTATATTCTGATTTTAAAGTTTTCAATGTACTTTCTCATGTTTCATTTGGGCTTCTATTTCCTTTTTTTTTTGAGATGTTGATACTATTTTCTCTGTTTTACATATGAGGACACTGAGACATAATGGTACAGGAGAAGTTTTATATTGTAGTCAATAAAGTAGAATTCTAATATACAATTTTACTATGAATATGTTTAATTCGGTGCTTAGGAGAATTTGTTTCCTTCTTACAACTTTCATTTCAAAAGAGACCAATTACATTAAGGAAATTCTACTGCTATTCAATTAATTTTTATGTTATGCTATCATATTTTGTTTTTCTTCAGGCATTATTATTCATTATCTCACTCCTTCAAATTTTAAAACCCCTTAGTAGAAGAGTTAACATGGTTACATTTGCAGAATTAGATGTTGCTTCACATACTTTGAAAAATTTGGGGCACACCAGACTATATGTATCTTTAAAGTTTTTAGTATTAGATAATGTAATAAGATATAAATGCTTCTTTGATTGGATATATCAAATAGGCAAAAGGAATGTCTTGCACCTTGAAGATCTTAGCATATTATGGTCTTGTGATATGAAACAGTCAGGAGGCATGAATCTGACAATAGTGCATTCCTTGTAGGTTGGGAATGGGTCATGAGACTATCAGTACTTAGAAATATGTAAATGAAAAGCAGTATTCACTGACAGGCTTACCATAGCTGCTGTTGTTTTTTTTTTTTTTTTTTTTTAAGAATTTGAGTTGGACTAGATAATCTGTAAAAGTTACTTTCAACCACAAAATTCTGTAACTTGAGAGGTTCACATTTTTTTGTAGTGTTATGGCTAATCATGAAAGGCTTATACATTCCTCGTTATATATAATCAGGCTCTATATATGGTTCTTATATGTTTTAGGAGAAAAAAGCTGCGTTGGAGAAGGAAAGAGAAGAAAGGATAGCAGAAGCTGAAATTGAAAACTTATCTGGAGCCAGACATCTAGAAAATCAAAAACTTGCACGAATTTTGGCAGCTAGACATTTAGAGATTAAACAGATTCCATCAGATGGCCATTGTATGTACCGAGCTATTGAAGACCAGCTAAAGGAACAGGATTGCCCCCTGACTGTAGCTACCTTAAGAAGTCAAACTGCTGAATATATGCAAAACCATGTAGAAGACTTCCTGCCATTCTTAACGAATCCTAATACAGGAGATATATATACTTCAGGTAAACATTTTAGTATCACTTGCATTCTCTAGTATGCTTTCTCTTCAAACTATTATATGAAAGGATTATGTATTTAGTTTATCTTTTTCCTCAGATTTATCTCTAATTATAATTATATATATGTATATAATTATAATCTAAATACTGTAAATGTCTAAAGATTTACTTTTTATGTTATAGTATGTGATTATAGATGTAAGTATTGTGCTGTCAAAATAATTTTTTCAAGTGGTTGGTGGTTAAGATAAAGTGCACTCATCATTTTGTGTGGGGATGACATAGGAACAGAATCATTATCTGAAAGACTTAACATATATTACCACCTATTTGCCAGGATTTTTGTCTCTTTGCCAGTGGAGGTCTAAAACACAAGAATACAAGAATACAGAATCTTCTTAAAAGGTGCTGAAGGAACCCATCTGATGATATCTTCAATTTTTGAAGCATGTGGGGAAAAAAGGCAAATCCTAAATCTCCTTCCTCCAAATGGCTTTTTCTTTGACCCATGTAGTTAAGGAATACAGATTTAATTTTAATCTAAATAAAAGAATAACAGGAAAATAAATCCATAACATTCAACATCAGTGCTTTAAATTTTTTTTTGCACTGCCATTTGTATCCATTTTCTTGGATCAAGAATTAAATGTATAAGGTCAGAACTTCCAAGGGTTTTGTTTCTTACCACATTCCTAATTCGCTATTATGTTAATGGAGAATGCCACCCTCAAAAACTATTTCAGTTCAACTAACATTAAGAATCTATTATGGGGGCAGCTAGGTGGCGCAGTGGATAGAGCACCAGCCTTGAATTCAGGAGGACCCAAGTTCAAATCTGGTCTCAGACACTTAACACTTCCTAGCTGGGTGACCCAGGGCAAGTCACTTAACCCCAGCCTCAAAAAAAAAAAAAAAGAAGAAGAAGAAGAACCTATTGTGTTCAAGACACTGTTAAGTTCTGAAGATAAAAAGAAAAACAGTTCCTTTTTAGATTTGATTTGAGAAAAACAATATATAGATAAGTGAAACAAAGTACACCCAACGTTATACAAAGTAATTTTAATTAGGGGCAGCTGGATGACACGGGCTTGAAGTAGGTAAGACTTATTTTACTAAGTTCATATATGGCTTCAGACACAAGCTGTGTGTCAACCTTGTTTGCCTCCATTTCCTCATCTATGAAATGAACTGGAAAAGAAAATGGCAAACCACTCCAGGAACATTACAAATGGGGTCATGACTAGTCAAGACACAACTGAAAAATGACTACACACATAATTTTTTAAAATAGGAGAATGCTTGTAGGGATGAGGGACTGTTCTTAGAAGGCAGCTGTGGATTCTGTAAGAGGTGGAGCTGAAGAGGATTATCCAAAAGTAGATATGGGAAGGCCTCTGCTCCAGAGCTATGGAGAGGAGATGGTCTCTTGTAAAGAGAGAACAGTTAGCAAGCTAATTTGAATAGAAAGTGCACAGAGGAAAATAACTATTAAATAAGAATAGAAATGTTATGGGGAACTATATTGTGAAGAGCTTAAAATGGTATTTTATCTTTCAGCCACTAAGGACTCACTGCTTTTTGAGTATTCTTGAGGAAATTTATTTTGGCAATGATGTAAGCATTGACAGGAAGATAAGAGACTGGTGGGTGGGAGTATTAAGAGGATGTTACAGTCCTGGAGAAAGGTGTTTAGAAACCCCGAGAGAGAAGAAGACAAAGCAAGAACAGATTAACTTAATTTAAAGTAAGAGGTGTAAAGGTGACAAAGGAGATGACAATAGGCTTGAAGATAGAATGCTAAGAATTCAGAATTAAGACTGGAAGATTCAATACTTGAGCCAAAGTTTGAAAGGATGAGACATGTTGTGAAAGGTGATGCTTGCTGTTTGTCCGTCCTTCTTTATCAAAATCAGCCAGTGATATCACAAGGCTTGAACTGGATTTAACATTTCACAAAGTCTTTAGCCTATGTCTTTTCCAGAATCATCAAGTTATGGGCAATTCAGAAGTCAAGACAACTGTATATACCTGGGTAACCTTGGCCTTTTTAAAATTAAAGTCTTAATTTAAGGTCTCTGTCTGAGGAGGTTCATTCAATGATTAAGAGGTTAGAATTGAGACAAAAGATAACCTAATTTATCATCACAAAAATATCTGTTTGAGAGACTCAAAAAAAGAGTTTCTGGCTGAAAAAGAAAACAATTGCTCAACAAACTCATTCTAAGTTATCAAAACCTAAACAATGAGCCACTGCTGCTTAGGCTGAAGGCTATTTTTGGCCATTCTATAGAAGCTAGGTTTAAAGGTTCTTTAAAGTAGCTCCATTTGAAGCACAGTGGGCTTTTTTAAAAAGCTGTTTTTTCAGAGCTGTATTTCAAGAAATGATAAAATGAAAATTGCATAGACCCAAAAGTAAATTGTCCCTTTTTTCTCTTAAAAAAAAGATTAAATTTGAAAAAATTGAAACCCCAAATTTCAAAATATAAGACCAAAAATTGTATTTCTGTGATTAACACTAACTTGTGCTTGAATTGGCAGATTGAGTCATCAGAGAGCAGCTACTCTTTAAGGGCAGGAGTAAGGCATTATGGACATAGAGGTACAGCACTTGTGAACACATGGATGTGGGAGGTGACATTGATTTCAGAAAATAGCTTGTAGTTTGCATGGTACATATAAAAGGAAGTAATATGAAATGAATAAGAACAACTAATGAAAAATAAGTAAATGTCACAGAATTTGTGAGAATAGCATCAGTCATTCTAAAATTTAGAATGTGCATTTGAGGAGAGCTAAAGATAAAGGAGATTTCTTTAGCTATATTAGGATAAAAGAACGGAGTTGATGAGAGTTTAGGATTGCTGCTTGGGGATAGATAGTAGTGATAATAGAAGACAGAAGATGGAGCTACTTAACTGTAGCTAATGATTTTTTTCTTGCTATGAATACTGACTTTGGACGAAAAAGAACAAAACAAAATTGATCATTAGTGAATAGGTGCTCAAAATAGATGAGATATTAAGAGAATACCTGACTGCCTTAAATGGATTCATGTTACCTGATCCAAACAAGTTACATTCTTAGATACTAAAAGATGTAGATTGTAATTACCAGCCATTGATTGTGGAGAATAAGAGTTACTGCAGAACTGAAAAAAGTTAATATCTTGATTTTCAAAAAGACCTGTTTGTAAGCTGTAGCCAGCTTACTTGATTCCTTTAAAAAAAAAAAAAAAATCTAAAATTTCTTCTAATGAAATGGTACGTGAATATCTAAAAATGGAAGTGGCCTTTACAAAGTGCCAGAATGGCTTTATCAAGACCGGCCATAAATAGTCATTAGAATATAAGCTACATGAGAACAGGAACTGTCTTTTTCCCTTTATGTTCCCCGTGTTTAGCATAATGTTTGACCTGTTGAAGACCCTTAGATGCTAGACTTTAGCATATTATTTAATAAAATCTCTTATGACAAAGCTTTGGTCTAGGTGATCATATAGTTAAGAGGAATCTGGACAGATTGAATGGAAGCTTATTTAGTTAGCAGTGGTTTATGAAGTAGGTATGGGCTAAAGTGGCCCCTAAGTGTTGAACATTTTTATTTTTATTGATGTCTTCACAAATGGTATTCATATTTGCATATGTGACAAAGCTATAAGGGATAGTTAATACATTAGATAACAAGGATACAAAACCATCTTAAAAGATTAGAACATTAGGCTCACTGTAATGAGGCAATATTTAGTACAGTTGTATGTAAAATTTTTAAAAATATAAGTTGATTTTTTTGGAATTTCTGTCAGATGGAGGAGGTGGATAGCATTTCCTTTGAAAAAAGGTCATGGAGGTTTTAAGTGGAGTGGAAGCTCAAAATAAGTCAACAGGTCCAATGTAGAAGTTGAAAAAAAAAAACTTGTTGTAACACTAGGCTGAATTAAGGACAAGGAATTAAAAGCTAAATGACAGGACTAAAGAAATTGACCAAAACATTAAGACTAAATAGTGAAGAAAGTGAAAGATCAGGATTGGTGATAGAGGAAAGAAAAGAAAATAAGGAAGATGGTCAGAATGAGAGTTAAAATAAGAAAGGAAGGATTAAGGAAGAATAAGAAATTGTGTTAAAGGAAAATTTCAGAGTTCAAAATTTTGGAGATCATTTTTAAGTGAAGGTTAGATTCTAAAATGAAAAGATCATAGAGGTTTTCAAAGGTCTGTGAACACCAGGTATTATAAAGGTTATCTATGTGAATTTTAAATTCAAGCAAAGATACTGGAATGGTTTACCATTTCCTTCTCCAGTTCATTTACAGATGAGTAAAACTGAGGGCAATAGAATTAAGTGACTTTCCCAGGATCACACAGCTAGAAATTATCTGAGCCCAGATTTGAACTTTGGAAGAGAACTCTTCCTTACTTTGCACCAGGCACTTTCTCCACTGCACCACTGGGTGCCCATGGTACAAGTGAATGAGAAGACTGTGCAGGGTCATGGAGAAGTGCACAAGTGGGTCAGGAGAGAAAAAGAATTGAATATCAAAAGAGTAAGAAGGGAATACAGCAGTTATCACCAAAATGATCAAACAGTGTAAATCAGGGGTTCTCAAACTGCAGCCCACCGGCCGCTGGGTTTTGGCAAATGGGCTGAAGGGCGGAGACAGAGAGTGAGCTTTTGTTTTTACTATGGTCCAGCCTTACAATAGTCTTGAGGGACAGTGAATTGGCCCCCTATTTAAAAAGTTTGAGGACCACTAGTGCAATGAAAGGGATGTGATTTGAAAAACTAATAAAAATGGTCTCAGATAGTGAAACATGTCTTCATGGCAGAGAGGTAAAAGATTATTAAGGACAGCATGTTATATGCATTGTCAAATATAGTTCCTATATTGTATATTTTTCATTTTCCTTTTTTAAAGGGAAGTTTTATTGGCAAAGGAGAGTATTTCCAGAAATGACCATTTGTAAGAATGAGAGCAGTAATTCTTTTTTTAGATACTATATTTTTGTGACATGAGGATACTTAGGGATAGCAGAGAAGAGGCCTGAAAATGGCACTGGTAAAGAAAGGAGTATGCTAACTTCAGGAAGTAGTAAAAGAAACATCTGATATTAGACTTGAGGAGTCTTTAGGGAAAAGCCAGGTTTCATTAAATGTGAGGTTAGTCAATCTACAGGTATTTATTAAATTCATGTCATGTATTAAGGGCTGCATTAATTCTGGAGATATAAAGAAACGTAAAATATAATCACTGTCCTCAAGAAGCTTACATTCTAATGGAGGGGCAACATTCAAGCTACACATTTATACATAAATTCATAAGATAAATGTAGGGTAATCTCAGAGAAGGCATTAACAGTGAAGGAAAACATGCTTAAGGATTTAAAACAAGACAGAAAAGGAGTAGGTAGTAAAGTTAACAGAAGAGAGATCAGAGATAGGAGGAAAATTTGTTTCGTGTTTCTTGGAAGCTAATAAACTGTTATCAAGAAAGTGGGCCAGAACATCAGAAACTGATCTGATGAGCACTGTGATGTGAAGTGAATAGATAAGCACTGTATTAGGTGCTGAGACAAATATAAAAGAAATCATATCTCGCTCATTGACAACGCCAAGAAGAGAGAGTTTAATTTTTGATCATTGTATAAATTCTCCTTCAAAGTTGGATTTGATAGTATCTTAAATTCTTGTGATTCTGTGATATTTCACAATAATGTACCAAGGAACTTTTCTATGGGTGCAACTGTTGCAGCTCTAGCAAAGAGATACAAAGGTGAGAGAAGGCAGGGCAGGAGGAGGATACTATTTCTGGTGGGTTGCTTGCTGTACCTATTTGTCTACCATATCTGGCATTGATTCTATAATATGATTTTACAATTTGATTTGTAATGCATCTGGATTTACATATTAACAAACAACATATTAACAGGTTTATTGTATTTTGCTTTCTGAGATGGAGCTGTAGGACTCAGAAAAAACATGACAGGAAGGAATGAATACACACTGGCTATTTCTGTAAAAGTTAACTAGAGAATGAGTGTGTCTAAGAAAAGTCTGTGGTAGAGGTAAGGTTTCAGGTGACCAAATCTGAAGGAAGAAAGCACATAAGATTCAGTTTTGTCTTAGAACTTGAGCAGTGGTAGAGATATATACTTAGAGTACCTTGATGGATTGTTTAATAGAACTTAGGTGATTTCATTAGTAATTGTGTAATACCTGTCAAATAAAGGACAGACTCATAGGCCTTTTATTTATTCCCTTATATTCTGATTCCAGTCTATGTCTGCATCTTTGTCTCATGTTACAACTCTTTCCATACTCTTGTCTTCATATGCTATCTCTGCTTCCTATTGTCATATGTGTATTTGTGATCATACTTCTCTGGTCATGTAGGCAATTCCCTTTGCCTTCTTGGGCCTTTTTTTCCCTCATCTATGAAATGGGAAGATTGGAGTAGTTGGACATTTGGGATTCCTTCTAGCGCCAAATAAATGATCTTGTGTTCTGTTGTCCTGCCACCTAATATTACTGCTACTTTTCATTGCCTTTACATAAACTTCCTTTCATGCTTCCTTAACTTCCCTCCATCTGTTAAAGCTTCTTTCAAGGTACCACCTCCTCTAGAAAGTCTTCCCTGGCATGCTCACCTCAGGTGAAACTGAACATTTTTCCTTATCATATTTTCATAGTACTTTGTTTGGCTCTCTTTTGCATCTATTTCACTTTCCATCTGTTGTGGTTGACTATGTGTTTTGCCCCTTATTAGATTGTAAGATCTTTGAGAGCAGAGTTTTTGTCATGTCTCTTGGTTTCTCTTTTTGTATCTACAGTTCCTGGCATAGTGCCTTGTGCATAAACTTTAAATAAATGTACTTTTGAATTGGATTGAATCTTTTAATATTTATGAAGATTACAAAGTTATATACACTCTGAACTATTTTATTCCTTTTTGCAGAAGAGTTTGGAAAGTACTGTGATGATATTGTAAACACAGCTGCTTGGGGAGGTCAGCTTGAGGTAAGTCTGTGATTATTCATAGTAGTTGTATATAGTAGATCTGTTAAATGATTTTAAAATCCAATCATTTGTTTTTAGGCATGCTGTTCGAACTCTCTCAGTTCCACTTTAAAGATTCACTTTTCATCAAATAAGTGATATTTCTTTCTGTACCATCCTAATAGGGAAAGGCTGGTGTTTTTATGCTTTTGATTAAATTATGTACCTTGGGGAAAGATTAAGTAAAGTTTCATTATAAATAATATAATGGAAGATTTCTCTGCTGGCTAGGATAGCATATCTGCTTTAAATTTTTCCAGTTGTCTAGTTTTGACAATATATTTTGTATCCTTGAATAACAAAAGTACAGAGTTCATTTAATTACAGGAATATCTACTCTATTGGCCCAGTTGATTATAATAAGTATTGGGAAAAGTCACACCTCCATTATTCAAAGTAGTGGAAACATTTTTTTAGGGAAGTTACAAGTCAAATTCCACTTCAAGCTGTAATAGCTCATTTATATCTTTGACATAGCATAATTGAAGTAGAACAAGGGAATTTGGTCAGTCTCTTTAGGTGAATTGTTAACAGAAATTTACCTATAGTTATTTATTTTAATGCTAACATCAAATAAAAGTATGACCAAATAATTGATAACCTTAAATGCCATTTGAACATGCATATTTATCTTCCATATTTCTTCCTATTTTGGGGGGAGAAAAAAGAAAACATGTTTGAAGGTGTATACTTAGTGGTTGTTTAGTTCTTGTGAGCCACCAGAGGGAGCTGAATTCATTAGTTTACTAGCCTTCTTCATCCCTCTTTATAGACTACTATTACTAGTTTAATTCTTCTAAACTCTCCAGAGATTTTTGAAAACAGTGAATGTTTCAAGAGTACATTTAGATTATTGAAATGCTTGAAATTGTCCTTAAGAATACATTTGAAAATTAGATACTAAAATTGAAGTTAATAATAGTTTATATATATATATATAAATTCGTTAATAATAAATCTCCAAAGGACTTTAGACTTAATCCTGTCCAACCTCCTTTTTTTATACTTGAATACTTGACCTCTCTAGGTTTCCATTTCTTTAACTTATTTTTTAAAGTTACTTAATAGTCAGCAAACTTAACATTTGAACCTAAGCAGTCTTAAGTCCAAATTTAGTCTCCTTTTCATTACGCTAAGGGGAATCCCTCATTAGAGATTGCATTCAAAAGACACATTAGTAAGGACATTTCATTTCATTTTAATGTAGTAGTTAGCAAGTCATTTTACTTCTCTGACTTCAGTTTCCTAATTTGTAAAAATAATTGCACTTAATCACCTTCTGAGATTCGAAGGTAGAATGAGATTATTTATGAGTAAATGTTACATAATATAACAAACTCCAGTGCAGGTTAGTGTCATAGAAGCCACTAGTCTTCTAGTGCCTGACTTGGAGTCAGAAAAGAGAGTTCAAACATGGCCCTAGATACTTTCTTAGTTGGGTGAATCTGGGCAAATCACTTCACCCTGTTGGCCTCAATTACTCATCTATGAAATGGGCTAGAGCAGGAAGTGCCAAGCCATTCTAGGATCTCTGCTGAGAATACTCTTAAAAAAGAGTATATGACTGAAAAATGATTAAACAACAAAACTCCAGTGATTCCTAGTTAACTTTAGGATAAAATAAATTCCTTTCTTTAGCATTTAAAACTCTTCACAACATAATCCCTTCTTATTTTTCCAACTTTTAAACACATACTCCCTTCCATGATTTCTGTGGTCCAGCTCTTTGCTGCTTTATCTCCTATCTCCTTATCTTGCATTGGCTGCTTCCCATATCTGGGATGTTTTCACTCCCAACCTCCTATTTTGTTTTATTATTCAGATCAAGTACCACCTGTAGGAAGCCCTTCCTGGTCCCCCTGGTTTCCAAGTGCTTTTCCCTCTAAGGCTACTTCATATCTATGTCTCCTTAGTAGCAATATATCATTACTTGTCTCTTCCATTAGAATATAAACTCTGGCCTGTTTTTGTGGGGGGAGGATGTGTGTGTGTGTGTGTGTGTGTGTGTGTGTGTGTGTGTGTGTGTGTTCTTGTCTATCCATGTCTATATCCCTGAGGTACTTAGTAATCCTTTATTAGATGTCTACTATATAGGGGTAGCTAGGTGGTACAGTGGATAGAGCACCAGCCCTGAAGTTAGGAGGACTTGAGTTCAAATATGGTCTCAGAAACTTAACACTTCACACTTTCTAGCTGTGTGACCCTGGGCAAGTCACTTAACCCCAGTTGCCTCAGGTAAGCACTAGAGAAGGCAAAAGAAAGGCAAAACAGCACCTGCTTTCAAGGAATTTACGGTTTAGTTGGGGGCGGAGGCAGAACTATGTAGAAGATGTATGTGGGTTAGATGGAAAAAATAAAGATATTGATTTTGAAAGAGGACCGGGAAGAACTTCTTGCAGAAGGAAAGACTTTAGCTGAGACTTAAAAGAAGATAGAAAATGAAGATTTAAGGAGGGAAAGAGATCCAAATATGAGAGACAGATAGTAAAAATACATGGTATCTAGAGATAGAATATCTTGTATAAGGAATAGCCAGGAGGCTAATGCCACTAGACATGAAGGGAAGTAATTTAAAGTACATGGAGTAAGTAGAAGACTAGAAAGGTAAGTAGTAGCCAGGTTATGAAGGACTTCAAGAGCCATTTTATCTTGAAGTGATCTTGAGCCATTTGATCTTGAAAGTGTTAAAGAGTGTTGAATTTATTGAATAGGAAGGGTAACAGGGTCAGATCTGCACACTAAGAATAGTTTGATAGCTGAGTGGTAGTTAGATGGACAGAAGTGTTTTTTTGTTTTTTTTTTAAATGGTCAAACATGGAGTCTTATTTATTCCAAATTCTCTCAGCTTTATATATCTTAATACCCTTATATAACTATAGCAACACTGCACATGTGCTAACTATATATTGCACATGCAGGACCACATAAACAACTTGCTATTGTATGAAGATGACTCTTTGCCATTTGGTATCACTTTGTTTCAACTACAACACAGATTGTCACCACCTCCTAATTTCTCAAGAAGGCCAAGAGCCCTTAGGAGAAATGGGGAGTCAAACCAGACATTGTCCATAGATTCCCTCTGGGATGAAAGGTTTTATAACTCACCCAGAGTTCCCCCACTATCTGTGGCCCTCCTCAGCTCTCCCTTTCTTTTCTTTTTTTTAAAATTAATTTTATAATTATAAAAATTTTTTTTGACAGTACATATTTATGAGTAATTTTTTTTATAACATTATCCCTTGTATTCATTTTTCCAAATTTTCCTCTCCCTCTCCTAGATGACAGGCAATCCCATACATTTTACATGTGTTACAGTATAGCCTAGATACAATATATGTGTGTAAATCCAATTTTCTTGTTGCACGTTAAGAATTGGATTCCGAAGGTATAAGTAACCTGGGTAGAAAGACAGTAGTGCTAACAGTTTACATTCAATACCCAGTGTTCCTTCTTTGGGTGTAGTTGTTTCTCTCCATCATTGATCAACTGGAAGTGAGTTGGATCTTCTTTATATTGAAGATATCCACCTCCATCAGAATATATCTTCAATATAGTATTGTTGTTGAAGTGTAGTGATCTTCTGGTTCTGCTCATTTCACTCAGCATCAGTTCATGTAAGTCTCTCCAGACCTCTCTGTATTCATCTTGCTGGTCATTTCTTACAGAGCAATAATATTCCATAACCTTCATATACCATAATTTACCCAACCATTCTCCAGTTGATGGATATCCATTCATTTTCCAGTTTCTAGCCACTATGAAAAGAGCTGCCACAAACATTTTGCCACATACAGGTCCCTTTCCCTTCTTTAGTATTTCCTTGGGATATAAGCCCAGTAGTAGCACTGCTGGATTAAAGGGAATGCACAGTTTGATAACTTTTTGGGCGTAGTTCCAAATTGCTCTCCAGAATGGCCGGATTCTTTCATAAATCCACCAACAATGCATCAGTGTCCCAGTTTTCCCACATCCCCTCCAACATTCATCATTATTAGTTCCTCCTGTCATCTTAGCCAATCTGACAGGTGTGTAGTGGTATCTCAGAGTTGTCTTAATTTGCATTTCTCTGATCAGTAGTGATTTGGAACACTTTCATATGAGTGGATATAGTTTCAATTTCATCATCTGAGAATTGTCTGTTCATATCCTTTGAGACAGGAGTTGTTTTAAGAACATAAATAAACAATAATAGCTAACATTTATATAACACTTTAAGATTTGCTTTACCTATATTTAATTTGGTTTTTACAGTAACCCTGAGAGAGTACTATTCCCATTTTATAGATGAAGAAACTGAGGCTAAGAGAAATTAAGGGACTTGCCAGAGGGGCACAGTTGTAAACTCCTGAAGCAGAAGTTGAATTCTGATCTTTTTGCCTCCCAAGTCCAGCTAATACTCTAGCTGCCTCAAATAATAATTGCTGATTAAGTAATTGGTATTTTTCATAATTCCTTTTTTTTTAAATGATAACCTAACAAGCATACTTACATAATTTTGATTTATAAAAACAAAATTGTTTTCTGAATTTGGAGTTTTGCTGTAACTTTTCTAATGGGCTTATGCCATCTTAGCGATGTAGAAAAGATTTATTTTTCCTTTTACCTTTTAAAAAATGACATTTTAATATATATGCCCTAAAAAGTGATATCATTAGGAGGCCAAAAAAAAAAAATTACCAAACTTTTATCCCTGAGATTGATTGTGATAATTCTGGGACCAAATAGTAACTGGACTCTTGGCCGGTTCTGATTCTTTCAGGAAATTCCTCATTCTAGATCTGGACCACAGTCATCCTTCCTTTAAAGAAAGATCTCAGTAGGATTTTTAGAAATTTCAAAAAGTAAAATAAAACTAAACAGGATAAAAAAGCAAAGTTTTTAAATGTAGGGAACTTCTTAGGGTTTAACCCTTGCTAACTTTGCTTAAGTTTAGCAAAAGGAAATATAATCTTCCCTATAATTCATTTTAAGTGTTCTGAAGCATAAATTCTTACCAGTCTTGACAGGAAGACAGGTTCTTAACCTGGAGTTTGGATTTAAATATATATATAATTTTTGATAACTATTTCAATGTGATTAGTTTCTTATGTAATTCTCTATACCTTATGCCTTTGAAAATTATTTTGAGAAAGGTTTTATTTGATCTGTGACACAAAAAAGGTTAAGAATCCTTGCTGTTGATATGACTTCTTTACTTCTAGCTAAAAGCTTGATCCAGGCCTATCCTACATTGGTCTGAAAGCTGGACTGTTTTAAACACCTGGAGCCTTTCCCTTGGGGTTTTCTCTATTAAAAGTTTGAAATTTTATTATTAGAATCCATGTGATTTGAAGTCTACACAGTGAGGTAGAACTTTAGTGGAATGCTCTTTTACAGTTTTATAGTACAAGCAGAGGTTCACTGGCCATTTGTTGAATTATTACAGATGAACTTCCTTTTGTATATGAGCTGGACTATATCTGTTGATGTCCCTTCAGATTCTTTAAGTCTGTCATTCGATAGGGTTCTAGTTAGCCTAGCCTTTTAAGCTGTGGTTCATGACCTCAGGGGGTTTCATGCAGAATAATGATTTTCACTAAATAGATTTGTATCCTGTTTTATATATTTATATACCCAGGCTCATGTAAAAATTTCTCAGGTGAAAAGTGATTGTGCTGGAAAAAGTTGAAGAAGCTCTGTTCTAATATTTTAAACAAATATGATTTTAGCAAAAACACTCTTCACCTGGAATAACAAAGCAATCATTTTATCACAAGCTGTCTCTCTCGTTCCCTATCCTCATCCCTCCCATCCATCCAAAAAAGGGCTTCTTCAGAGTAATACTTTACAACAAAAAAGTAAATGTGGGCTAAAACATGCTCCAGTGAGGAATATAATTTTTCCTTATCTGTTAAGTATACTTAAAAGAGTTTTGGCAAGAACTCACAAATAGGCCATGCCTCAGAATATATATCCAATTGAATAACTTGTTTTAGAGGGAAGCAGATTTCAGTATGTGGACACAGGAAATTAGAAATAATCTTTCATTTCTTGAGGGTTGTTCACAACTATCCATAGTTTTTAAGCCCTGATTTGTTTTATAGTAAATTACTAAAATGGGTTATTACTTTTCTTAGATTCTTGAGAGTAGATATTAAGCTTGATGCATTTTAATGTTAGAAATGCTTAGCAAGAATGTCTTGCTTAGTTGGTTTTCACCATTTGTTAAATTTTAATTTCTTTTCTGTTTCTCCCTGAAAAACCTACTTCAATGGTGTGTAATAAATATGCTTAGAATTTCAATTTTTCTTATTAATACATATTTTCTTTATTAAAGCTAAGGGCTCTGTCTCATATTTTGCAAACACCAATAGAAGTAATACAAGCAGATTCTCCTCCGATTGTAGTTGGCGAAGAGTATTCAAACAAGCCTTTAACACTTGTGTAAGTATCTAGATACTTTTACCCAGTTTAGCTTATGTTTAGTAATAGAATGTACTTAGAATGTAGAATGATATTTTATTTATTTAGAGATTAAAAATCATATTTAAATTGAGCAGTATTTTGACATGACTTGTTGGAAGATGATTATAGAACTCAGAGACTATACCAAAGTATATATCCTGCATAATTGTTTGAATATTTGATTTATTCTTTTTTTCCTCAAAAGTATTCTTTTTCCACTTACATGTAAAGATAATTTTCAACATTAACTTTTTTAGATTTTGAGTTCCAAATTTTTTTCTCTTCTATCCCTTCTCCCAAGACAGCAAGCAATCTGTTATACATATACAATATTTTAAACATATTTCCATAGCAGTCATGCTATGAAATAAAAATCAGAACAAAAGGGAAAAAAAATGAGAAAGAAAAAGCAAACAAAAAAAGTGAAATTAGTATGCTTTGATCTGCATTCAGTCTCTATGATTCTCTCTCTGGATGCTGATGACATTTTCCATTGATTTATTCTTATATGTGATTCAGGAATAATGCCATTTCTACAGAGTGCAATGCTTTAGGACATGTTTTAAAATAGTACAGAATGTATTATTAGGTTAATTATTCAGAGTTCATTACCTTACATGTACTTGTGTACATGTTTTAGTGACATAGGGTTTTTTTTTTTTTAATAAGTAATATGGATATATGATATTAGTATTAGGTTAGGAGCAAGATTAAGTTATATCTGTCACTGAAAAAGAGAATTGTTTTTGTCTCAGATTTTAAGGAAAAATCCAGGGTTTTTGTTTTTTTTTGGCATTTAAAAATTGTTTTTATTCTTCTCCACTTGCCCACCTTTATATTTTGTATGTAAATTTACCTGACCAATAGACTGAATTAATAAACTGTATCCTGCTTTTTATGTTAGGCACTTCTGGAGTTGGTTGATTGTTAAGCAGTTTATTAACTGAATTAGTTGTGCATTAAATGATATAATGAACAGTTGTTTAGTTGATTTCCACATTGGAAACTATTGATATCTATTATTTTTACTTAAATCAAAATTTATTAATAGCAATCTCTTTTTTCCTCCCCCAGGTATATGAGACATGCCTATGGATTAGGAGAACATTATAATTCTGTGAAACAACTGATGGACACAGCTACTGAAAATGGTAGCTAGTTGGTGAAATTTGTAACAATTATTTATTGGTCTGTGCAGCATGCCAATGTGGCCATTCATAGCAAACCCTGGATTGTTCCAAAGGGAATTCAATCTTTTATTTTTTAATTTTTTTTTTCCTCTTTCTTCTTCTTCCTTCTTCCTTCTTCCTTCCTCCTCCTCCTCTTCCTCCTTCTTCTTCTCTCTCGCTTTCTCTCTTTCTCTCTCTTTCTTTTTTTTTTTTTTTTTTTTGTTAAAGCTATTAATGGATTTTGAACACAAAAAATAAACTCTAGTTTCTATTTAGTGGCATTTTAAAAACTTGTTTTGGTTGCATCATGTGAAAGCAACATAGGCAGAACAGTTTAGGGCAAAGCCTTCAAATATTGCTATTTATTATTGTATCTTAATAGATTTCCTACAACCTACATTGGTATAAATTTAAAATGGTCATATTTTTAAATGTTAGTAAAAAAAATCTTTTAGTGTCTTTCAGTGTAACTCTTGAAATTGTGAATACTCAGCAATTATTTGCTGATAATGAGTTCTAATACTCTTTTTCAGATAAGAGTGAATGCTTATGGCCTGGGTATTATTGATAGAATGATTTGAATTTTCTCCACAATATTATTTTTATAAGATTAAGGTACTGCTTAGTGCATGTTTGAGTAATTAAGGATTTCATAGTATTTATACAGGTGCAAATCACTTGATTAAGATAAGTGGGTAAGACAAAGTCAAGAACATCTAACAGTTTATGCCTAAAATATGATACTTGATTTTTTTAAAAAAATGTATGTAATTACTGAACTTCTCCCTCCCCACTCCCAAATAAGCTTTTAAACTTATACATCTTAATTCACTAGATATTTATTGCTATTTTTAAAGATTTAGACTCTAGAATTAATACTATATACTTGTGATTATCTAAAACTTCAGATTATACATGTACTTTATATGTACTTTATATATTGCTTTACCCTTGAATTTCCAGCTGTCGTCAAAGCTGACTCCCCAACTTCTTCCTCCAAAACTCCTCAGTTTGGTTTGCTTTTTCTGCAAAAAAAATGGGCTTCCCTACATTTGCTTGCTATTTCATCATTCTATCCTGTTTATTTCTTAAGAGAAATATTATCTGTTTCTGTTTTCCTTCTCCTGTACAAAATAAGGAAGAGACTAGGTCTCATGATCAAAATGTCTGAATTCATCCATGTTCACATCAACCTTTTCACTTTGTCTTTTTTTAAGCTTGCTTTTCTTAATCATTTCTGTCTCCAGAGTTAAAAAAAAAGTCCTAATTTTTTGTGATATTTTATTGTACTATGTAAAGCTTTCTATTAATGGAGCATTTGAGAATTGGTTATAATTTAGTTATGGATAAAATGTAAAATTATGGGTTGAGAGCCCATGGCTGTATGATATGCAATATGTTCAGATGTAAATGATGGGTCTCTTGTTTCCCAGAGGGCAGCAAAAGAGTATCCATACTTAGATGGTGCTCCTAACTCATATATGTAAATGCATGTAATTTGCTCTACAAAAAAAAAAAAAAAATGCAAATAACTTTTGTTCGGTATATTTTTTGGAAGAGTAAATACAAATATAGTATCAGTATCAGGTTAAAAAGCTTTGTGTATATTTGCCCAACATGCAGATCTTTTTTTGTAGATAACTAAAGTTTATATGATCTAAATTAAGTGCTTTTTGGGTAAAAAAAAAATATACAAAAGAATGGAATTCTAAAGTATTAATGCTTTTGACCCATTTTTAAGTATCTCTTAACTTTTAAACAATAATATATGAATTTGATATCATGAAGTATGACAGGCAAAGTAGGTTATCCAAATAGGTTTAAAAGTAATTTTTCATTTGGTAGCTATCATTTTTATCATGAGCTAAATATTGTCTTGTTCATGAGATTATAAAAAAGTAGACATGAACAAGAAGATTTCTATTGGGAGTTTTTTCTTTTATAGAATTTGTATTCTGATTCAACTTTATTTACTGTCATTTAAGTATTAAGCTAAAATCAGAGTTTAAATAATGGCAGATGTTGATTAAGTACAGCATATGCTAATTTAGGTTTTGTATGATATAAAACCTGTTCTAACTGTAGTTTCACAGAATTTCCTTTGTCTTTAACTTGGAACAAAAAGGGATATGTCAGAGTTCTGGAATATGTCTTTGTCCAAATATTTTATCCACTTTATTATGTTTACAACTTGTATAAAGCAAAAGAATGTGTTTAATTATCGTGAGCAATATAGTTTTGCTCATATTATGAAGCTTGCCAAAAGAATAATAAAAGATGAATGAATCAAATAAAACTTGTTTGTTGAAACTGTCATTTCCTTAACTTGGTTAGAATTGAGGAACATAGAAAAGATCATTTTGCACTAGAAATTTACTCAACCTTGTTTTCTCCATATATAGAGTATAAAAGAGATTATAAAGAATCAATGTCTTTTTTGTGATGGAGAGTGTCATTAGCATCCAGAGAAACTGTAGAAACTGATTTGTATTACATTGTAATATTTTCACCTTTTGTTGTTTGTTTGCTTTTTGTTTTCTCCTTTTTTTCCCTCTTTGATCTGATTTTTCCTGTGCAGCATGATAATTGTGGAAATATGTATAGAAGAATTGCACATATTTAGCATATGTCAGATTACTTTCCCTCTATGGGAGGAGATGAGGAGAAGGGAGGGAGAAAAAAATTGGAACACAAAGTTTTCCAAAAAAATATATATTTGTGCATATATTTTGAAAATAAAAAGCTATTTTTTTAAGAAAAGAATCATGGTCTTTTAAAGGACTTAGGATTTTCAGAAATAAGAGAGCACAACATCTTAGGGGAAAATAATGACCATTTAAGCTGGGTTTTTAGGGACCAGGTTTTTAGGATGTCTTAAACTGGTGAAGATTCATTTAAGGTACATTAATTGGGAAGCTTATCTGGGAGCAGTGGATATTAAAGGAAGAAAGAAAACGGATGTGTAAGAAGAATTTTGGGCAAATGAATACTTGCACACCATTATTAATGTTATTTATTTTCTCAGTGCAGCTAGCTGAAAGCAAATCTGATCAGAAATAATTTAGATTTTTATAGTGTTTACTACTGACTTTTAGATATCTTAAAATACTGGACTTAACGTACCCAAAATTGAATTCAGCCTTTTCCTCTAAATTCTTTTCCCTTAAAGATAATGAAAAATGTTGATGTGAAAACTGGGACACTAATGTTTTGTTGGTGGCATTGTGAGCTGATTCAATAATTCTGGAGAGCAATTTAGAACTAGGACTAAAGGCTATCATACTCTGCATACTCTTTGATCCAGCAGTGTCTCTACTGCTATGGGTTTGCATCCCATAAAAAAAAGGAAAAGGACTCACATGTGCGAAAATGTTGTAGTGACAAGGAGCTGGAAACTGAGGGGATGCCCATCAAGTTGGAGAATGGCTGAATAAGTTATGGTATATGAATGTGATGGAATATTATTATTCTTTAAGAAACAAAGAGCAAACTGATTATAGAAAAACCTGGAAAGACTTACATGAACTGATGCTAAATGAAGTAAATAGAAACAAAAGAACATTGTACACAGCAGCAAGATTATGCGATGATCAATTCTGATGGATATGACTCTTCAACAATAAGGTGATTCAGGCCAGTTCCAGCGGTCTTGTGATGAAGAGAAACATCTGTACCCAGAGAGAGGATTGTGGAGACTGAATATGGATCATATAAGTATTTTCACCTTTGCTTGCTTGTTTTTTTCCCTCTCATATTTTTTTCCTTTTTTCCTTGATCTGATTTTTCATGTGCAACATGATAATTGTGGAAATATGTCTAGAAGAATTACACATGTGTAACCTAAAGTGGATTACTTGCTGTCTAGAGGAGAGGGGAGGTAAGTAGGAAGGGAGAAAAACATGGAACACAAGGTTTTGCTAGAGTGAATGTTGAAAACTATCTTTGTATTTTGAAGAATAAAGAACTATTATTAAATATATATTATTAGAAAAATAAATTCTTTCTCCTTCCAAATTTCCATATTAATGTTGAGGGTAACACTATCTTCCCAGGCTCACAACCTAGATGTCATCTCTATCACCCCCTACCCCTATGGGTCATTAAAAACCATTTTATTATCTAAAATTATTTTAATTTTTTTCTTTCTATTTAGACCATTAAACTCAGAATTTCTAAGGAGTCTTTTTTTGTACTATTGTGTAGTTCATAATTGTTTGGGAGATGTTTTCTTTTCTCTTACTATATCTTAGATGTTGTTACTAGTACTTGTAATATTCTGTTGTCTCTAAATTGTGATCGTTTTTGGGGGGCAGGTCTCTTGGAGAGCTTCTGGCGAGGCAGCCTTGGCTTTAGTTCCAGTTCAATAATCCCATAATGCATCCAGGAATTAAAAGTCTGGATCTTCTATTGTGTCCTTCAAAGTCTTGAATCTTTTCCTGTCAGAATGTCTCCAGCCAGCTTCAGTCTCTAGCTCTCTCTGAATCCAAAGCCTCCAGCCAGCACGAAGGTAGACATGGGAATGAATCAGACTCTGCCTCCAAGAGTGTGGGATTATATGTTTCCCAGAAGTCAATCCTAGTTGTGAATCTCCCACAAGTCCATGAGCAGGCTTTTTCTTTTAGACTTGTGAATCTGCTCTTGCCCAAGTGTCCCCAGCCAGCACCACAGAAGAATCTCAAATGACCCTTCCTGAATTCTGGCTCTTATATCCTCCCAGAGAATGGGCTTTATAAGAACTCCTTACAGAACTAATGAGCAAGCTCCTTTAAAGGTTTAGACTTCCTTTCAGAAGTCTAAAGGTATGAACCAAGTACATTACCTTGTAATCCTAACAAGTACTAGAAACGAAGTTGATTTTTCCAGATTTATTTTGCAGTCCTCAACTTTACCAAACCTATTGTCTCAATAATAACTTTGCTGATTCTAATTTTCAGATTCCCAAGTGAACCATCATCACCCTGGAGCAGGGATAGCTTTATTTCTTATTTACTTATTTTCATATCTTTATATCTTTAATTTCTTTCTCTTTTCTTATTATGTAAAGGGCTGAAACTGAATAGGTGCACTGGAATCAGACAACTGAGCACTTACGGCTACTTACCTATTGGACATATTTGGAATTTCTCTTCTCACAGTTAATGCTGGCTCAATGCTTGGGGTTGGGAGAATTGTAGGGAAGGATTAGGGGTCGGAGTGAGAGAGGCACCTCAGGAGGAAGAGAAAAGTGTGGAGATTCATGAAGATTCTAAACTCTAGAATCAAGGAAGGATTCTTGGCAAAACTCCTGGCAGTTTTGTCTGTCTCCTTCACTTCTCCCCCTAAAGACCAAGGACTTTTGCTTATTCTGACTCTGGCTAATTCTGAGGCCTCCAGGGAGCTAGTCCAGACTTCCCATTATTACTGTTGCTAACATATTTAGAATTATTAAATAGTATATGGGCTTTATAATTTGGGGACTTAAGTTCTGGAAGACCTTTAATTAATTTTATTGCTTTTTGATTCTCTTTTTCCAGAGTGTTTTTCACTTCCATGTATTTACATCCATAATCGGTGGATTAAAGTTTTTCTGTTCTGACAATTATTTCTCCCGGTCAGAATTTATAAATTCTGCTTATATAGTTTTTATTTCTCCTTTAAGCAATTCAAATTGTCATCCTATGATCTCTTGGAAATCCTCAGGTCCAGTTTATTTTCCTTTTGTTTTGCTATACATATTCATAGATGCCTAAATATTTTCCCGTTCTTTATTAATGTTGTTCGTGTTCATTTGTCTGTTATACATAAGATCTTTAACTGAGTTTTCTTTTTCCCAAGATCTTTGATAATTTCAACTTTCCCTCCCTTGCTCGTCCCTCTTTCTCCCCAATTTTCGCCTTTCCTTCCTTTCTGATCCCCTTTGATAGCAGTTCTCAAAAGTTGTCTCAGCCTTTCCCCACACTGGTGAATTCGTAGTTCTCTAAGCTCTTTCTGTTCTTCAACTGAGTTTTGGGAAGGATAGAATTGGCCCAGTTAAAATCTGGATTATTTCCTTCCACCTTTATAGAGTGTCACACAGTCCCCTACTGTAACGTGCTATTGTCTCCAGAAGCTGCCAATTGCTCTCTGGGAGGAGATCTGCTGTGTCAACTCAAATCTCTCTGATAGATTCTTCTTCCTGTAGCGAACCATTGTCTCCAGACAGTTGCCGTTAACTCTCGTCCAGAGAAGTGACTTGCCTTCCTGCAGAGAGCCGCGTCAAGCCTGGTCTAAAGCAGAAATTGACTATCTCTGGAGTGCTGCCCTCTTTATCCTCCCAGAGAATGGGCGTGGGATAATGCAAGGGCTTCTGGGAAGAATTACTTCAACCAATGAGCTTGCTCCTCCTAAGCATGCAAGCTCTTCCCCAGGAAAGGCCGGAACTAGAGAATTGTCAAGTACCAACTTAGCACTTAGTAAAAATCTAATATCTCATTATCTCATTAGCACTTAGTAAGAACCTAACATCTCCCCCTTTCTTTTGATTTAGAACATGGGGTGGTCATGACCTTGAAACATAAATCTATCAATAGGGGAGGCATTACACATAATTACATAGATTACATAAACACATAGTAACATAGTAACATAACACATGCTAGAAGTATGTAACAAATAACATGATGAAATAATCATAAATTGAGAATTTATAAACGTCCATAAGTCCATTGTCCATTAGTCTCATCCTGTGTTAGGAAATCCATTGATTCCTGCTGGTTTTTAAAGTTCTTTAACAGTCTTCTTAGCCATGCTCTTTCAGTGTCAGATGTTTCTTAGATTTTCTCTTTTGTTTTGAGGTCTTTCTCTTTTTCTGTCTCCGATGGACAAGGAGAATACAGCTCGTTGGCACCCATCTGATTCCTTTTCCATCAGTGGAGCTGCTTGCACTGGACACTGCCCTTCTGGTGGGTTATAAAACCTGTCTCCTGGAGCCAGTGCATCTTTGTAAAGAATTAGAAAATTGGACTTCCGGCCAAGATGGCGTCGTGGAGGCAGACAGCTGCTTGAGCTCCGCATTTTCTCTCAGAACTTACTTCATGACAAGCCTCAGAGTTAATGCTTAACCAGAAAAGAAACCCACAAATAATCACTAACAGAAGATATCCTTGAAATTCACCAGAAAAGGTCTGTTTGCTCGGGGGAGGGTCGAACAGACTGGGCGCAGACTGAGGGCAGGCAGCCAGAGTGAGACAGACAGCTCACAGAGCTCAGACCAGAGGGGGGAGGGATACAATCTCTGCCGTTTCTACAAAAAGACCTTTACCCCAGTGTGGATATTTCATCTTGGCAGCAAGCCAGGAGCAGGGAGAGGGTGTAAACACCGGAGGTGAAGATTAAAACCCCAGAAAACTAGTGTCTCTCGGAACCCCGCTACCCCCAACATGATATTCCAAAAGGCTAAGGAACTTGGTATGCAGCCAAGAATAACTTACCCAGCAAGAATGAGCATCGTTTTCCAGGGAAGAAGATAGACATTTAACAAAATAAATGAATTCCATCTATTTTTGATGAAAAAACCAGACCTACATAAAAGGTTTGATCTTCAAATACAGAACTCAAGAGATTTCTAAAGGTAAAAAAAAATCTTGAGAACTATATTTCTGCCATAAAAATATGTAAAGAACATGTGTATAATTTGTCCTAGAACTAGAGGTGGAAAGGAAATTATATCAAAAAAAAGTGTAAAGTGGTGGTACTACATCTCATAAAGAGGCAAAGGTAACCTATTATATCTGAGAGAAAGAAAGGAGGGAGATGAACTTAGTGTGTATCAATAGACATATTCGATTTATGGTGAAACTTCTTTCACTTCATTGAAAAGTGAAAGGGAAGGAGTAAGCTAAGGGGAAGGGAATACAGAAATTGTGAGGGAAAAGGAGTAAAATAAGGGGAGGAATTTTAAGGTGGGGGAGGGATACTAAAAAGGGAGGGCTGTGAAAAGCAAGTGGTGTTCACCAGTTTAATACTGGGTAGGGGGGTAAGAGGGAAGGAAAGGGGAAAAGCATAGCAGGGGTTAATAGGATGGCAAGCAATATGGAATTAGTCCTTCTAACCATAAATGTGAATGGGGCAAACTGCCTCATAAAGAGGAAGCAGTTAGCAGACTGGATTAAAAGTCAGAATCCTACTATATGTTGTTTACAGGAAACACACCTGAAACAGGGTGAGACATTCAAACTAAAAGTAAAAGGGTAGAGCAGAATCTATTATGCTTCAGGCAAAACCAAAAAAGCAGGAGTAGCCATCCTCATCTCAGATCAAGCAAAAACAAAAATTGATCTAATTAAAAGAGATAAGGAAGGGCATTATATCCTGCTAAAGGGTAGCATCAATAATGAAGCAGTATCAATATTAAACATATATGCACCAAGTGGTGCAGCATGTAAATTCTTAAAAGAGAAATTAAGAGAGCTGCAAGATGAAATAGATAGCAAAACTATAATAGTGGGAGATCTCAACCTTGCACTCTCAGAATTAGATAAATCAAACCACAAAATAAATAAGAAAGAAGTCAAAGCAGTAAATAGAATGCTAGAAAAGTTTGATATGATAGATCTTTGGAGAAAGCTAAATGGAGCCAGAAAGGAGTATACTTTCTTCTCAGCAGTTCATGGAACCTATACAAAAATTGATCATATACTAGGGCATAAAAACCTCAAAATCAAATGCAGTAAGGCAGAAATAGTAAATGCATCCTTTTCAGACCACAATGCAATCAAAATTACATTTAATAAAAAGCCAGGGGAAAATAGACCAAAAAATAATTGGAAACTAAATAATCTTATACTAAAGAATGATTGGGTGAAACAGCAAATTATAGACATAATTGATAACTTCACCCAAGAAAATGACAATAATGAGACATCATACCAAAATGTGTGGGATACAGCCAAAGCAGTAATAAGGGGAAGTTTTATATCTCTACAGGCCTACTTGCATAAAATAGAGAAAGAGAGGGCCAACGAATTGGGCTTACAACTAAAATTGCTAGAAAAGGAACAAATTAAAAACCCCTAGACAAACACAAACTTTGAAATTCAAAAAATAAAAGGTGAGATTAATAAAATTGAAAGTAAAAAAAAAATATTGAATTAATTAATAAAACTAAGAGTTGGTTCTATGAAAAAACCAACAAAATAGACAAACCCTTAGTAAACTTGATTAAAAAAAGTAAAGAGAAAAAGCAAATTGTTAGTCTTGAACATGAAAAGGGTGAACTCACCACTAATGAAGAGGAAATTAGAACAATAGTTAGGAGCTACTTTGCTCAACTTTATGCCAATAAATTCGATAACTTAAATGAAATGGAAGAATACCTTCAAAAATATAGCTTGCCCAGATTAACAGAGGAAGAAGTAAGTAGTCTAAATAGTCCCATCTCAGAAAAAGAAATAGAACAAGCTATTAACCAACTTCCTAAGAAAAAGTCCCCAGGACCAGATGGATTTACATGTGAATTCTACCAAACATTTAAAGAACAACTAACTCCAATACTATGTAAACTATTTGAAAAAATAGGGATTGAAGGAGTCCTACCAAATTCCTTCTATGACACAGACATGGTACTGATACCTAAACCAGGTAGATCGAAAACTGAGAAAGAAAACTATAGACCAATTTCCTTAATGAATATTGATGCTAAAATCTTAAATAAGATATTAGCAAATAGACTTCAGAAAATCATCCCCAGGATAATACACTATGACCAAGTGGGATTTATACCAGGAATGCAGAGTGGTTTAATATTAGGAAAACTATTAGTATAATTGACCATATTAATAATCAAATTAATAAAAACCATATGATCATCTCAATAGATGCAGAAAAAGCATTTGATAAAATCCAACATCCATTCCTACTAAAAACGCTTGAGAGTATAGGAATAAATGGACTATTCCTTAAAATAATAAGGAACATATATTTAAAACCTTCAGTAAACATCATATGTAATGGCAATAAACTAGAACCTTTCCCTGTAAGATCAGGAGTGAAACAAGGTTGCCCACTATCACCATTACTATTCAATATAGTACTAGAAACTCTAGCCTCGGCAATAAGAGCCGAGAAAGAGATTCAAGGAATTAGAGTAGGAAATGAGGAAATCAAATTATCATTTTTCGCAGATGACATGATGGTATACTTAGAGAACCCCAAAGACTCTGCTAAAAAGCTATTAGAAATAATTCAGAGTTTTAGCAAAGTTGCAGGATACAAAATAAATCCACATAAATCCTCATCATTTTTATATATTACCAACACAATCCAACAGCAAGAGCTACAAAGAGAAATTCCATTCAAAATAACGGTCGATAGTATAAAATATTTGGGAATATATCTACCAAAGGAGAGACAAGAATTATATGAGCAAAATTACAAAACACTTGCCACAAAAATAAAGTCAGATTTAAATAATTGGAAAGACATTCAGTGCTCTTGGATAGGCCGAGCAAATATAATTAAGATGACAATACTCCCTAAACTAATCTATTTATTTAGTGCTATACCAATCAGACTTCCAAGAAACTATTTTAATAACCTAGAAAAAATAACAACAGAATTCATATGGAAGAACAAAAGGTTGAGAATTTCAAGGGAAGTAATGAAAAAAAAAATTAAGTGAAGGTGGTCTAGCTGTACCTGATCTAGAACTGTATTATAAAGCAATAGTCACCAAAACCATTTGGTATTGGCTAAGAAATAGACTAGTTGATCAGTGGCATAGGCTAGGTTCACAGGACAAGATAGTGAATAAAAAGAGCAATCTAATATTTGACAAACCCAAAGATCCCAAATTTTGGAATAAGAATTCATTATTTGACAAAAACTGCTGGGAAAACTGGAAATTAGTATGGCAGAAACTAGGCATGGACCCACATTTAACACCACATACTAAGATTAGATCAAAATGGGTCCAAGATTTAGGCATAAAGAATGAAATCATAACTAAATTCGAGGAACATGGGTTGGTTTACCTCTCAGACTTGTGGAGGAGGAAGGAGTTTGTGTCCAAGGGAGAACTAGAGACCATTATTGATCACAAAATAGAAAATTTTGATTACACCAAATTAAAAAGTTTCTGCACAAACAAAACTAATGCAAACAAGATTAGAAGGGAAGTAACAAATTGGGAAAACATTTTTACAGTTAAAGATTCTGATAAAGGCCTCATCTCCAAAATATACAGAGAATTGACTTTAATTTATAAGAAATCAAGCCATTCTCCAATTGATAAATGGTCAAAGGATATGAACAGACAATTTTCAGATGCTGAAATTAAAACTATTTCCACTCATATGAAAGAGTGTTCCAAATCACTATTGATCAGAGAAATGCAAATTAAGACAACTCTGAGGTATCATTACACACCTGTCAGATTGGCTAAGATGACAGGAACAAATAACGATGAATGTTGGAGGGGCTGTGGGAAAACTGGGACACTGATACATTGTTGGTGGAGTTGTGAAAGAATCCAACCATTCTGGAGAGCAATCTGGAATTATGCCCAAAAAGTTATCAAAATGTGCATACCCTTTGACCCAGCCATACTACTACTGGGCTTATATCCCAAGGAAATACTAAAGAAGGGAAAGGGACCTGTATGTGCCAAAATGTTTGTGGCAGCCCTTTTCATAGTGGCTAAAAGCTGGAAGATGAATGGATGTCCATCAATTGGAGAATGGTTGGGTAAATTATGGTATATGAATGTTATGGAATATTATTGTTCTGTAAGAAATGACCAACAGGAGGAATACAGAGAGGCTTGGAGACTTACATCAACTGATGCTAAGTGAAACGAGCAGAACCAGAAGATCATTATACACTTCAACAATGATACTGTACGAGGATGTATTCTGATGGAAGTGGATATCTTCAACATAGAGAAGAGCTAATCCAATTCCAATTGATCAAAGATGGACAGAATCAGCAACATCCAGAAAAGGAACACTGGGAAATGAGTATAAACTGTTATTTTTACCTTCTGAATCCAATTCTTCCTGTGCAACAAGAAATTTGGTTCTACACACATATATTGTATCTAGAATATATTATAATATATTTAACATGTATAAGACTGCCTGCCATCTGGGGGAGGGGACTGGGGGAGGAAGGGAAAAAATCTGAACAGAAATAAGTGCAAAGGATAATGTTGTAAAAAATTACCCATGCATATGTACTGTCAAAAAAAAGTTATAATTATAAAATAAAATTTAAAAAAAAAAGAATTAGAAAATTAATGGTATAGTGAACTAAATTTAGAAGTTCCTTAGGACTACCTGTGGCTCCCCCTTTCTTTTGTTTTTGAAGGAGTGTCTTAATGTCTCTGTTTCTTCTCTCTACTATTTCCTGACCTTGTGGATTCCAGTAGTGTGTAAAATCTTATACTGCGCACAGAAGTGTGCAAAATGTTTAGAACTATATGCAGGTCCATTATCTGTTTTTATTTCTTGTGGCACACCCATAATTGCAAATGCTTGGATAAGGAATTCAGTGACCACTCGGGCTGTCCCTTTTGCTGTTGGCACTGCAAAAGTGAATCTTGAAAAGGTATCTACTACCACGTGGATGAAAGACAGACGACCAAAAGATTTATAGTGGGTCACATCCATTTGCCAGAGTTCATGAGGATTCTTCCCTGGAGGGAGTGTAGGAGAGTGGAAAGGAAGACAAGTTGTACAGCTTTTTACTATGCTCCTAGCTTCCTCTCTTGTGATTCCAAATTGTAAATGTAAAGCTTGATCAGCCTGATGATATTTAGAATGAGATTCTTGTGCTTCCTGAAATAAAGGACTACTGGCTAGCATGGTTAGAAGACTATCTGCCTTTGAATTTCCATCAAAAATAGGACCTGGAAGTCCACTATGTGAGTGGACATGCAAGATATAAATCTTGCCTGGATGTTTTCTCACTTGCTCTTAAAGTTCCTTAAAGAGCTGATAAATATTAGAGGCTGCAAATTTTATTTGGGCTGTGGCAATTCTTTGTACTACACCTACTGAATAGGCTGAATCAGTAATTATATTTACATCTCCTGGGTAATAAGTAAGAGCTAGCATGATAGCAAATAATTCATTCTGTTGAGTGGACTGAAAAGGAGTCCTGACTACTCTCTTTATGGTTAAATCATGAGAGTATACAGCACATGTATTCAGCTTCTATTTTCTATGTTTCTCAGTTGTCTGGCTCAACTGTAACGTGCCACAGTGCAATACCACTCCTTGCTACTGCTTTATTATTGCTGTTCTAGCTTGAGCTTTGCAAACCTATGCATCCCTGCTGGTGGGAGTACAATGGGTAATGCTACAGTGAGGTTGAGTCAGGAATGAGGGAACAGACTTTTTTTTCCCCATTGCTTCATTGAATTTTTACCTTGTGTGGGTTCTTGATGTTCTAGATAGCAGAGACAAATAAAATTGCTTTTTCTCCTATTTTGGAAATGTGTGACAGGCTGTAAGGATCAGAAAATATATCTAGTCCTCTTGTTGGTCATATCACTGCAAAGTTGGAGAGTAATGAGAATTTTCAATTCATGAGTAACTTACGAGAAGCAATTATTTAAAAGTGAAGATGCTTAAATTTATTATTAATCTGTTATTTTGGGCTTTGATTTATTGCACTAAAATGAAGTCATCTAAGAAAATACATTTTGAGTTAAAGATACAATTAGGGCTTTTTGTTTGTTTTATTGTGTTTTTGTTCTTTTTCCGAGTTCAAAAGTAAAGACTTTGATCTTGAGAATCATTTTTGTCCTTAAAGTGAATTGGGGGTTTGGGGGACTCAGGGTTAAAAGAAATATTAACCAGTGAGCTGATTTGTTTTGCTCTATCTCTGATTTACTTCTTAGAGCTAAGGAAGAAAAGTTTTCGTGAAAGAGCCATTCCTATCACTTCTGATATATATAAGCAAAGTTTCATTTGGATCTAGATAAATAAAAGTCACTTATGTCTTAGTTTGTAGAGGTATCAGGGAAAGTAGTAGCTCAGATAAGTTGGTAATTTGGAATGATAGAAGTAGGAAACGTAAGAAAGTGCTTGCAATAATATGGCCTTCTTTAATTCTGCGCTACAAAATCAAGTACAATTTGTTCATGCTGTACCAATGATGTCCTATAAATTGACTGTTATACCTAAGGTCTCTGAGTTTTCTTTATAGGGCAACTTTTAACTTATGTGTGCATTTGTTTCCATCTTTCTTCCAAAATCCTGAAAGTTTTAAAATTGTAACCTTGGTTCTAGGTTGAATCAAGCTATGTAAATGTATTTAGAAGTTCTCAGAATAAGTGATAAAAGATTTAAGTGAACAGAGGTTGCATTTCGGAGCATACTTGATATTGCAGAGTGAAGTAACAGTAGTTAAAAAAAAAAATTTATCCTTCACAAATTGCATGATTAAATGGCTCATTATCTCCCTTAGACTCAGTGAGATAAGTATTTAGTATATATTGCAATGTATTTATGGAATTTAATAGATGGTGGCAGACTTCTCTAAGGACTGTTGCCAGAAACTAAAATTAGTTACATATGTGGTAGTGTTTAACCTTGTGCTTCTAAGATTATAGTTTGAAAAGCACATGCTAATGATATTTTGGTTTAAGATTAAAAAAAAAAATTGATTTGTTTCAGTTTAGAAGAAATCTGAATTCAGGACCAGGCTCTGCCACTTAGCTAACTCCTGAATGACCTTAGGTTATTTGCTTCTGTTTTTTCACTTAGAGGATGAAGAGTTTGATCCAAAATATTAACTTTGTAATTTAGCCAAATGCCTTCTTAGTTTAACTCACATATGGTACTTCTTTGTACTGGGTTATCCAGATAGGTGGAACTGCATTCCCTTTTTACCTCTACCTCAAAGAATCCTTTATTTATTTCAAAATTTAGTACCAGAACCATCTTCAGTACAAATTTTCTTGATTCCCCCTCATTGTTTTTATTTCTTCAACTTTGCGTTTATTTTGTATGTTTTATATATACAAATTATCTCTCTAACCAATAGAATGTTGAGGCAGTTTCATTTTTGTTTTTGTATTATCAGATACTCATTTGTTAGATATGTATTCATGCAAAATTTATTCAGGTATGGTTTGGGCTCAATAGCTTCTAAGGCCCTTCCACTTTTCAAATAATGTAATTCTTAGGAATTTCAAAACCAGTAGTAATGTTTTTATAAAAATACAACTTCTCAAAGTGATTATCTTGAAAAGGACAAATCATTTAAATCAGTCATTGCTGGTATATTTGTTAAAAATCAGTCATTACTCTTGTAATCAAACCTTGCATAATAATTGTACAAATACAATTTTGCTTTTAAATTAAATTTTTTGGATTGTCAAAAGTTTTGTTTTTTTTTTTCTCTCTTCACATTTTCTTTCATACTGGGAACAAAAAAGAAAGAAAAACAAATATTTATAACAAATAAGTATGGGTCAAACAAAACAAATTCCTATATTGGCCTTATCTCAAGATGGTTCTTATTATATATATTAGTTCATCAACCCAGTTTGTAGATATTTAACTTTTTCTTTATTGATCTTTTAGAACCATGGATGATCATTAATGTAAACTTTAAGTCTTTCAAAATTGATTGTTTTTATAATATTGACATTATGATATAAATTGTCATTCTGTTCTCATATCACTGCATCACTTCATTTATGTAATTTCTAACTTTTCTGAGATTTTCTCTTATAATTTCTTATAAAACAGTTCCATTACATTCATATACTATAATTGTTGTCATTCCCAAATTGATGGGCACCTATTTAGTTTCCAGTTCTTTGACTTTACACAAAGAGTTGCTATAAATATTTTTGTACATATGGAAACTTTTATTCTTTAGTCTTTTTGATGGGATAGATACATATGATCTGTTTATTTCTGTTATTGCATCAATTTGGCTATATTATAAATTAAAGCATTACTGGGGTTTTAGAAAAAAAAAAGTCTCATATAATTAGCTTGGAACATAGATGCTATTTCTGTTAAGACTATGTCATTCCCTAATCTTCTCTTGGCTAAAGATAGTTATTTTGTAATTAACATTTGCTTTTATGACTTGACTTGTTTATAATTATCTTTTTTAAGTTCAGTATACTATCCTTACATGGTAGAATACAGAACTAGTTAAAGTCCTATATGAAACCAGTAGAATTGAAAAATTATCTACTATTTACAAAAGTAACCAATCCAATAAAAAATAGTTAAGAGGATAGGAAGCTTTAGGGATTAACATAAGGGAGATGTGCATGTCTAATTTGATGTTTGATTGTCTCCTTAAGTCCTGAAGAATAATCTTTAAGTCGTATTTGTAATTTTTTTTTGTCAGAAATGACAATGAAGTTTTATCCTATTCTTTTTATGAGGAAGGTATATGTTTTGCAAACAGCATATGGGGATAGTATGTGGGAGAATGTGAATGAGAGGAAAATAATATGGAATAGTCATATTACAAAGGATGTCTGCTACATAACCAAAGTGCTTCATTGGTATTGTCTTAGTGAAAAATGGAAACACTTCCACCATGTTAGGTGACCTCCCTGTGGTCAACTTTTGGGAAAACATGGACAAAGGTGTGCAGGTATGGATAGAAATCTGAATTGTTGGAGGGAATTCTTGAATCAATGAAAAATCAGTTCCATTAGAGTTTGTAGATACTAAAATTAATAGAAATAATTTCATTTATTTTTATTTTGTCTGCCAATCCTATTTATTTTTCTTTTTAATTATGTGCTATGAGACTATCATAGTAAGCTATTGCTAGACCTAAACATATGTTTAGTTAAAAGATTGAATGTTTTTGGAGAAAATTTCCAACAAGCAATCAAATTGAAGATTATTAGAGAAGTATTATGAAGGGGAGAAAATGGGTTGATGGACTAAATGAAATTTTTAAAAATCTGTAAACTTTCTTTAATTTTCTTTCAATTGGAAATATCTATTAACTCTAGGCCTTCCCTGAAATATAATTTGAGAAATTCATTCTTATTGTATTGTAATTCTTTTAAAATTATAATCTAATTATGGTATCTCTTTTAACTCAGTTAATCAGGAATATTCAATTAACCAACCAATAACTACTTATTAAACACCTACTTTGTGTCAGGCATTATGCTAAATGCTAAGGATACAAAAAGAGACAAAAAACAAAAAACAGCCCCTTTCCTCAAGCATCTCATTCTTCAAGTGTGCTGGATTGGAATATCTAAAATGTACTTCAGCATCAATTGTTCCTCCTACCCCATTTTTAAACTTTAAAGTTTCAGTTAAAGATGTGTCTTTGAGGAGTTTCTATATCAGGGGTCTCATTCTTCCTTCGTTCTTACCCCTTCTGTACTAGAGATATGGAATTAACTGCTTCCTACCTTCAGAGTGTTGACAGTTTCAGTATACTATCATTTCCATGACAACACTATTTTTTTGATCCAGAACTTCTAAAGTCCATGTCATCTGAACTTTGATTTCTGGGTCCATTTCCATCTCTCTTTCTTTAGCATATTTTCAGGCCATGAGTGAGAGACTGTTACTCAGGGCTGTGAAGGGTGAAAAAGCCACAATTGTTGTGCTACGTGGGAAGAACCTTATGAAGGTGCCCACTTTGGTGAGGAAACTGTATCACCTCAAGACTTTGGACCTCATGTCTAATCATATCTCCAAACTCTGCCCAGAATTTTGCAGCTTGACTCAGGTGAGATGTAGAACATATTTCTAGGTTGCAAAATAGGGGAAGAAAGAGGAAGGACAGTAAGAATGAAGATTTGTCCCTACTACTTAGCTCCCTGAAGATTGGTATAAAGGGAGGTGGGGAGGTCTGTTTTCTCCCATTGGATATGAATTCTAGTAGAGAATTAGGATCTTTCAGCTTTTTTTTTTTTTTTTTTTTTTTTTTTCTTCTGTTTCTTGGCTGACATTTTGAAGCATGGGAGGAGTCCTAGAAAGCATTCATCTTTCCAGAGGCTAGCATCTGGAAAGAGGTCAGAAGTCCCAGATCTGCTTATCTACCTTGGAGGTTCGCATCTGGAAATATGTAGGAGTATCCCAAGGATGCCTTCCATCTGGAAGGAAAAGAAACTTTCCAGGAGGAAGGTTGGATTTTTTTTCCCCTTTGCCTACAACAGACCAATCTTTGAAATGGAGTTTCAGTGGGGAGATTGAAGAAAGGAATATTCACTTTTTTGATGTTTTATTTAAAAGAAAGTTAATATTTAAAATAAAGAATATTCTTCATAAAGAGAACTGATTAACATGAATGGATCCCAGAAACATTGTAAACATTTATTCACTTCTAATAGTAAGATGCTCCAACTGTTAAAAATCTTGAGGTTGGCACAAAGAGAACAAGGATATTTTTAAATTCAATTCTAAATTTTTTTTTTCAGCACAAGAAGGATCTACAATTCAATTCCCAATTCATTATAGTATATTGGTTTTAATTTCATGGTAATTTAATTCTATAGTAATTCCTCAGTTATTTAATTTCATTATAATAAATATTTCTTGATAATCTTAGTTATCTAAACTTTTTCCTATACCTATTTTGACATTGGCTTGATTAATTATTTCTTTAGGAATAAAGATTCTCCACAGTGGAATATTTCTTTTGAAAAAAAGAAACATCTTCATAAATTATGCAAAAAAACAGTGTTGGTATATATACTTGTGGTTCAGCAATGATGTTTTCTTCTAAGTTCTGCAAATGCTTAAATATCATCAAGCTATGGAGGGTTCCAACTATACTTTTGCACTATACCTTAATAGAAAAAGAGAGTTTAAGCTATATATCTAAGGTTTGATCTTCTTCTTACCAAATTCCAGTCAATGAATGTGTATAAAAATAGCAAATAAATCCATTTTTCCAAATTTTCCAAGGAAAACAAATCAGAAAAAGTATATATGTAGAAATATAATACCAGATAATATAAAATGAAAGAATTCTTCATTTGGGAGTGATATAACTCAGTTCAACCAAGAGATACTCAGGTCTCACCTAAAGGGAAATGGTTCCTCTAAATGTTAGCTTCTTCTCAGGGTCTTTCTTCCTCTCTGGAACTGAAGAAAGTCTAAAATGGTACATTTCTATTGAATCTAGAAGCCAGAGTAAAAGAACCTTTTTTCCTTCAAGTTCTCATTATTTTTACCTCTCACTTAAGTAGAGGACATTAAGTTATCAATTTCCACCAATGAGGAAAGTAGCTTTAAAGCTACAGTAGTACTTCTGTCCTAGGTCAAAACTCTTTGTGGTTCCTTGCAAAGCATAGCTGGGGCAAACTTAAAACCTGTAAATCTATAGCATAAACATAAACATTAGTGCTTTAAACAGGAATGATTTTCTTGGCATACCAGTTAACCAATTTATAGCATCATTGAAAGGAAAATAAAATAAATATGCATTAACAGTACATATAGTAGATATGGTACCATAAAGAGCATTATCTTAGAAGATATTACAATGACAACATTCCTAACTATATGTAGGATAGAACACATGCATATTTTAAAAGTTCATGCATATCCATAGAACACAGCAATCAATCAAAAGCAAAGCAAAGCTAACTAGTGTAGCAATGACTTATTGCTTATACATAAAATACAACTTAATTATGAGCATTGGTGTAGGTACAAAAAAATTAACAAACATTGCTACAGCACTAGCACAAAATATACTCAACATTGCAACAACAACAACAAAAACAAAACAAAACAAGACAAAACATACTGAAACAGTAACTCCATAGTACATCTATAAGCATGCATTGTTAAATGCAATTAGATGCAAACTACATTTTACCTGGGCAAAGTCAAGTACTGTCTCCTAGATACAAATGTTATTCTATCTTCAAATTTATAATACCATAATTTATGATGGACTTAGTTTATTTTGTTACTGGCCTATCTCTCCCTGTATTTGAATTGGTAGTTGGTATGAGCTGATCATAAGGAGTATTATAGACTCTTATCTATTCTTGGGCTGGCATCAATGCCAGGCTGACAATGTTTTCATGATGTGGGGGTTGAATCTGTTCCCTAAGAGTAGTTTGGGGCAAGAAAGGAGTTGCTTTAGGATTTAATTCTCCTTTACAACAAGAATATATAGTTTTCCCCCCACTGGTTTCATGACTTTAGCACCTATTTCTGAGTCAGAAAATCTTTGTACAGCTGCTGGACTGTCATTTTTTCCTCGGCTTTTGCTTAAATGAATATCATTCTCTCCATTTACATGTTAGAAAATGCAACTTTTCTATAGGTGAGAGATTGCGATGAAAACTCCTAATTGACCTCTCTTCATTATCTAGGGGTATTTTATAAATAGGTAAATTGCCTAGCCTCTCAACAATTTTGTATGGGCTAAGGTTCCATCTGCAGTTTAATTTGTGAGTCTCTTGTTCCCCATAGTGAATTCACTAAAGTGTTTTCCATAGTGAATCACTATGTAGGAAAATGTTGAGATGACTGAATTCTTAGGGAGGAGGGGCTTCATTCCTGAATTTCCAAGCTCATATCCTGATTCTTCTTATCTCTAAATTCCTTTCCCATTTCCTATCTTTTAAAATTGAAAATGATGGCTTTTGCTTTCAGTAATCTTGTGAAAATAGAAAATAATGTAATATAAAATCTTTATAGCTTTTGAATATGTTGTGCCATAGCATAAATATACTCATCAATTGTTGGAAATTTAGAATGGCAGGGTTTCAAGAGTTAGGTTGGGACTTGTCATTGGACAATTCATCTGAGTGATGACCCAGTTTTATAGGCAACCAGATAATAGATTGAGCACTGGACCTAGAGTCAGGAAGACCTGAGTTCAAATGTAGCCTCAGACACTGTGTGACTGGGCAATAAATCTATTTAATCTCTGCCTGCTTCACTCTCCTTATTTATAAAATAATGACTGCCATCAAAGCAAGAGCCATCATTTCAGGATCACATTTTGTTACTCTATATTCAGAAAAAAAAGACATAAAGCAGAACAGGTGATGAGATCTCCCATAGGCAAGTCCATGAATGAATGAGAAAGCATTATTAAGTATAGTCATATGACAGGAACTGTTCTAAACGAACCTACAGACACAAAAATCAAGTTTTGTTCCTCCTATCTTGATCATGAAAAGTGGGACTGACCTGAAATAACTCAACAATCACAAAGACAGGGTAACCAAGAGTGCTCAGTTAGGATCCCTCACCTACCCTTCACAGAGGTCCCAGAGAGGTTGTTTCATGCCAAAAATATGGAGCAAGAATGGCAGCTATATGTCTTTTTAACATGACACAGTTCCCTCAGTTATCAGGAAATCAAGTGGTATGCATTTGGCATCTATGTCATTATCCCCAAATCTGGAAAATTGTTTGGGGTTCTTAGGAGGTTCAAGCTTTATTATTTCAAACCTCACCCCTGCATATTGCCTTGAAGAGCACCAAAGGAATCTATAATGGAGGCAAAATTCATTAAGTCCTATACTGAGACAAATCTCAGATTTTCTTCAGTGGGCCTATAGATCATAATCACTCTGAAACAGAAACTTATGTAAATATGACAAATGACATTTTAGCCATTTATCATCTTTTGGGGATGGTCTTTTCAAACCTTGAGCACATCGACATCTGTCTTCAGTTGTTAAATATGCAATCACAGCTGACTTTCTAAGTCAATAGTCCAGTACAAGCCCCAGTGGAAAAATTCTAGATTCAGAGGACCTGGGTTCCTTTATCACTCCTTTGTGACCTTAGATAAGTCACCTTCTTTGAGCCTTAATTTCCTAATTTGTAAATTGAGGGGTTGGGCTCAATCACATTTTGAGGTTCATTGCACTTCTAAATGTAGAATTTTATTATACTACAATTCATGATATGCAGGTAGAAGCAGAGAGACTACAGGGTACAAGGCTCTCTCATGTCAGGGCATCCAATCATCTGAAGACCCTATCCCTCAGTATTGGAACTCCCATATTAGAATAACCACAAGGCTTTTCTGATCCAATTTTGCCAACTATGCCAAATATTGTGGGCCTGATTCAGGCTGGTCTGGTGGTTCAACCTCAGATCGAAATGTAATACTTGCCTACTATATAGGAGAGGATAAACTGAAATTTACTTAATAATATCTAAAGAACATTCAGGAAAGATAGTGCACTGATTCCAGAGAGTCAGTTCTAGTTCATTTGGGTATAGCTTCCTGTCACATCTAGGTAGATCCCTTGGTCAGCAGGATATGCTAAACCATCTCAACTTTTTATGTACTGGACTTTTATACTTAAGTGACTGGGAAGATATATCAGTGGTTCAGTAGTCATTTGTTCAATCCCTGTTCTCTGTCCCTACCTTCACCCTCCCACTACTTGATCCCTTATTCTAATCCCTTTTAACATGCCCACTTCTTTCCCACAACTCTTCAATGTCTCATTCTATAATTATCCATTTATACTGTGTTCTCTGGAATTCTTGCTCCTTAGGTCACAAACTTGCTTTCATCTTATAATTTTCCTTTCCCACTCTTATCTTCTCCTTACATGGAGACCTAGTTCCCTCCTCTAGCAAGTCAGCATTGGTCTCACTTTCACTCATATCCTAGATTTTTTGCTGATTGTGATTTAGAATTTGAAATATTCATTTCTCTCTATTTCCACTTCCAAGCTCTCTCCTACCAGCACTAATCAGCAACTTCTCTTTGATGTTTGTTTATTTAATCACTATCACTTAATCAAGATTCTGTTGATTGTTTTCCCTCAACAAGATCATTTTTTCCCCCACAAAATCCTGAGTCTGGAATCAGTAAGGCCCCAGTTTAAATTTGGCCTACTGCACTTACTAGCTTTGTGACTCTGGGCAAATCACTTTGCCTCAGTTTCTTCATTTGTAAAATGGGGATTATAATATCACCTACATGCTTATTGTGAAAATCAAATGAGATAATATCTGTAAAACATTTTGTACATATTAAGCACTTAATCAATGCATGTTTCCTTTCATCTTTCCCTCCAGATAACATTCTTATCTAATCACAAGATTGGAAGAAATGGTTTAACTCTATGACAAAAGTCAGAATCCTAAACTACAAATCTATAGTTCTGAAATCCTCTTTTCCCTTTAAAGTAAAAATCATGACAATTTTTTGCCCAACCCTGGGTGAAGGCTGGAGAACATCTTTCCCCTCTCTGATCAGCAAACCTATTGCTTTTTCTCCTTGGACCTTGTGACTCCCTCATACACCTGTTTGTATCTCATATTTAAACATTTCCCTTGGTTTCTGTTACTTTGGTACTTTTCTAATTTCCTGATACTTTTTAAATTTCCCATGATTTCTCAGAGATTACTGATAGTATTCCTATGATCACTTTTGCCTCTGGATAAGTAGACATGGATAACTGAACTCACATGAAATGGCTTTGTGGTTGCCCTGGAGTATCTGATATTTTGCAACTCCATTTGGGCAAAGGTGGCTTGTTATTTGAAATGGCTAGGTGTGTCTTTGACTCTTCTATCATGTTTGGACTCCAATTCCCCCTTTTAAATCCAGAATGATGTCATTATTAGGCATATATTCTTCTTTTACATTCAGTTTTATATTCATAGTCTTTTTAAGCCTCACCAGTGTCATCTTAGGCCAAAATGTTTCCTTTTTTCTCCCTTCTTCTTTAGGTTTATTCATGATTATACATGTAGAATTTCATTTCTAGAGTATTCCTTGTGAAGCATATTCCTTTGTAGATTTTCCTATGATTCTAAGACAGTGGTATGCTGGAGTCAGTTCAGACCTAGATTGTTGAATCTTCAATATGAACTTTTAGCAGAAACTGTCGGAAATTGCAAGTCATGATTTAATTTATTGTTTAGCTGTCTAGACTTAAATAATGAAGAATATATTAATATCATTTAAGCTACATACACTAAAAGTGTGGTGTGAATATTTTTTGGGGGAAAGCTGATTATTAAACATTACCAGAATAACACTATTCTAAATGTATTAGGGCTGTCTTCCATTTGTAGCATAGGAGTGTTATTTTGTGGCTTAAAGGGAATTAGTAGCTCTAGCCTTTTTTTTCTTCACCTTTTTTCAAGGGAGACTTTAATTCTTGGAAGAAGAAGTAGTAAGGAGTTGGGGCTAGAGGCTAACCATTCTTTTTTCCATAGAGAGAAATAGTACTGAACTAGAAAGGAATTATCTGTTCCTCTAAATTTTGCTTATGAGAAATGATTTTAGATTCAAACTAACTTCTGGTTGCTTTCTTATTAATGTGGGAAATAGGATCTCAAATTTTATATTTGAAGTGTGATCCCTTTCTTACTAAATACTAGTTTCATAATGATGGCTGTCTATTGTCTTTCATGATTGAAGAGGACCAAAATGACATCACTATGTTGGGTTCAAGGGACAGTATGTCTGACAGGCCCATCAGACTATTATGAACTCAGGAGACTCCCCCACAGGTTGGGTACAAATAGTCTATATGAATATTTCAAGTGGAAATGTTTCTAAATTCATGTCTCTCAAGTTTCTTTTGAGCTACTGCAACTCTGCTTATAGAACATGGCACTTTGATGAAGTCATACTATACTGGATGGTTCTATACTAGTGCTTTGCATGCCTCACAATCAATTCCAAAGTTCTTCAGAGAGACCTTGAAAGTGACCTTGTGTCTCCTGACCTGCTTGTAAACATTTACCTTGTGTCGGTCTTTTAGATAAAGGTGCTTTGGGCTTTTGAACTATGTGGCTAGCCCATCAGAGTTGTATTCTCTCTGCAGGACAATCTGATTGTTTGGAAGTCTTAGCTTGTAGCCTTTTCAAATTAAATAATTTATTATTAGTATGGTAGATGACCTTGATGCTATTTTTGTCCTTGTCAGAGGCATTTAACAATAATGCAGAAAATACCATCCTAAGAAGCATCAGGACAAGCTCACAGATCTGCTTCACTTCATGGGTGATTGGGAAAGTGTGAGAACATTGTCCATTATCGAGAACCTGGGCAAGTACATCATCACGAAACTGATGTACAATACTGATGAACTTCTCTGGATAACCACATTTTAAAAATAGCATTTTATTATTTTTCCCCAGTTACATGTCAAGGTGTTCATTTTTACAAGATTTTTAGTTCCAAATTTTTCTCCCTTCCCTCTCCCCTCTCCTCTCCTCTTGACAGTAGACAATTTAATACAGTTTATAATGTGCTATCATGCAAAGCACATTTCCAAATTAATCCCAGTTGTGAAAGAGGAAATAGACCAAAAAGGGAGGGGGGGAGGGAACACAAGAAAGAATAAAGTGAAAAAAAAATTTGTGCTTTGACCTATATTCTGGGTCTATCAGTATTTATCTGGTTATGGATGGCATTCATATCCTTTGTACTTGTCTGGGATCCTTGTGTTGCTGAGGAGAACTGAGTCAATCACAGTTGATCATCACACAATGTTTCTAATATTGTGTACAATGTTTACCTTGTTCTGATCATTTCACTTTGCATCAGTTTGCATAAGTATTTCTAGGTTTTTCTAAAATCTATCTATTCATCATTTCTAATTGCACAGTATTTTTCCATTATATTCATATACCACAACTTATTCAGCCATTCCCTAATTAATGGACATATCCATAATTTTCAGCATTTTGCCAGGGGCAATAAAATTTTGCCATAATTTCCACAAGCCCCTATCAAAGGCCTTGGTTAGATGGACAAATGTGTACAGACTTTTGTTTTGTTTCTGGAATTTCTCCTGGAGTTTTTGGGGCAACAATCACTATGTAGACTATTTCTTGGCCCTTTCTGAAGTTATTGTGACTCTGAATGACTTTCTTCCAGGTGACAGGATTAGTTGATTAAAAAGGGCTCTAGCAAGAATCTTTTCAACCATGACGAAAATAGAGACAATCCCTCTCATCCCATGATTATCAGACTGCCTTCTATTTCCCATTTTTTAATGGAGCTGAACAATGGAGACATCCTTGAACTCCTGGGGAATAACCTCCTCTTGCTATATAACTTGGAAAATTTCAGTATCTTTTATATGAGAAATGAAGTCTCCACCTTGTAAATCTCTACTAGAATAGAATGCTTTGCCACATGAGAGTAGTCTAGTGGAATTCAAAATCTCTTCTTTAATTAGTAGTTTAGCTGGAGATGGATTGACTGCAACCTGAACTTGGCTTCAACATTTATTGATGATGGTCTGTGGAGAACACTAAAGAAGTGATTGGTCCAACTCTTCAGAATGGTTTTTTTTTTTTAATCACTGATCAAGTTGGCTCCATCATTGCTGAGTAACTAAAATGCACTATATGTCTTTGGCCCATAAATAACATTTAGAACATCATAAAATTGCTTTGGATTATTACTATCAGCTTAAAACTGAATTTCATTTTAAGCTATCACTTCTTTTCTGTTCCATTGTTGCCAACCAGGTGTCATCTCAACTTTCCCTCCAAATTAAGTTCACTTTAGGAAAAGTCTAATTTGTTGACTTTAACTCTTCTAGTAGTCTCTTGCCTTGGAGCCACTCTTTTTGTTCAATGCAAATGTTTAACTTGGAGAGGATAAGTTTATGATTGGTCCAGTGCTTTGTGTTACATACCACTTCATCACTCTCATATTTTGTCTGTCTCTGCTTAGTAGTAAAGCATAATCCATTAAATGGCAATGTTGGGGGTTAGGAGTGATGATTGGGGGAAGATGGAAGAGAGGTCAGAAATTTCCAAATGTTCCAAATTTCCCCCACAAACAAAACAACTGTACCTCAGGGTGAATGTAGACCAGGGAAAACCAAATAAGACTTGAGTCAAAACAGGAGTCTTACTGGGACAACTGGATGAGACCTGAAGAGCTCTTAAAGAAGGATTAACTGGTATAAAGGGTAAACACCTCCAGGCTAACTCCAGTGAAACATCAAACAAATAAGGAGCCTTGGGGCTAGCTGGATTCTGAGACAGTCTCAGTACAAACAACAGGAGCTTTCACCTTTGGGACAATTTTGGGAGTTGGGGGATCTGTGTCTGGGAAGACTAACCAAACTTCTGCTGATAAGCAATGTCAGGTCCAGCTGTGCTACAGAGATGTGGCCCTGGGTGAGAAGAACCCAGCACATCCAGTGAGTGCAGAAACCATGGAGCAGAGTAGCTGCTGGCTGGAAGCACTTATAGAGGGTGAGAATAGGGAAGATCCCCATTTTCAGAGGAGGATACTGAAGTTTAAAAAGTCTCTTCTTTTAAAGAACACTTGTCCCCCTAAATTTTATAGAACTCAAAAGACTTTAAATATTAAATGAAAGAAAAAAAAAAAGCATAATTCAATTATTTGAAAGCTATCCCCCCAAAAAGAACCTTGACACAATTAATAAAAGAAATAAAGTTGTCCTGAGCAAGAGGGAAACATAGAAATAGAAAAAACAATCTATCATTCATCACTTTAAAAAGATCCTATAAGGAAAACATATAGGAATAGTATTACTAAATTTTGAAACCCCCAGATCAAAGAGAAAATTTTACAAGCAACAACAACAAACAATTCAAATATGGTAGTGAAAAGTATTTTGTAATTATATTTGTGTAATTCCTGGGTCTTAGCAAATAGATACCTAAATATTTTATTTTTCTACAGTTATTTTAAATGGAATTTCTCTTATATCTTACTTCTGGGCTTTTTTTGATAACATATAAAAATTCTGATGATTCATTTATAGGTTTATTTTATGTCCTGCAACTTTGCTAAAGTTAATTGTTTCAAGTAGTTTTTTCAACTCTAGGATTTTCCATATCATTCACATATCATCTGCAAAGAGTGATAGTTTCATTTCCTCATTACCTACTCTAATTCTTCCTATTTCTTTTTCTTTTCTTATCATTAGAGCCAACACTTCTAGTATAATATTGAATAATAGTTGATGATAATGGGCATCTGTTTCACCTGAGTAGAATTTATTAGAAAAAAAAAAAGTAGGGCTAGTAATCATTGATTTCAAAAAAGTTAAACTTTCAAAATATTCAGCCAAGAGAGAAATCTAAATCATGTGTTAGCCATATTAATATTGTTTCAGATGTATGTGTATTTGTGTCTGTAGAGAAGTTTGTGTTTATATGTATATGTGTTCATAAGTGTGTCTGTGTGTGTGCATATACATGTATGCATAAATATATTCCTGCTTAATTGTAGCCTGCTTAGAGCATGGCGGTGGAGAAAGGGGAAAAAAATAAAGTAAAAAGTACATAGCAGAGAACAAAAGAAAACCAACAAGGAAACAAAGATGGTCCGTTATGAATACAGTGTATTTAATTATATATGCTTTCTTGAAATGGAAATTTATTGTTACATATTTTGAATACTCCCTGTTTGGGAATTCTGTTGGGCACATGACAATTTTTTTTTGTATTTTTTTCTTTTTCTGACTTTTTCAATTTTGTTTTTTCTTATTTTGAATTTAAGTTTAAAATAAAGAAAAATACTTTCCTACAAGGAGCAATTACTCTGTCGATCACTCCTTGTGGTAGGCAAACAAACTTGATAACTAGATTAGTTTTGATTACAAAACCCACATCAGCTTCACAATGCTTCCCATCATTTTGGCCACTCCAGAAAAACATGTATCCAGTTTTTTCACTTAGGTCTGCTATTTGGATGTGGTACCTACAGATCTCTTGTAACAAGAGAGATTTAGATTTGTCTTTCAGGTTTATAGGATTTCATGTTGTTCATAAGTGTGCACATATTTCATATACCAAATGGTGAGTGGAACCATTTTTGAAAAAAAAAAAAAAAGTAATTTTTTTGTGTTTTAATCTCAAGATGGAATTTCCATCTGCCACAATAAACAAGTTTGGGTGAAACATACACTATTTAGGGCACCTTTTTTAGTCCCTTATTTAAGGAGGTCCTTGAAAAGGGCTGCTCTGGTACCCAAGGGGGCTGCCAAATTCCACTGCTGCTTGAGTCTAATTAGAAGATGATTCTATGCTCTTTGTCATCTTTATGTGGCGTTGTGACCACAGCTCCCAGTGTACCTGCACCTGATGTTTTGTTCCTCATCTGTCACCACAGGACTTTGAGATAGGTAAAAATGGTAATATGGTATGAGTGATGTCTTTTGACTCACACATAAATTGGATTTAAGTGAAGCAGACTTGAAAAAAGTCATTGGTCTCACTTCTCCAAAGTTATTAGAGTCCAGTGGTAAGACAAAAGTCAAGATGACTGGTGATGGTTCAGGAAGCAATGGATGACATTGGTGTTTTCTATGTCCAACCAAGTTCTAAGTGCTCCACGGTGTCTACTTCAGCTGCCTTCATGCCTATTGGAACAAACAGTCCTTATCTGTCCATTCCACTGGGGGAAGATTTCAGATGTCTGTTGTAGATACTCCTCTATTTCACCAAAAGATTTGAGACTCCTTAGTGATGCTTATAGTTATTGATTTGTTATGGTTTAGCCAATCTACCAAAGCCGTTTACTATGGTATGATTACTGCTCATGCTTCTTGGAACCACAGGCAAGAGAGCTAGATAAACCAGGTAAATATCAAAGATGGAAAGTAATCCTAAAAAAGGTTTGGCAACTCTCATACAAGAAGTCCTAGTCTTCCTTGAACACCTTAGACCCTACCAGTTCTGAATGAACTCATAGTGAATAACAACAACAACAACAACAAAAAATCCAGTTATTCAATTAGCAAAACAGAAATCAGAGAAAGTATATTTAGAATATATTTTTTTTCCTATTAGGAATGGCATACTCTGCTCAACTAAGAGGGCTCTAGATTTTACCTAACAGTAACTTCCTCAATGTAGCAAACTGGGGATGGGGGCATATTGGAACCTGGAAAGAAGCTCCTCTCACACCAGCTTCTTTTCAGAGTCTTTTACTTCACCAACCTAAAGTATAATTAGTATCTCTGTCTGGAAGCTGGAAGCCTAGAGCTGGAAGCAATTCAAAGCAAGTAAAAGTCCAAAGTCCTCAAAGAAACTTGAAGCATGTTCCAAACCTTGAAGAAACCAAAATTTTCTCCTATTTTCACAAATTCTGCCCTGTCCTTGATGCAAGTGCAGGGTATCAATCTCCACCAATAGAGAGAGAGTCCTATATCAAGTGGATTTTGGGAATGGAGTCACATTCAAAATCATATAAATGCAAGCTCTGGATTTACAGAGATTCAAGTCAAACAAAGATACCTCCATACTTTAAGTAGAAGATAAGTAGAAGACATTTAGGACAGAGTTAGGCTGGCAAATGTTTAATAATCAGCTCTCTGAAAACAAAATATACATATTACACACAAGTTTAATCACTTTGGGGGATATCTTCAAAAGCATCTCTCTGGTTTGCTATGCCTATGTCCAGTTTACATTAGGAACTTTAGAAGACAGCTCATTATTTTGCAAGACATCTGCATGTTTTCTCTTTCCTTAAAAACACTCACTTTGTATCTCTACTCAATCTGTATCCCAACGAGATTATAAAAGCAGGGAAAAGATCCTCATGTGCAAAAAATGTAGCAGCCCTTTTTGTAGTGGATGCTGGAACTGGAAATTGAGTGGATGCCTATCAATTGGGGAAAGTCTGAATAAGTTATGGTATATGAATGTAATGAAATATTATTGTTCTATAAGAAATAATGAACAGGCTGATTTTAGAAAAGCCTGAAAGACATGAGCTGATATTGAAGTGAACAAAAGAGAACATTGTACACAGTAACAATAAGATGATATGATCAACTGTGATAAACTTGATTTTTTAACAATGAGGTGATTCAAGGTAATTCCAATAGACTCATAATGGAAAATGCTATCTACATCCAGAGAGAGAGAGCAATGGAGACTAAGTGTGGATCAAAGCATAGTATTTTTTGCTGTTGGTTTTTTTTATTCCTTGTGTTTGTCTTTTTTGATCGGATTTTTCTTGTGCAGCATGACAAATATAGAACTATATTTAGATGAGCTGTATATGTTTAACCATAGATTGCTTCTTGCTATGGTCAGGAGGAAGGGAAGAGAAGAGGGAGAAAATATGGAACACATGGTTTTGCAAAGCTGAATGCTGAAAACTATCATTGCATGTATTTAGAAAAATAAAATACTATTAAGAAATTTAATAAAAATTCTCCAATTTGTACCAACCTACAATCTTAAAGTGTTTATGACTAAAAAAAAAAAAATAGAATAGAGAAAGAAAGAAAACCTTCACTTTGGTACCAATAGAAAGAACCAATTTATATGATGTGAAATCAAATGAACATACATTTTTAAAGCACATACTATGTGCCAGCTATGCTAACTGCTGGGAATATAAATATAGGCAAAAAGAAATCCAGGTGTTTATATTCTAATGAGGGAAGGTGACAACAACAACATAAAAAGGAGTTGAAAAACCAAGCCAGGGTAGGGGAAAGGTGAGAAAGTCTAGAGAGCTGGAAAGAAGCTGGCTTACCTAGGAACTTTCCTTTAAATGAAGGTTCTAGGAGGAACCAAGCCAGGAATGTTCTAGTAAATGCTTTAACTACTATCTCTCTGAAACTTAAATTTAATTTGTCTTATTAACCTCTATCACTTAAGTCTAGTTCAAGAGTCCACAAGTAATGAAAGTCCACTGGCTAAATTTAGTTTGTAGACTTTTAGTTTTTGTTTTATTTTGTGGTGTTTGTTGTTTTTTTTGTAAGGCTCTTAAATTTAAAATAAAGTTCTATTGTATTTTAAAATGCAAAAACCATTCATAGTTCAGTGCTGTTGTTTGATTACCCTTGATGCTGACAGTTAATAAAATGATCCAGCTCTTATTTATAGTGTTTACTTATTATGGAGGTACAAATGCTCACAATGAAAATTTAACATGGCTAGCTAAGTTCAAGCTGGCTCCAGGACATTTTTGAATGAAGCAAATAGTAAAGAGTGTCAGAGGTAGAATAATTTTTTTTCCTAACTTTGGAAGTTTATTTTTTTAAATAGTTTTTATTTATCAGATATATGCATGGGTAATTTCACAACATTGACAATAGCCAAACCTTTCCCCCCCAGATGGCAGGTTGACCAATACATGTTCAATATGTTAAAGTATAAATTAAATGCAATATATGTATACATGTCTAAACAGTTGTTTTGCTGTACAAAAAGAATCAGACTTTGAAATAGTGTACAATTAGCCTGTGAAGGAAATCCAAAATGCAGGCGGACAAAATTAGAGGGATTGGGAATTCTATGTAGTGGTTCATAGTCATCTCCCAGGGTTCTTTTGCTGGGTGTAGCTGGTTCAGTTCATCACTGCTCTATTGGAGCTGATTTGATTCATCTCATTGTTGAAAATAGCCATATCCATCAGAAGTGATCATCATATAGTATTGTTGTTAAAGTATATAATGATCTCCTGGTCCTGCTCATTTCACTCAGCATCAGTTCATGTAAGTCTCTCCAGACCTTTCTGAAATCATCCTGCTGGTCATTTCTTACAGAACAATAATATTCCATAATATTCATATATCGCAATTTATTCAACCATTCTCTAATTGATGGGCATCCATGTAGTTTCCAGTTTCTGGCCACTACAAAGAGGGCTGCCACAAACATTCTTGCACATACAGGTCCCTTTCCCTTCTTTAAGATCTCTTTGGGATATAAGCCCAGTAGTAACATTGCTGGGTCAAAAGGTATGCACAGTTTGATAACTTTTTGAGCATAGTTCCTTGGAAGTTTATTCTAAGCAATCCAATACAAGTAGTATGTTGTAGAAAGTCCAGAGAATCAATAAAACCCAGAGATATATTAGTGGTGACAGTTTTTAAAACTTTATTTATGGAAAACATTTCCATAAAAGTCATATTGTGACAGAAAACAGATCTCCCCCCCCCAAAAAAAAAAAAAAAAACCTTAAGAAAAAGACAAGGAGAAGGAGACAGACAGCTACAGACACATAGTGACAGAGAGAGAGAGAGAGAGAGAGGCAGTGGGAAAGGGAAAGGCAGAGGGAGAGGGAGAGAGAGGGAGAGGGCAGAGTTTCAATTTGTTTTCAGACACAATCAGTTCTTTCTTTGGTTATGGATAGGATTTTTCATCTTAAATCCTTCAGAGTAGTTGTGGATCATTGCACTACAGAGAATAGAAAAGTCATTCAGAGATGATCATTCTAGAACATTGCTATTTTGTATTGTACACAGCATATTTCATTTTGCTTGGATTTATGGAGAACTTTCTGAGAGCATCTGCTCATCATTTCCCACAGAACAATAATATTCCATCATAACCAAATTCTTCAATTCAGCCATTCCCCAATTGATGGGCATCCCTTAAATTTCCATTTTTTCCCTTGAGAAGAGAGTTGCTACACATATTTTTGTACATATAGATCCTTTTACTTTTTTTTAAAAAAATCTATTTTGGGATTTAGTAGTAGTATTGTTTGTTCAAAGAATATGCATAATTTCATAGTCCTTTTGACTTGATTCATATTTTTTGATCATTTGTCAATTGGGGCATGACTTATTTATGAATTTATAAAATTGGACTCAGTTCCCTCTATGTTTGAAAAAAATGAGGCCTTATCAGAGAAACTTAACATCAAAATTATTTTTATAATTGCTATTGCTACCTATTTCCCCTCATTTATTATATTCTTTCTCACCTTTTACTCTGTCCCTCCTCAAAACTGTTTTACCCTCTCTTACCCCATTCCCTTCTATTTTCCAGCAGCGTAAGGTAGATTTCTACACCCATATTGAGTGTGTATGTTATTTCTTCTTTGAGCCAGATCTGAAGAGAATAAGGTTCTCTCACTCTTCCTCTTCAGTTCCTCTTCCTTTGCACTCTAAAAACTTTTTTTTAAAAAAGCTTTTTATTTTCAAAACATATGCATAAATAGTACAATGTTTTCTTGGTTCTACTCACTTTACTTGACATCAGTTCATGTAAGTATTTCCAGGATTTTCTGAAATCATCCTGCTGATCATTTCTTATAGAACAACGATATTCCATAACATTCACATGCCATAACTCATTCAGCTATTCCCCAACTGATGGGGATCCACTCAGTTTCCAGTTCTTTACCACTACAAAAAGAATTGTTACAAACATTTTTGCATATGTGGATCCCTTTACGTCCTATGTACTCTTTGGGATACAAGACCAGTGAAACATTGCTGGATCAAATGGTATGCACAGTTTCATAGCCCTTGGGACATAAGTTCCATATTGCTCTCCAGAATGGTGGGATCAATTCTCAGCTCCACCAACAATGTTTTAGTATCCTGTTTTCCCATATTCCCTACAACATCTATCATTATTTTTTCCTGTTATTTTGGCCAAACTGAGAAGGGTATCGTGGTACCTCAGAGTTGTCTTAATTTGCATTTTTCTGATTAAGAGTGATTTAGAACATTTTTTCACATGACTAAAAATTGTATCCTTTGACCATTTGTCAAATGGAGAATGGCTTGTATTCTTATAATTTTGAGTCGATTCTCTATATATTTTAGAAATGAAGCCTTTATCAGAATCCTTGGATGTAAACTTTCTCCCCCAAATTTCTGCTTCCCTACTAATCTTGTCTGCATTGGTTTTATTTGTACAAAAACTTTTTAACTTAATATAATCAAAATTATCCATTTCACATTCCATCATGTATTCCAGCTCTTTTTTGGCCACAAATTCCTTCTTTTTCCAGAGATCTGTGAGATAGACTATCCTTTGTTCTTCTAGTTTGCTTATAGTATCACTCTTTATGTCTAAATCATGAATCCATTTCAACCTTATCTTGTTTAGAATGTTAGGTGTGTGTCAATGCCAAATTTCTGCCATACTAATTTCCAGTTTTTCCAACAATTTTTGTCAAATATTGAGCTCTTATCCCAGAAGGTGGGGTCTTTGAGTTTATCAAACACAAGATTACTATGGTCATTGAATATTGTGTCTTGTGAACCTAACCTATTCTGTAATCAACTATTCTATTTCTTACTCAGTACCATGCTTTTGATGACTGTTGCTGTATAATATAGTTTTACATCTGTATAGTTAGGCCACGTTCATTTGAACTTTTTTCATTAATCCTTTTGAAATTCTTGAGCTTTTGTTTTTCCAGATGAACTTTGTTATTATTTTTCCTAGCTCTGTAAAATAATTTCTTGGGAGTTTAATTGATATGGCACAGAATAAGTAGATTAATTTAGGCAGAATTGTCTTTATTATATTAGCTCAGCCTGACCATGAATGCTTCTTCCAATTGATTAGATCTGACTTTATTTGTATGAAAAGTGTTTTGTAATTGTCTTCATAAAGTTCCTGACTTTGGACAAGCAGACTTCCAAATATTTTATATTATGTACAGTTATATTAAATGGAATTTCACTTTGTATCTCTTATTGCTATATTTTGTTGGTAACATGTAGAAATGTTGATGATTTATGTGGATTTATTTTGTATCCTGCAACTTTACTAAAGTTGTGCATTGTTTCTTGAAGGTTTTAGTTGATTCTTTAGGATTGTCTATGTATATACTATCATATCATCTGCAAAGAGTAATACTTTGATTTTATTATTACCTATTCTTAATTCCTTTAAATATTTTTCTCTTATTGCTAAAGATAAGATGTCTAAAACAATATTGAATAGTAATAGAGATAGTGGGGAACCTTGTTTTACCCCTGATCTTATTGGGAATGGTTGTAATTTATCTCTTTTACATATGATGCTTGCTGATGGTTTTAAATAGATGCTATTAATCATTGTAAGGAAAGAGCATTCATTCCTATGGTGTCTAGTGTTTTTAATAGAAATGGGTGTTGGATTTTTGTTTTTTGACATCTATTGAGATAATCAAATGATTTCTATTAGGTTGGTTATTGATATAGTCAATTATACTAATAGTTTTCCTAATCCTGATATAAATCCTACTTGGTCACAATATGTTATCCACAGGATAATTATCCTGGGAATAACTTGCTGTAATATCTTTGCTAATATTTAAGATTTTTGAAGCAATATTCATTAATGAAATTGGTTTGTAATTTTCTTTCTCTGTTTTGACCCTACTTGGTTTAGATATCAGCACCATATCTGTGTCATAAAAGGAATTTGGTAGGGTGGCTTCTTTCCCTATTTTTCTAAATAGTTTGCATAGTATTGGAATTCATTGTTCTTTAAATGTTTGGTAGAATTCACTTGTCAATCCATTTGGTCTGGAAACTTTTTCTTAGAGAGCTTTTTCAATTTATTTTTTTAAGTGGCATACTATTGGGCAAAATAGTTCCTAAGTATTGCTCTAATTTCTTCTTCATTGGTGGAAAGTTTACTCTTTTCATTTTTGATACCAGTAATTTGATTTTCTTCTTTCTTTTTCCTAATCAAATTAACTATAGATTTATCTATTTTGTTGTTTTTTCATAAAACAAACTCTTAGTTATTAATCTCTCATTTTATTTTCAGAATTTCAAATTTGGTTTTTAATTGAAAGTTTTTAATTTGTTCTTTTTCTAGCTTTTTTAGTTGTGAGCTCAATTCATTGATCTTTTCTTTCTCTGTTTTATGTAAGTAAGCATCTAGAGATAGAAAATTTCCCCTAAGAACAGCTTTGGCTGTATCCCATAAGTTTTGTTATCTTGTCTCATTATTGTTATTCTCTTGAATGAAATTATTGATTGTGTCTATTATTTGTTGTTTCACCCACTCATTCTTTAGGATTAGATTATTTAGTTTCTAATTGTTTTGGAAACTTTATTACATATAATTTTTATTGTATCATGATCTGAAAAAAAGACACATTTACTATTTCTGCCTTTGCATTTGATTATGAGGTGTTTACAACCTAATACACGGCCAGTTTTTATGTAGGTTCCATGTACTGCTGAGAAAAAAAGTATATTCCTTTCTTCCCCCATTTAATTTTCTCCATGTCTATCACACCTAATTTTTTAAACATTCTATTATAACATTCTCTCTTACTTCTTTCTTATTTATTTAGTTTCTTATTTATTTAGTCTATTTAGATAGAACAAGGTTGAATTCCCCCATTAGTGTAGTATTGCTGTCTATTTTTTGCAGCTCTCTTAACTTCTCTAGAAATTTGGATGCTATACCATTTGGTACATATAATTTTAATATGGATATTACTTCATTATCTATGATATCCTTTAGCAGAATGTAATTTCCTCTTTCATCTCTTTAAATTAGATCTATTTTTGTTTGATCTGGTATCAGAATCACTATCTCAGCTTTTTTCATTTCAGCTGAAGCATAACAGCATCTACTCCAGCCTTTTTACCTTCACTCTGCATGTATCACTCTGCTTTAAATGCATTTCTTATAAACAGCTTATTGCCAGATTCTGGCTTTTAATCCAGTCTACTATCTACTTGGATGTTAAGGAAGAATTCATCCCATTCATATTCACAGTTAAAATGATTAATTCTGTATTTCCTGCCAATTCATTTTCCCCAAGTTATACTTTTCTCTTTCTTTTCCCCCTTTCCCTCCTTCCCAGTGCTTTGCTTTAGATCACCACTTCCCTCAAACAGCCCTCCTCTTTTATAGCTCCTCCCCCCTTTCTTATTCCTTTCCCCTTCTAATTCTGTTTTCCCTTCTATTACCCTCCCCCTTTCCTCTCCTCTTTCCTCTCCTACTTCTCCTTAGGGTGAGACAAGTTTCTCTGTGAAGCTAAATATGTCTGATCTTTTCTCTTGGAGCCAAATCTAATGAGATTAAGGTGCACTCAATGCTCATTCCCCTCTCTTCTTTCCTTCAATTGTAATGGGTCTTTTTTTGCCTCTTCTTGTGATATAATTTACTCTATTTTACCTCCACTTTCCTCTTCTTCCAGTACAATTCTTTTTCTACCTCTAATTTATTTTTTATATATATTATATATATTTGACTTTTTTATAAAGTCAAATTATACCTACATCTTCTAAGTATACCCCTAACAAAAATACAGTTCTCAAGAATTAAACACATCTTCCCATAGAGAGATATAAATTTTTTAGCCTTAAATTTTTTCTCTTTCCTTTTTACCTTTTAAAATACTTCTCTTGAGTTCTGTATTTGAAGATCAAATTTTCTGTTCAGCTCTAGTCTTTTCATCAAAAATAAATGAAATTCACCTATTTCACTGAATGTCCATCTTTTTCCCTAAAAAATAATGCTTAGCTTTTCAGGATAGCTGATTCTTGGTTTCAGCCTAAGTTCCAGAATAGTCTTTCAATCTTGTAAAGTGGAAGCTGCTAGGTCCTTGATAATCTTGATTGTGGCTTCTCAATATTTGAATTGTTTCTTTCTGACTCCTTGTACTATTTTCTCCTTTATCTGGTAATTCTGAAATTTAGCTATGATATTTCCTGGAGTTTTCATTTTCAGGTCTCTTTCAGGAGGTGATCTATGGATTCTTTTTAAAAATTTTTTTTTAAATTATAGCTTTTTATTTACAAAACATATACATGGGCAATTTTTCAACATTGACCCTTGTAAAACCTTCTGTTCCAACTTTTTCCCCTCCTTCCTCGCACCCCCTTCCCTAGATGGCAGGTAGTCCAATACATATTAAATATGTTAAAGTGTATGTTAAATACAATATATGTATATATATTTATATAGTTATCTTGCTGCATGAGAAAGATTGGATCTAGAAAAAAGGTAAAAAAACATGAGAAGGAAAACAAAAATGCAAGCAAACAATAACAGAAAGAGTGGAAATGCTATGTTGTGGTCCACACTCATTTCCCATAGTTCTCTCTTTGGGTGTGGCTGATTCTCATTACTGACCAATTGGAACTGGTTTGGATCATCTCATTGTTGAAGAGAGACATGTCCATCAGAATTAATCATCATAGAGTATTGTTGTTGAAGTGTGTAATGATCTCCTGGTTCTGCTCATTTCACTTGGCATCAGTTCATATAAGTCTCTCCAGACCTCTCTGAAATTGTCCTGCTGATCATTTCTTACAGAACAATAATATTCCATAACATTCATATCCCACAATTTATTCAGCCATTCTCCAATTGATGGGCATCCATTCAATTTCCAGTTTCTAGCCACTATAAAAAGGGCTGTCACAAACATTTTTGCACATGTGGGTCCCTTTCTTTTCTTTAAGATCCCTGGGAAATAAGCCCAGTAGTAACACTGCTGGATCATAGGGTTTGATAACTTTTTGAGCATAGTTCCAAATTGCTCTCCAGAATGGTTGGATCTGTTTACAATTCCACTAACAATGTATCAGTGTCCTGGTTTTCCCACATCCCCTCCCACATTCGTCATTATCTTTTCCTGTTATCTTAGCCAATCTGAGAGGTATGTAGTGATATCTCAGAGTTGTCTTAATTTGCATTTCTCTGATCAATAATGATTTGGAGCACCTTTTCATATGACTAGAAATAGTTTCAGTTTCTTCATCTGAATTGTCTGTTCATATACTTTGACCATTTATCAATTGGGGAATGGCTTGATTTCTTATAAAATTGAGTCAATTCTCTATATATTTGGAAATGAGGCCTTTATCAGAACCTTTGATTCTAAAAATGTTTTCCCAGTTTATTGCTTCCCTTTTGATCTTGTCTGCATTAGTTTTGTTTGTACAAAAACCCTTTAACTTAATATAATCAAATTTTCTATTTTGTGATCAGTAATGATCTCTAGTTCTTCTTTGATCAAGAATTCCTTCCTCCTGATCTGTGGATTCTTTCAATGACTATTTTACCCTCTAGTTCTAGGACATTAGGCCCATTTTCTTTGGTAATTGCTTGAAAAATGTTGGCTAGGCTCTTCTTTTCATCATGGTTTTCTGATAGTCCAATAATTCTTAGATTTTTTCTCCTGGAACTGTTTTCCAGGTCAGCTGTTTTTCCAATGAGGTATAAGAATATTCTCTCTCTCTCTCTCTCTCTCTCTCTCTCTCTCTCTCTCTCTCTCTTATTTTTTTTTTTTTTGTTGTTGTTGTTGTTTTCTTTGACTGATTCTTGATGTCTCATTGAACCATTCACTTCCTTTTGCTCAATTCTAATTTTTAGTGAATTATTTTCTTCAGTTAGTTTTTTTATCTCCTTTTTTGCATTTGGCCAATTGAACTTTTAATAAGTTGCTTTTGTTCATTGGATTTTTTTTCCATTTCACCAAATTTATTTTTTAAAGAGTTTTCTTCTGATAATTTCTGTATTTCCTTTTCCAAACTCTTCTTCAAAGCTCCCATTTCCTTTTCCTGTTTTTCTTCTAATTCTCTTTTAAGAACCTTTTTGAATTCTTCCAAGAGTGCTTTGTGATAATGGAAACCAACTCATATTATTCTTTGTGACTTCATCTAGAAACATTTTGCCTTTAGGGTTTTCAGAATTTGATGGCTGTTTTTCCCTATCTATGGTCAAATTTTTTTTTCCTTTTTTGCTCTTTTTTTAAAGATTAAGGTCTATTGTTAAGGGAAAGGGGATATTGTTCCAAGCTTCCTCTCTAGGCCACAGAGGCTTCATGTTACCGTGGGGCTGGTGCTCCTGGCTTCCTTCCCAGGCTGGGTGAGTGTGGCCAAGTCCTAAATTATGCTGGGGTCCAGGGGCTCACTATTTGCTTTCCTAATTGCATTGAAGTTTTCACAGATAGTCTGCTGATCCACTTGCTTCTAAACCAGATTTTTTGGGGGATATTTTGATGCTCTAAAATTTGTTTTGAGTCATATTTAAAATAATTTGAAGTGGTTTAGGGAAGAAGATAGTGAGTTCCTGCCTTTGCTCCACCATTTTGGTTCTGTCCCTGTAATGGCACTTTTAATTGGCTACCTCTTATGGATTTAATTTATTTGGTAATTCATCAAGAATTTTTAGAAATTTCCACTATGTCCTATCAACATGTGCCACATACTGGGAATACAAAGATAAAAATTAAAACAATCCTTTCCCTTAAAGATCTGTGAGAATCTGGACAAATCTATTGTAAAAGGTGTTATATAAGTCTCTCAGGTGTGGATGTTTGGTTTTTTTGTGTTTTTTTTTTTTTTTTTCTGTATCCCATTTCCTGGAATGCTCTCTCTTCTCATCTCTACCTCCTTGCTCTCTTAGCTTCTTTTAAAACTCTACAGTAATCCTTCCCCAACTTCTCTCAATTCTAGTGTTTCTAGTTTTTCATTTACTTCCTATTTTTATTGTATATAGCTTGTTTATACATATTTGCTTTTTTTCTTCCTCTTTGACTATGAACTCTTTGACAGCAGGGACTATATTTTGACACTTTTTTTTATCCCTTGCTTAGCATAATGCCTGGCACATAGTAGGTGCTTAATAGGTGTTTATTGACTAAAATTCACCTGGACTGGATTTGTTCTGGATGTAAGATTGTAAAGGTCTTTAAATAGCAAACAAGAATTCATATTTTATCTTAGAGTCATCTGGGAAACACACTGAAATTTTGTGAATAAGGGGATGTTATAGTCATACTTGTGCTTTGGGATTATCACTTTGACAGTTACGGGGAGACTGAATTGGTGAGGGGAGATATTGGATCTAGAGAGACCAATTAGAATGCTATTGCCTTCCTATTTCCTTCTAGTCAGGAATGGAGACCTTTGGAAGTTAAGTAGCTGTCTCTTACTTTCTCTGTGTGTCTCTCTTTCCTCTTTTAATCTATTTCCTTTTGTTTGAATTTTTTTGAATTCTAAAAAGACGCAAGCAAGTAAATGGATAAAGAAAGTATTTGTTCAGCACTTTTTATGAGGGCATTTAGGTGGTGCAGTAGATAGAACATGGTCTGGAATCAGAAAAACTCATGTTCCTGAGTTCAAATCTGGCCTCAGATATTTACTAGCTGTCACTTAACTCTGCTTCAGTTTTCTCATCTGTAAAATGACCTAGAAAATTCCAAATTGGATCATAAAGAGTCAGACCTGATTGAAAACGACTGAACAACTGTAGAGGGCCGGAACTTTTAGAAGGTATATAAATATTGTTATTTATATATCTTCTAAGAGGGTATATAAATAACAATCACATATATACCTCCTTTAAACAACAACAAAAAAGCACCTACTATATAAAAACAGTGTGTTAAGCATTAGGGATTCAGATAAAAAAATAAGAAAGCTAGAAAAATAGAAAATCTTATCTCTCAATGAACTCACCTTTAAATGAGTTTGAAAACACGTTATAGAGTTCAACTGCAGTTAGGAAGGAAGGACCCTATGTTCTTTAGGACATCTCAACAGGATATAGGGCAAAGCTCAATGGTCTTCATATATGATCAACAAGGTTATTGCCTTCACAGAGAGTGTGTCATATGGAAAAAAGATTAGATTTGTTCTGCTTGGCTCTGGAAAACATAAGAAATCAGGGAAAACTTCCTAACAGTTTTCTAAAAGTAGATGGAACTGGATGGTGGACAGATCTTTTGTTACTGAAGAGATTCTTGGATTCACATTTTATTTGATGAAATCTGAAGCCTCTCCTAATTCTGATATTCTGTGCATTTAAATATCCTGTCACTACTGTCAATAAGTCATTATTTGAATAATGCTTGAGTATCATCCTCAGAAAGATCTAGTATGACTCAGAAAGAGGTCTTCCTTCTTCAGGTGTCTCTAACTTGAGAATTACATTTATCTACAACATACAAGTTCTTCAGGTTTGGGGTCATTTATTTCCTTTAGTTTCCATTCAGTCACCAAAGTGATTTTCCTACAGCACAGATTTGATCATATCAACACACCTCCCTTCCCCCCATGAATTTCAGTGGCTCCCTGTTGTTCCCAAAGTCAAATACAAAATTCTCTGGTGTCCACTGATACATTTTTGGTGGAGTTGTGAAAGAATCCAGCCATTCTGGAGAGCAATTTGGAACTATGCCCAAAAAGTTGTCAAACTGTGCATACCCTTTGACCCAGCATTGCTGTTATTGGGATTATATCCCAAAGAAATACTAAAGAGTGGAAAGGGACCTGTATGTGCCAAAATGTTTGTGGCAGCTCTTTTTGTTGTAGCTAGAAACTGGAAGTTGAATGGATGTCCATCAATTGGAGAATGGTTGGGTAAATTGTGGTATATGAAGGTTATGGAATATTATTGCTCTGTAAGAAATGACCAGCAGGAGGAATACAGAGAGGCTTGAAGAGACTTAAATCAACTGTTGCTGAGTGAAATGAGCAGAACCAGAAGGTCACTATACACTTCAACAACAATACTGTATGAGGATGTATTCTGATGGAAGTTGATCCAGTTGATCAATGATGGACAGAAATAACTATACCCAGAGAAGGAACACTGGGAAGCGAATGTAAATTGTTAGCACTACTGTCTATCTACCCAGGTTACTTATACCTTCGGAAGCTAATAATTAATGTGCAACAAGAAAATGGTATTTACACACATATATTGTATCTAGGTTATATTGTAACACATGTAAAATGTATGGGATTACCTGCCATCGGGGGGGAGGAAGTGGAGGGAGGGAGGGGATAATTTGGAAAAATGAATTAAAAAAAAAAAAAAAAAGAAAAGAAAAAAAAAATTCTCTGGTGTCCAAAACCATTTATAACCTGGTTCTTTCCTACCTTTCCAGTCTGCCTACATGTTAATCCTTAATATATACTCTTTGATATAGTGACACTGGACTACTGGCCATTCCAAAAGCAAGATACTTCATTTCTTGGTTGTAAGCATTTTCTCTGGCTACCCCTATGCTTGGAATATCTTCTTTCCTCAACACCTACAGACTGACCTCCCTGGCTTCTTTCAGGTCTCAAATAAAACCCCTTCATCTATAGAAAGCCTTTCAAACTCCTCTTCATTCTAGTTCCTTCTCTCTTTTCTTATTTCCTATTTATCCTATAAGATAGCTTGTTCTTACAAATTTATTGCTTTATTGTCCCTATTATGACTTGCAGAGAAGAGGCTGAGATACATCAATGGAGGGAATTTCTTCTCCCAGAAGTTCCCTGTACAAATGAAATCACAGATCCAGTCTCTGTCCCTAGTAGCTACCCTAATGATTCCCATGGACCCACAAATCAGATGGTGAAATCATTTAAACTTTCAAACACATTCATTTTATGAGATCTAGTATGACTTATTAGGTCCCCTCATGATTTCACTGGACCACCATCACTGAGTAACAGCCATGCATTTATCATTGCATCTGGACAAGGGGAAGAAAGATACCTCCCACTATGAAGAGAGAATTAGAAGAATCATAGACTCTGGATTATCTTTTTCATGGGCAGTGACATCATATAATTTCTTAAACTTGGTCTTTACAATAGAAACAAGACCTCCAGGATATTAGGAATTACTGTACTTTATTCATATTCATAGAAATCCTCAGAAAGGCACATAATCTTCAGTAATAGTATTAGGGAAAGAAATATAGTAGCCTCAATTGTAAAAATTTGCCTATTGTTTTTTATGAATTAATTAATTTACCTATTAGTAATAAAAGAGAGGGTGGGTGGCATTTTTAACTTTAATCCCAAATTGTCTAAATAATTAGATTTAGAGCTAGAAGAAACTTTAGAGATTATGCAACCTAAACCTTTTTCTCATTTTCCAGTTGAGAAACCTGAAATCCTTCCTTTAACCTGAGTGGTTAGGTGACTTGCCCAAAGTCACATGGTAAATTGCAGAGCCAGGATTTGAATTTCCATCTTCTGACTACAAATTCAATACTCTTTCCATTGTACCATACTGTGATTGTTTGGCTTTGTTTTTTTCATTCACATAAATTCATTGGACAGGTTTGGGAACTAATAATAAATACACAATCGTGATTTGACTTTACAATTATTATCTCATTTGAGATACTTGTTTTTTTAAAAGAGCAATTAACATAATACCTGGAACAGAGTAGGTACTATATATATTATTTTTAATACACATAATTATTTATTTTTAATACACATAATAGGTACTATGTTCCATAGAGCACAGAAGGAAAAGTGATATGTAAATAGACTACAAAGATGAGTCTGGAGTTCCCAGATTTTGAAGGGTTTTAAATGTCCAAGAGAGGCACTAATATTTTATCCAGAGGTAACAGAGAGTTACTGAAGTTTCTTAACTAGGAAAGGATTTTAATAATATTAATATTGTTAGCTTTTTAAGGTTTTTTCACAACACTGTACAAGAAACATGCTCAGTGTCATATCGCTAATTAAATGTGTAAGTTTGGCTTCAAATTCAGGTTTTTCTGACACTTAAATTCAGTGCTCCATCCATTACACCTAGCTGCCTCAAGGTTAGATTTTTACTTTAGGAATGTCAATTTAATAGCTGGGAAGCAGATGAATTAAAGAATGGAGAAATTGGATACAGGTAGACAAAGTAGAAGATTCAGTAATCCAGATGTGAGGCACTGTGAGTGGAGACAAAAGAATGAAATGTAGAATCCTCAATCTCTGACAAAATGTAAGCTACTTGAGAACAGGAAGTGTTTCACTTTTGTCATTTTATTCTCAGCACCTGGTAAATTCATTTTGGAATACCACCTTCCCAAACATCCAGTCTCAAGATCCTGAAATAATTTTTGAGTCATCCTTACCCATTATCTCAGGGCTTCTTAAACTTTTCCCACTCTTGACCCCTTTTTACCTGAGAAATTTTTATACACCCCCAGGTATATAAGTATATAAAGTAGGTATACAAATCAAATATTTACTGATGATAAATAATAATTTTGTGACCCCGCCCACATTGTTACAGGGTTGCAGCCAACAGTTTAAGAAGTTTTACCTTCTACCATATTTTTTCTTAAGTCTTAAGTGCTGTCTTTTCTATCTTGGTTTATCTTTCATACTCATCCCCTTCTTTCCATTTCTACTTCCATTTTTGTCTTCAAGCTTATTATTTAAAGCCTGGATTACTACAATAACAAGCAAGCTTCCTTCCATTTTCCTTTCCAATTCATTCTACACATTATTTATCTGCTAACTATAATCTACTTCATGATATACATTGTCTTCCCCTATTAAACAAGGTCAAGTGATTTGCCCAGGATCACACAAGCTAGTATGAGTCTGAAGCCAAATTTGAAGTCAGAAAGAAGAGACTTCCTAATTTCAGGATAGTATTCTATTCAATGAGTGCTGATCTCATTGTTGTATGTCTGTGAAACCTGGACAGTATACCAGAGGCATGCCAGGAAACTGAATTGGTTCCATTTGTATTGGCTTGGGAAGATTCTAAAGATCACCTGATAGGACAAGATACCAGAAACTGAGGTCCTTTCTTGAACTAAACTGCCAAACATTCAGACTGTATTATGGAGAACACAACTCTATTGGGCTGGCCACGTTATTCAAATGTCAAATATATGCTTGCCAAAAAGATTATTTGATGGGGAACTCACATAGAGCAAGTGCTCCCAAGGTGGTCAGAAAAATAATATAAAGACACTTTTAAAGTCTCTCTTAAGAACTTTAGAATTGACATTGGCACAGGACTGTCCAACATGAAGTACTCTCATCAGAGAAAAGACTGTGCTCTGTGAGAAAATCAGAATTAGCTTAGAAGAAATGCTAGATGCACAAAGCAGAGAAATTATCCCAAATGTTCATAGGGATTATTTGTGCCCCACCTGTGGCAGAGCATTCTGTGCTTGTATTGGTTTGAATAGCCACAGTTAGACACACTATCAATTACTCTAACATAGTGGTATCATTTTGGTCTTCTTTAAGAATGAAGGACAATAATTACCATTTCTCCTATTATAATATAAGCTTCCTCCCCTCTTTTTAAATTTTTTTTATATAAAACTTTTTATTGTCAAAACACATGCATAATTTTTAGCATTCACTCTTGCAAAACCTTGTGTTTCAAATTTTTTCTCCCTCCTTTGTTCCCACCTTTACCCTAGACAGCAAGTAATCCAATATATGTTAAACATGTGCAATTCTTCTATACATATTTCCACAATTATCATGCTACACAAGAAAAATCAGATAAAAAAGGAAAACAATGAGAAAGAAAACAATAAACAAACAACAACAAAAAAGTGAAAATACTTTATGATCTACACTCAGTTCCCACAGTCCCCTCTCTGGGTGCAGATGGCAACTTCACAAATCTATTGAAAATAGCCTGAATCATCTTGCTGTTGAAAAGGGCCACATCCATAATATAAGCTTCTTGCTGGTAGGAACTAATTTTGTTTTTTGTCAATGTTATAATGTTAGGATTACTAAGTGAGAACTCGGGTTGTCTGGATAGTGACAAGGTGAGAATTCAGGTTTTCTGGACAATTACAAGGTGAGAACTCAGGTTGACTTGATGGAAGGAGCAGGCTCATTGGCTGAGGTGGTTCTTCCCAGAAGCCCTTGCATTATCCCACGCCCATTCTCTGGGAGAATAAAAGAGAGGACTCCCAGAGATAGAAGGGGTCTCTGCATTACATCAGGCCTGACGGGGCTCTCTGCAGGAAAGGAAGTCACTTCTCTGGACAAGAGTTAACAGCAACTGCCTGGAGACAACGGTTCGTTACAGGAAGAAGAATCTGTCAGAGAGATTTGAGTAGAAGACACAGCAGATCTCTTCCCAGAGAGTGATCCGGCAGCTTCTAGAGACGACAGCTCGCTACAATTGGCGCCCAACGTGGGGCAAGGACTTTTGCTTATCCTGACAAGAGGAGCTAGACCAGACCTTCGCAATTTGGTGCCCGAACAGGGACAGACACAGTCCTGATTCCAGTGGAAAAGCTTCCGATCTAGATCTCAGTCTCTCTGACCCAGAATCGTGAGTAACGAGGAAACTTTGTTAAAGATTAAGTGAGCGTGCTAATAGATAAATAAGGAACTTAACTTGTTAAGGGCTAAACCAGGAATCTCTTATAGCTGAAATGGGGCAGATGTTAGCTATATTCAATCCCTGGACCTCAGCCGACTCAACCCCAGGCCCAGAAGCAACCTCAGCTCCACCTCCATTCAGGAGTGGTACTATAGAGAGTATAAACAAGATAATTGAGGAGAAGAGTTTACTTGTAACCTGGGTACAGATTGCTAAACTCTTGGCTGCATTAAGACGCACATCCCCTTGGTTCTTAGAGGAAGAAAAGATAGATGTAGATAAATGGAAGCTAGTGGGATATGAAATGAAAGAATTTCAAGCAAAAAATGGGCCTCGTTCAATTTCTGCAGAAGTATTTTATATCTACAACATAGTTCAATTAGCCTTAAACTATCAAGCAAGTTGTAGGAGAAGGAAAAGTTCTAAAAATGAACAGAGGAGGAAGTGTGAGGAAAAAAGGAAAGATCAAGATCTTTCCCTAGAGCAAGAGGATTTAAATGAGGAATTATGGTATGATTCTCTTGAAGAAGCTTCAACCCTGCCTAGAGAACAGATTATTGACAGGCCCACATCAACCTCACCTTCAGAGATGGAGGAAGAAAGAGGGGAAGAGGCAGAAACACAAACAGAATTGCCTGTGAAGAAGCCTAAGTCTATGACAAGATTAGAAAAAGCATTGGTTAAAGCTAAGAGAGAAGGACAGGATATAAGTGATTTTATACATGCATATCCTGTGATTGAAGAGATTGACTCTGTAGGTAAAAAAAGGAGAAGATATGCACCTTTAGATTTGAATAAAATTAAGGATTTGAAAAAAGGTTGTACCCTTTATGGGGCTACATCAGCTTATGTCAAAATGTTACTAGATGGTTTGTCTTATGAAGTCCTAACCCCGAATGATTGGAAATCCATAGCAAGGACATGTCTGGAACCTGGAGAAAACTTCCTAACCCCGAATGATTGGAAATCCATAGCAAGGACATGTCTGGAACCTGGAGAAAACTTATTATGGCTTGCGGAATTTCATGAATTATGTAAAATTCAAGTCAGATGCAATTTGGAAATAGGAGTTAACACACAATTCACTTTTGAGCACTTAGCTGGTGAAGGTCAGTATGGAGAGAATTCGGAACAGATTAATTATACCATGACAATATATGAACAAATTGCTAAGGCTGCAATAAAAGCTTGGGGTGTCCTTCCTGGACAGAAAGATCGTGGAGAGGCTTTCACTAAAATACAGCAAGGTCCCAATGAACCTTTTGCAGATTTTGTGGGATGTTTGCAAACTGCTGTCAAAAGAACTATTGGAGAAAATTCAGCTACAGAAATAATGACCAGACATCTGGCTAAGGAAAATGCCAATGAGATTTGCAAAAGAATTATATGGGGATTAGACAAAGATGCTCCTTTAGAGGAGATCATAAGACGCTGTGCTACAGTGGGAACAAATGCTTTTTACACCCGGACAATGATGAATGTGGAAAGGCAGGGTCTCTCCTGGCAAGGGACTTCTAGAGAAATTCGGCGATGTTTTCAATGTGGAAAAATTGGACATCTAAGAGCTCAGTGTAGGTATGGAGATACAGTGAGAAGACAGGGTGAAAGAAGACCTAAAACCCCATGTCCAAAATGCAATAGAGGACTCCATTGGGCATCAGAGTGTAGAATAATTCAGGGAAATGGGATGAGGGGCCCAGGTCCAGGGCCCCAGGCAAAAAAGACTTGGGGCATGATGGCAGCTGATGTTACACCCAAAGAGCCTTTAGAAGGTCAGGACTCTGATTTGATCAACCAGCAGAAAAGCAATCACATGGCAGAAAGGGATTACCTGATAAGAGAGCCAAAAGGCAATCAGATTGCAAAAATGGATTACACTTGGGGAGAATACAGACCTTTTAAACCAACAGGGCTGTGTCCAGTGCAAACAATTCCAATGTAATTGCCAGATGATGAGAAGAGATTTAGAAAGTGGTAAATAGAAGGTAATTAGATAGGTTAACTGCCTGGGGGAGAGGGTTTGCTTGTATTTCTTCAGCAGGAGAAGGAATCAGATGGGTGCCAACGAGTCATATTCGCCTTGTCCATCAGAGAGAGAGAGAAAAAGAGAAAGACCTCAAAATAAAGGAGAAGATCTAAGAAACATCTTACACTGAAAGAGCATGGCTAATAAAAAGACTGTTAAAGAACTTTAAAACCAGTAGGAATCATTGGACTTCCTCACACAAGATGAGACTAATGGACAATGGACTTATGGACATTTATAAATTTTCAATTTATGATTATGTTATATACTTCTAGCATGTGTTACGTTATACTATGTTACTATGTGCTTATGTAATTTATGTAATTATCTGTAATACTTCCCATATTGATAGATTTATGTTTCAAGGTCATTTATGTAATTATCTGTAATACTTCCCATATTGATGGATTTATGTTTCAAGGTCATGACTGTCCTATATTCTAAATCAAAAGAAAGGGGGAGATATTAGGATTACTAAGTGAGAACTCGGGTTGTCTGGATAGTGACAAGGTGAGAATTCAGGTTTTCTGGACAATTACAAGGTGAGAACTCAGGTTGACTTGATGGAAGGAGCAGGCTCATTGGCTGAGGTGGTTCTTCCCAGAAGCCCTTGCATTATCCCACGCCCATTCTCTGGGAGAATAAAAGAGAGGACTCCCAGAGATAGAAGGGGTCTCTGCATTATATCAGGCCTGACGGGGCTCTCTGCAGGAAGGAAAGTCACTTCTCTGGACAAGAGTTAACAGCAACTGCCTGGAGACAACGGTTCGTTACAGGAAGAAGAATCTGTCGGAGAGATTTGAGTAGAAGACACAGCAGATCTCTTCCCAGAGAGTGATCCGGCAGCTTCTAAAGATGACAGCTCGCTACATTATAATGCTTAGCACAATGACTGGCATAGAATGAGCACTTAAATGCTTATTTGCTTGTTTTTTGTTTTGTTTTGTTTTGTTTTTTTAATTCATGACTGAATATATTTACTTATTTATCTTCCTAAAGTAAAATTAAATTTTTTTCATCCCCTTATGTTAGGATGCTTACAAGGTATTAAGACAGTAGAACTGATAGAAATAATAATTATCTAATTTAGCATGGTTCAGTATGATTTGATCCTATAAGTAGATGTTCTGGGCCAGAAATAAGGTACTGAGTGGAATTGAGGAGACAATGGTTAAATCTAGTTTAGCACTGATTTAATTCTACAACAAATAATGGTTTCCTAGTGATATAATGATTGATGTATACTCAGTGTACAGCATATAAGCAAGAAGCTCTCAGGGCCAGAGACACAGGCCCACTAAAGGACAAGCCCACTAGAAAACAAGCCTATTTTCAGAGTCAAAGACAGATTCATTCCATTTTCCACCTTTGCTGTGGCTGGAGGCTGAAGTACAAACTTTTGGATTTGGAGACATTCAAAGGGAGTTAGAGACAGAAGCTGGCAGAGGGCAAAAGGCTAGTGACAAGATCCAGAAGGCCTCCAGAAAACTAGCATAGCCCCAAGTGAAGGAGATAAGATTTTGAAGGAAACAGTAAAGGATTTGGACTTTAACTGCTGGCTACATTTGGAATGATTATATTGAACTGAAACTAAGGCTGCCTCCAGAAGACCCCCAAGAAACCTGCTCCCAGAGAACATTATATTTTAGAGAAGAACTTTACACCCTTATACAAAAATTTTATAGGTTACTATCTTATGAAATAAGTTCAAATTCCTTTACCCAGGCATATAATGTCCTTTCTAATTTGAATGCAACCAATGTTTTCAACTATATATTTTATTATTCCACTATATGCTCCAGCTAAGCTATTTGCTAAGTATTTGTTCTTCCTGAAATATTCCTATAATTTTCAATTTCAATGGCTTTACTCACATCACTCCTTTTAGTTAGAATAAATATATTTCTTCACAGTCCTCCCTTATTTTTTCACAGCCTTTAAAGCTAAGATGAAATGTCACACTTTCTCCATGATATTTTTAACCCTTTCATTCCTAAGTTGCTGTCTCCTCTTAAACGACATAGTTCACATCACATTTTAGAGTTATTCATGTTCCTCTTCATGGAGGGATCAGTCTGTGCCTTAACCACTTACAAAGAAACAGCTCAGTAGTCAAGAACTTGATTGCTTTGGATTGACAAAGTACTTCCCTTATTGGCCAATGAGCAGGAAGAGCTATAGACTTAATGGAGAAAGGATCCCCCAGAGCAAGTGTTCGTTGGAGAGAGGACTGATATACTTCTCTATACTACAAGCATATGGCAACTAAAGCACCTATGTAGGCTTTGAGAACCTATAAGAATTCAAGAGATAAAAGATACTGAGTCCTTTGATTAAGGAATTTTTATAAAAGAAAAGACTCTTGGCTTGCTGGAAGACACATATCTGAAGGGAATTTTTTGGACTAAGAAGAGCTGAGGTGAAATATGCAATGCCTTTTAGCAGTCCTACAAATTGCTTTATGTCTTAGTGGTTTTAAGTCTCTAGCTCCCAGGAGAGTATAACAATTACTTATTATATCCTATATATTTATTACATGTGTATTTATTTTATGAAGGAGAAATAATTAAATATCTCATATTTGATTCAAGATATATATTTAATATCTTTTTATTTTCTCTATTGGGATAATGTATCTGCAAGCTTTATTTAGTCTAGTAGACTACATTACTTTTGATTACAGAGACTCTTCTTTTTTAAATTTGTATCTCTCTTCTGGATTAGCAGAGTAGCTTGCACATGGGCATTTAACAAATAAGTTGAATTGTTTTGCCCAAGGATTGAAACAGGAACATTGGTTTGCTAAATAATATAAGTAGTTCATGAAAGTTTACTTGAGTATATTCTAACTTGAAGATTTCAATGTTCCTGGTTTATTTCCTCAATTCCAATATATTAAGTTTCCTGACTGAAGTTCTAATGGTGGAGTATTTGTGCATTTTATATTATAAGTAGCTTAGCTAGTTCAAGTGAGCTACAAATGATTTATTTTCAACCATCCTTGGGATTATTGGTTTATTACTTTATCTTAATGAAACTTAATTCCTAATTAAATAATTTAATAGAATTTTAATTGGCATAAAGTTTTTGAAAATAAAATTCAAATGAATTTTTCTATAAAGATAATTTGAAAAGCATGTGAAATGATCATTTATAGTTGCTTTTTTTCCTCCACAGAGAATTCAGGATCCTAAAAGAGGGTGAAAATGGAGTTCTCAGCTATAATATTAAACCAGCTAATTTATGTCTACTTGTTTTCTTATTCTAAGATAGATATCTTGTGAGTCTACTAAAATCTTTACCTGTTTGTAGTTGAAAAAGTTAAATTTGGGAAAAAATAAACTAGAAGAAGTTCCAGAAGAACTGATGTACCTTAAAAACCTGGAAATCCTCCATTTATTTAAAAATTTAATAAAGTCTTTTTCACCGAAATCATTTGGTAAGTCAGTATCAAAAACTTAAAAAAAAATAAATTAGTTTAGCCATTAAAATTTAAGAATAGTACCAAAGGCAGTGCATTTGAAGTTAATTTTTTTTTGTTTTGTTTTCAGTTTTTTATTCAAATGTTTAAGTATATGGTTTTGTGAATATTTTGTTTTTATTTCTTTTTTGAGGGTCCTTTGTTGTTGTTCTGTGTTTTTCTGAATGGCTGCTTCTAAGAATATGAAGCAATTAACAAATTCCCATTATAGAATCTCTAATCTTCAATTTAAATTAGGGGAATATCTAATCCAAGAATGTAAACACTTCCTCCACGTGGAATGGGCATGTGAGAACAATTTATTTCAAAGATCATGAAAGCAGCTGAAACAGGTTTTGTGGAGCATTTGGAGCTTGGTTAGACATCAAAGATACCAAGATCATCCACAGGCCTTGATTTTTTTCCTGCTACTGGACTGATAATTGAGAAGAGAGAGCAAGGCTGATGACAGTGCAATTCTGCCTCTCTTCACTTCATGGGCATGTCACAACATCACCTATCCACTATTTTTCAATATTGTGATGATTCAGATATAAAAGCTAGTGGTTACTATAGTGGGTCCTATAGTGTGTCCATCAAAATCCGTATTAAAATATAGGCAACTGACATTCTTGATCAACTTTATTTTTTCTTGTGAATGAATAGCCTGGGATCCTTTAAGTGATTGTTGACCTTTTCCAGGAGAATCTATGTTTTTCTGAGGCTTAATGCAATCAATAGTTATCTATAAACAGGAATATATCAAAGATTGTGCCATTAATGAGAAATCCTTCTTTGATGTAAAATCTGCTCTATATTTCTTTAATTACAGGGATGGATACTTTTGTCAAACATACAGTTCTCTGTTTTATGTCTCATCTAATGTCTTTCCCTTCTTCAGAGACCTTGTATATCAGTTCTCCAAAACTCTCACAAATATATTATCTGTAACATCAACCCCAAGATTGTGTTGCCTCTCATATATACATATACTTATTTTGAAATATCTGCTTTTCTTATCCTCTTATCTTCACTAAAATATCTGCCTCTATAGGCATATCTAAAACTGTGAAGTTATTGTTCAAGTGTGGTGATTCTACTGCTATTGATAGAGGAACAGTTTGTTGTAATGACTTTTGCAAATCTTTTTTATTTTTCTTCTGTTTATAAATGTTGCTTCTGTTTATAAATTCTGTTTATAAATGTTTTTATAAATTTTTTTAAATTTATTTTTATTAAATTTATTAAATATTTTATATAATATTATATATTATTAAATATTATATAAATTAAATTATATATATTAAATATATATATTATAATTTATATATATATTGTAATTTATATATATATAAATTATATATAATTAAATATTATATAAATATTTATTAAATATTTATTAAATTTATTAAATATTAAATTTTTATAAATTTATAAATTCTGTTTATAAATGTTGCTTCTGTTTATAAATGTTGCTCCTTTTTCATTTTTTGGGGATTGTCTTTGCTTAGCTTGGCTATTTTCCCAAAATTTCTTTAAATTGGTTTTGCTTGCTATTGCCTTCTTTGTCCTTTAGAACTATTATCTCAAAATTGTCTATCATTCTTCTTTGAAAGATTTACATTCTAATGCAGTGTTGCCTTTGAAAGTTTACATTGTAACTTGGTGTTGCTTTTGGCAGCTTTTTTTTTTTTTAATTCATTAACAAGAGATTCAAATCCTTTCTGACTAAATTGCATTCTGGATTCCTTAGTCCCCTTGTTGAAACAATTGATTTATGGTTTAATTTTTAGAAAAACTAATATAGTTATCAATATGATTTCTTTTATTCATTTCCATTTTAAATTTTCAATTATTTGTTTAAACAATTCAAAGTTAAATCACTTCACCTGTACATTATATAGTTTTTTCTCTCTTTTTTCTTTTTTTTAAAAACTGATTCTGATCTTAGCTTTGATGGATATTCACAGATAGTTGATGTTTCTCAAGTTTCTTAAGTCTTAATAGATTACAATTCTTAGTAGGCTTGTTAGTTAGATATGTTACTTAGTAAGATGTCATATGCAATTATAAATATTTGGAATACTATCCATGGGAATTTTATTCCATTTAGAATTTTTGCAAGACATTCTCTGTAACATTATCAAAACACTTTACGTATATCTTTCTGTCTAGATTTATCATCATTTGATGTTCATATTCAATTCATATTCAACATACTGGAATGTTGAATAATATATAAAATCTCCACAGTTGTATTTATCACAGAGACTGTTTTAACATATGTGTAAATTCCTTAAAATAGCACTTTGTCTTATTGAGTCAAACTCAGATACTGAAATGGGTCTGTAATCTTATAGATGTGGATATTCCCTCCAACAATGTAGATTGCAACCTATACAGTGCTTCCAGTCTTAGGTGGTTTATACACATCTCATAAGTTCATGAGAGATGGTCCAGTCAATATGCTGAGGACATTTGATGATAACTCATGGAATAGGCAGGATATCCATCAATTATCCCTTGCTCATCAGTCTCATTTTTTGCTCAAATATTTAAGGACAGTTTGATTATAAGAATGCAGATTATTACCTTCCAAAGACTGCCTATTCCTTTTGAATAAACTTTTCAAGGACCACTTATTTTTATAAAAATTTCATTTAGAAAGTAAGCATATAGGAACATTTAATTTTGTAGTAATAATATTTGAGGGGTTTTCCCCCCATACTTTTGGCATCTTCTCTTCCTTCAGATATCTTACGAATTGATTCTTAAACACTTAAAAATTGTACTGTCTTAAGTGTAGTACAGCTATTCTAACTTTTTTCTCTATAGTTTTTCTATAAGACTATGATGTTAAAAGTTTTAGTATGATACTTCATCATTCTTAAGAGTGAAAAGAATTCGTTTTAAAGTTATTGATCTATTTCATGTTTGTCGTTCTTTTTTTTAAAATGTTTTTAGCAATGTCGTCTGGTGGTTTGTTTTTTTTTTTTTTTTTACATCACCATGCTTTCCTCCAGTATCCTTCTTCCCAGAAAGTCATCCCATGTAACAAATGATATTTTTAAAGATAAAAAAAGGAAAAAATCAGCATAAAAATCAACATGTAGAAAAAGTTAAAAATATGTTCAATGTACATCACTAATAGATATCCCTCTTCTGCAAAGAGGTGAAGTATCTTCTCATATCTCTACTTTTGAGTCATATTTGTTCATTGTAATTTTGTAACATTCACTTTTTTTGTTCTTTCCATTTACATTGTTGCAGTCATTGTATATATTGTTTTCTTGACTTTACCTCCTTAACTCTTCATCAGTTTATATAGATCTTTCCTAACTTCTCTATATTCAACTTAATTTTCATTTATAATGATGAATGTGCTTAATTAGGTCTTTTTCTTTAAATTGATTTTTTCACTTCATTTTCTCTGTTTTATGTGATGATATTGCATATAATTTTCCACTATCCTTTTCTATAAGATTTTAAACAACAATTATAACCGATTGCCCTTGATTGCCACAGATCTCTAATTGAAAAGTAATGTATTTGCTAACTAAAGTGCCTCTTAGATTCTTTTTTAAACTTCTAGCAATTGATTTGATTAGTTAAATTTCTGCATGAAGTAATTGTACTTAGTGTCAATGTCTTTTCTTCCATCTATATCTCATTTCTTGACATCAAAAATGTGTTTGAATAAGACAAATTGAAATTGTTTTAATTAAACAATGTATATTTTTCTTTTTCATTCTTCTAACTTTCTAGTAATTTAAAATATTTTATTTTTTTCCAATTACATGTTTAAACTATTTTTAACATTCATTAAAAAAAGTTTGACTTTCAAATTCCCTTTCTCCTTCCCTTTCCCCTTCATTGAGAAGACAATTTGATATAGATTATATATGTGGAGTCATGTAAAACATATTTCCATATTAGTCATCCTATCAAAGAAAACAGATTAAAGCAAAGAAAAAAAAAGAAAAAAAAAGTAAACAAGTTTGTCATTCACAGCTGATCATCATATAAAATATTGTTGTTATGATTTATATTCTTTTCCTGTATCTTCTCAGTTCACTTTGCATCAGTTTATGTTACTCTTTCCAGGTTTTTTTCTGAGAGCATCCTGCTTATCATTTCTTATAGCAAAATAGTATTCCTTATGATCATATACTACAATGAAAGAATTGATATAGATATTTTCCTTTTTATCTCTTTGGGATAAAAAGCTCTAGGTCACACAGCTGTTGGTAAGGCAAAACTCAGATGCAGGCTTTTTGACTGGGGCCCTAGATGCAGTGGAGACCTTGGCCTTTTAAGCTTAAGGTCTTCAACAGGGGTTAGTTTGACATTCAGTAATTAAGACTGTGGGTCAATTGAGGCAAAGAATCTCCTCTTTTACTTAGTTGGAATTGGGGGGCAGTTAGATGGCTCTATGGATAGAATTTAGAATTGGAAAAGAATTCAGAAATCATTTAGTCTAATCCATTTCCTTAACAGACAATAAAACTGAAGATTTAAAATGACAAATAGACTTTCCTTAGTCACTTAGGTAGTCAGTCACTAAATATTTATTATGTGTCAGGAATTGTGCTAAATGTTAAGAATATAAATATGAAAGAAAGAAAGAAATTCTCTGTAATTAAGGAGATTACAACTCTTCATTATTAGGGAAAAATAAAGAACAAAGCCAGAATTCAACCCTCAAGGTTCTCTGACTTCAAATATGGGACTCTTCTATTCTACCACTGAAGATGGTTTTCATAGTAGTACATCATTCTGTTATAAGTTAATTCCCCAAATACAGATATTTAAGTGTAAATTCAAAAGAACAAAACCAAATGTTTTTTTTTTCTTTTCATTATTCATTATTTTGTATTATCTGCTCTGATGTGGTTTTGATAAGATCTAGATTTAGGGAACCAAAATGAGATTAGGAATTCTGATTGTCAGGGAGTTAAATGATAAGATCTAGTAGCAGGTTCCAGGTTCAAGGAACCAAATAGAGAGGTTTGGCTCTCCTATACCCCCTTGGGATTTGGCACAAGGGTAGGGAGTTTTGGGGGAACTCCCTTCTGGTGGTGCAGAGATTCTCTGTAAAGGAATTTAACAGACCTGAAACCTAGATTGATAAAAGAGGTTAGAAATCCTGACAGAGAGGCATGAAGTCTGATTAGGGAAATAGGTGAGGGTAAAGAAGGGGTGGCACTGGAAAAGAATATTCCAGTGGACAGAGGCTCCTTGGCATAACAAGCATGGCATAGCTGGCATCTTTGGAACCTCTACAAAGAGAGGACTTTAGATTGGCTCTTTTATAATAGGGGTTTTAGCTCCAAGCTGAAGGGAACTCATGAGTGGAGTTCTACAATTTGGAATTCAGCTTGAGCTGATTTCAATGAGTTTTAGGGCTGAACCAATCTCACCTAAATAACAAGAATGAAACTGTTTGTCCCTCAGGGCAAGGTCCCTCACTGTGGCAGAGTTGAAGGAAATTTTCTCCTTCAAGGATTTTTAGAGTTTCGGGGTCTCCTTTTCAGTTTCATTACTATAAATAATACTCAACATAGTAAAGCTCTGATTTAAACATGTCTATTGAATGAATGCTTCTAATACTTAAAAAGTAACTATATGATAATTTTTGCATAGTCAGTTATAGAGTGCAGTGAACAAAATGCTGGATCTGGAGTAAAAAAGATATGAATTTAAAGGCAACCTCAGATACTTATTAGCTCTGTGACCATGGGTAAATCACTTAACCCTGTGGTTCAGTTTCATCATCATGAGAAATTTTCTTTCATTATTTATTCTTTGTGTGATCCTGGGCAAATCACTTAACCCTCTTTACTGGAGAAGGAAATGGCAAACCACTCTAGTATCTTTGCCAAGTAAATACCAAGAAGGGTCACAAAGTCAGATATGATTGAAAGAACTGAACAGCAACAACAATAATTCTTTATAGGCAATTCTTAATGTTCTTTTAACAATGAGGCTTGTCGAGAGCCCACTTGTTATGGGATAGCAGAAATACACTGGTTCTTTTGCTATCTAAGAGGTAGAAAAGAAAGAATGAGAGACTTTTAAGAATCTCAGTACAACTTTTCCTGTACAAGAGAAGGAAAGAGGAAAATAAAAGAACATTTTTACCACATTAAGTCTTACTGCATTAATTACTACATATAACTATATAATTAATATATAAAATATAAATTGTGTATTTCTGTAAGTTGCTGAAGGCTTTTTTTTTTCAACAGATGGCTTAGAAAATTTGAACATTTTGAATATGAACCATAATATGCTTAAAACGATTCCTCCAGAAATAGACAGGTAATTTTGTTTATAATACAATTGCTCAGTCCCCTTTCACTTCTCTCTCCTTGATTTTCTGTTGCAACTAGTACTTATGGGTAATACATACATACAAGTAACTGAAGAAGTGAGACATCGTTAGTCAGAAGAATGAGAAACTACTTGGCTTCATGGCCTAAATGCAAAATAGGGCATTTGAAATTTATAATTCTTATGATGATTGTGTCTAGCCTACTGATTCTTGCTCAGTCTGTAGCTTCATATTAGCTTACTATAAAGTAGTGGATGTTAGCATCCCTCACATGATTATCATAAAAATAAGTAGTTTAAAGGATTGAATTTGTTGGAAAAGGTAACATTAAAGCTCAGATTTCAAGATCAGAGCAAGATTTTTTTAAAATCCCACAACAAAAAAGATTGTTTTTCTTATATTGTACATGTGTACAAATCAGGCTGCCATTGAAGCATTTTTTTCCAAATCAGCTGAGAGTTTCCTCTGGAAGGCTGTGTTCCATCTTGGATTTTTTCTCTGACAGATGGAGAGAGCCTTGTTTGGAGTTTACTTTGGAGATTCTTTTTATTGCCTTATGAATGGAAGCAGATGTATTACTAAGTAACAACAACCATATATATGTATATATATATTAAGAGTAGATGAAAATATGAATAGCTAAACAGTACAGAACATTCCACACTTAATCTATTCATATAGCTTGCTTATACCTCTTGTCAGTATATTTTGTTTTTCCCACCTATGTTTGGTGTTTTTTTTTCTGGAGGGGAAAAAACCTCTGCATTTTGGTCAAATATTTAGATATAAGGAATTGGATACAATTAAGATCAACATTATCCATGCAGAAATAAGGTATGTTACTTAAAATGTAGTCAGTTTACATACTTTTTTTTTTTTTTTACTTCTTTTCCTAATCGACATATTTATGCATTAATGATTACATTCTGGGTTTCTGATTTTATGTTTTTAATCTTCAACAGTTGGTCAACAAACATTTATTAAATGCTTACTGTGTGCCAGACATAGTGCTAAGGGCTGGGGATACAAATGCAAGCAAAAAGACAGTTCCTGCCCTCAAGGAGCTTACATTCTAGTGGGGAGAAGACAACATATAAAAGTATGCAAGGGAGCTGAAAAGTAGGAGGAGGTAAGAGGAGGAAGGTACTTGGTGAGGGGAGGGGGGAAGATGGTGGTGATGTCCGGATAGTCAGAAGCAGAGCCAGAAGAGTAGTAAAGAAAGGAATGAAGGAAGGCTGGCTTGGGCTTCTCCCCAAAATGGAAACTCTGGGAGGAAATCACAAATAGGAAAAAAAAAAAAGGGCACAAGAGATGGAAGAATATTCCAGAGTGAGAAGGCAGAAGTAGAAGAGAAGAGTGAGAAGTTTGGGAAGTCAGAAATAGAACCAAGAAAAAGGGTGAAGAATAAGCATTTCTCAAGGACCTATTATGTGTCAGCATCATGCTTTTCAAATATTACCTTTGCAAAGATAATATTGTCTTTACAAAGTGCTTTATAAATATCACATTTGAATGATTTTAACTGATTAAATTCATATCTATAAACATTTACATTTCTGCTATGTCCAAGGCACTATGCTGGCACGAGGGATGCAAAGAAAGACAAAAATGACAAATAGTTTCTGCCCCCAAGGAGCTGTACCTTTAAATTTATGAACTCTTGAGTTTACATTTTACTGGGAAGCATGTAAGCAAGTAAATAAATGGAAAGTTATTACAAAGGAATTTCAAGTGGGAGAAAGTTGGTATAACTGGCAGAGCAAGGAAGGTTTTATATTAAATTCAGCTGTGATTTGAAGGTAGCAAGTTGGCACAGTGAATAAAGTGCCCTACCAGAACATAGGGAGACTTACCTTCTTGAGTTCAAATCTAGTTTCAGACATTTATTAGTTGTATTACACTGGAAAAGTCACTTAACACTATTTGTCTTAGTTTCATCATATGGAAAATGAGCTGGAGAAGAAAATGGAAAAAGCCCAAACAGCAAGAGATAAAAAGAGAAATTCCATTTAAAATAACTGTAGATAATATAAAATATCTTAGAATGTATCTACCAAGAGAAACACAGGAACTCCATGAATGCAACTATAAAACACTCTTCAACAAATAAAATCAGATCTAAACAACTGGAAAAACATCATTTGTTTATAAAGAGGCTGAGCTAATATAATAAAAAGAATAATTCTAACTTAATTAATCTACTTATTCAGTTCCATACAAATCAAACTGCCAAAAAATTACTTTATAGAGCTAAAAAAAAAAATAACAGAATTCATCTGGAAGAACAAAAGGTCAAGTATATCAAAAGAATTAATGAAAAAAAAATGCAAAGGTAGGTGGCCTAGCCATACCAGACTTAAAACTGTATTAAAAAGTGGCAGTCATCAAAACCATTTGCTATCAGCTAAGAAATGGTGTGATGGATCAGTGAAATAGACAAAATAGTCAATAACTATAGTCATCTACTGTTTGATAAATTCAAAGACTCTAGCATCTGGGTTAAGAAATTACTATTTGACAGAATTTGATTAAAAGATTCAAAAGTAGTATGACACAAGTGCCTTTTAACCAAAACTAAGCAAATATTTGTAAATTGAATTTTCTTTTTTCTTTTACCTATTAGGGGGAGGAAAAAAAATAAAACAAATGCTTGATGATGAGCAAAAGTTAATTTAGAAAACCAAATTAAGCAAACCAATCTCTCTCTCTCTCTCTCTCTCTCTCTCTCTTTATATATATATATATATATATATATATATATATACATATATATATATATATATATATATATATATATATTTATAATACCCTATAATACCCTATGAGAGATGTTAATAGAAGAGAGTTCAGGGCAAAATTTCATTTATATACTTTAATTTTTAGATTACAGAACCTTAGAAAGTTGAGTCTAAACAACAATCAGCTAACTGGTATTCCTAAGGAACTTTGTATCCTGCCTTATCTTTCCGAAATTCAATTAAACTACAATCAAATTGTTTCCGTCCCTGAAGAATTTCAAACTATGAAGAATCTCCAGAAGTTGTCATTGGCAAGAAACCTCATTGAAGTATTCCCAGTGGTAAGCAAAGACAAAGTCAACCTTTCCTCCTTTGGTAAGGTAGAAACTTAGAAAAATATGTTTAGCCTGCTTTGATAATAATAAATAGCATTTATATAGCCCCCTAAGGTTTGCAAAATGCATTATTGATATTATCTTATTTTATCTTCATAACAACCCTAGAAGTAGGTACTTTTATTAGCTCTATTTTGTAGATGAGAAAACTCAGGCTAAGAGATTAAGTGACTTCCTCAGTATTAGGTAATTGACTGATGTTAGGTATGAACTAAGGTCTTTTTCCCTTCAGATCCAGTAAGTGAATATTTTTATCCAAAGTTAACTGAATAGGTACTTATGGAAAGTCACTGAATTAATTTTGCAGAGATTATTACTGTATCTGTAATGTTACAATACATTCAAAACACAGTCAGAGAGCCCAGAGCATCACTTTTAGTAGCCAGACATAGAATATCAATATATAAACAACACAGAAACAGAATTTTACAGAAAGCAAGGATAAGGGAAAACTTGTCTGGAATATATATCTGGAAACAAGTAACAGAGGGGGAAGATAAGAATACTTTCCAGCTGGTCAAAAGAGGAGTCATGGTTTATTTCTCAGCCTTGCTTCATCAGATGTTGGGACTTTTGGAATTCCAGGAACAATGTCTGGAAGTTCAAAATAGATACTGAGGAAATGCCATCCTCTTAACATAGTGGCAGCAAAGAAGCCCAAGCCAATTTTTTCTTGTCACACTCTTTCTCTTATTTATAGTGGTGGCAAAAAAAATCTGAGCCAGAAATTTTTATGTTAAAACTGTGGTACCTCAATGTCTAGCTATTTTAAAAGAATTTAAATAAGCAGGATTTATTTTAGACCTATGTATCATATGCTGAATTCTGTGACTTACTTGTATGATCCTAACCAAGTTATCTTATCCCCTTTGGCATATTAATTTCTTTTTTTTTCTCTCTCTCTCTTTCTCTCTTTTTTTTTTTATTAATTTTTATAATTATAACTTTTTTTGACACTACATATGCATAGGTAATTTTTTTTTTTTTACAACATTATCCCTTGTACTCCCTTCTGTTCTGAATTTTTCCCCTCCTTCCCTCCACCCCCCTCCCCTAGATGGCAGGCATTCCCATACATATTAAATATCTTATATATATATGCATGGTACAATATATATGTGCAGAACCGAATTTTGTTGTTGTTGTTGTTGCAAAGGAAGAATTGTATTCGGAAGGTAAAAATAATCTGGGAAGAAAAACAAACAAATAAAAAAATGTTCACAGTTTACACTCATTTCCCAGTGTTCCTTTTCTGGGTGTAGCTGATTCTGTCCCTCATTGATCAATTGGAATTGGATTAGCTGTTCTCTATGTTGAAGATTAATTTCTTATTATAGTATATATAGTCAATTCTCAATTAACTTTATCAGAAGAAAATAATTATATTGAAGAAAATCCCCAAATATTATAGTATTAATAGTCCCAATAATATACATTATATACATACATATATTTACATATATACACATATATATAGGGTACTGCAAAAACCTCAGTATAATTTTAAGCTTTAATAATTTTAGATTTTTAAATGATAACCACTTAAAATATGATTTGAAAATTTATTTGAATTTATTTTGTAATTATTTAGTTTTGTAAATTTTAAATTTTAATTTTATCAAGATGGAGTACCCTGTTATTATGCATTGTGTTTGTGACATTTCTAAATGGAACTTTCTGAGACCAGTGAATCAATAGGGAAGATCTTTTACTTTGGCCACCATGGTTACTGGCTCTATCTCAATTATAATTATTATTATTATTATTATTAGATCTTGTATGTGTCAAAGCCTCATTCTTTGGATAATATTAAGACTAGAATTACAAATGAAGTTCTTTCAGTTTCTGAGTAGCAGGTGATGAAAGTTTTTCTAAAGTTTGAAAATTGACTACTGTGAAGTATAGGAAAGCTTCTTAAACTGTGGGTTGCAACCCCATGTAGAATTGAATAACTGAATGTGGGGGTCATGAAATTATGATTTATCATGAGTAAATTTTGATTTGCATGCCTGTTTTATATACCTGTATTCTTGGGGTCATGTAAAAATTTCTTGGAGAAAAAGGGGTTGTGAGTGGAAAAAGTTTAAGAAATCCCAATGTGTATGACAAGATGCTTGTTGTGTTGAATTTTAATAAGGAATGTAATATTTACAAATTTTAAATAACCATGTGTATATTATTTTTCATGAATTAGTAGAATGGAAACTTTCTGCTATTATTAAATTAGAATCTGTCCTAAAACTTTTGGGGACACCATGTATAATTAGCTTTGGAGCACAATCTACAACTTTGAGGGGCTAAGGGGTATAACAGATATTATTAGGCTTATCTTTATTCAGTCTTACATTGTTTAGCCTGATATGTTTGAGCAAACATCAACTAGGAATAGCAGACAACAAACAAAAAAAAAACAAGCAAGGTACAACATAAAAATAAGAGCTGGACCTTGATTTTACTGGTGTAAGGAACTTCCAGTAAGGAAATTCCTTCAACCATACAGGTTGGCATCCTCTCAGCAATTTATAATCTTCAAGAACTGCCTAGAGCAAGGAGAGTGAAATGACTTCCCTCTGGTCATAAAGTTAGTATGTCTCAGAAGTGAGATTTAAAGCCAGATTTTTCTGGCTCTGAGCCCAAAACTCTATCCACTACACCATTACATCTCATGGTGAAAAACTCAAATAAAAATGGATTCATTTAGGGTCCATATTGACTTAAAGTTATTCAATCACATTTGACTCTTCATGATCTTATGGAACGTTCTACACCAATTCTGTCTATGAGATTCTCTTGGCAAACAATACTGGAGTGGTTTAACATTTCCTTCTCCAGGGGATTAAAACAAATAGGATTCAGTGAGTTTCCCAGTCATATGGCTAGTAAGTTTTGAGACAGACCCAGTCCTCTATCTACTGAGTCAACTACATGTCTTGACTTAGAAATTCATAAATCACTATATATGCTATATTGTATTTTTTATATATTTATATATTTTGTTAAGCATTTGCCAATTATATTTTAATGAAGTTCCCTAAAGCTGTAAGTTTGAAATCTTTACTACACTGTATTGGTCCAAGCAGGAGAAAATAAATTGAGGTATAAAAAATTTGGTAGCTAATCCACAAAGAAAAAAATCTTTTGGATAAGGAATCAACCACAAATACAACAAATGCTTGAGAATGACTTTATCTTTAATCATTTATTATTTCATGTTTTACATTTTACCAATTACCCAGATTTATAATCTTGGTTCTATTCTTACCTCCTCATTCTCCATCATCCCACATAACTAATCTTGGGAGAGTTCAGAGATCCAAAAGAAAAAAAAAAAAAAAAAAGCAGCTTTTAAAAGCATCTGTAGGTGAGGGAAGAAGGGAAGAAGGGAGGAAAGGAATGCAAAAAAGGGAGGGAGGGAGGAAGGAAGAAAGAGAAGGAAGGGAAGAAGGGAGGAAGGAAGGAAGGAAAAGAGGTAGGGAGGGAAGGAAAGAGGGAGGAAGGAAGGAAAAAAGTAAAGAAGGAAGTATGTGGGACAATATCAACCACAAAAGCAATAAGAGACTCTCAGAGTAAGAAAAAGCAAAAAGTGGTTTATTACAATCTCATAAGAAAAGGCATCTTCCATCTGATAAGGTATTTGCCAATAAAAGGAGTGAAAAGTAAAAACTGCAAAACACAAGATTAAATAACCTGAATGCAGGACCCCACTGCTCCCAATCTTTTTTCCCATTGTTTTGGGGAATCTGGCTTTATATTCTAATTCCAGAAATCTAACCTAGAAAGAAAAGAAAAAATTTCCTTTAAAAGAGGTACTTAAGTGCTAATTAAAAAGTGGTGGGAAACTGGAGTGGACAAACACCAGCAACATTTTTTAGCCATAATTTTCTCTGTTATTATAAAGTCTCAAGTCATAATTAAAGTATAGTTTAAGGCTCTTTCCCACGAGTGTTATCAGTTAATTCCACACAATCCCTCTTCTTTTATTTATTAATATTTGAAGACCTCTCACACTATTCTGAATTCATTTCCTCAATCATCTTGTCCTCAGTCTCCAATCCCTCTGGATCTGCCTTGTCCTTTTTCCCTATCAGGTTCATCCTTGTCTAACTGGACTTCTCTTTCCAGATTACTCAGTCTTTCTTCTGTGGAAATCCCAGTCATGTTCCCGAGACCAAACTTTCCCTATATAACCTATTTGTGAGCCATTCTATGGCTGCCACTCTCTTCTGGGTCAGCCCACCACGCATCCTGCTTTGTGGTGTTTTTTCCCTTCCCCTTTACCACATAGTATCTCCTAATTGCATTATGCTTTTCAACCTCACTTCTCCTCTTTACAACTAGTTAACTCTTTCAGGATGCTAAGTCCCTTTCAGGATTTAGTCTGCCAGCTAAAGGCATGCCCCAAGCTCATTGAGTACTCTCTTTTTACTGGGAAATTGTGAGTTTCATTGAGGAGCTTATAAAAACCCTTTCCTTGCTAACTATATTCTCTCTCAATTCTATAACAAATCCAATGCCTTTGTTCTCTGATTAGTAATTATTTCAACCAAGGGTTGGGATCTAATGAGACTATTCAACATATAAATTGGAGTTCTGTACCCCCCAACATTCATCTGGGGCCATCTATCACTTGAACCATTTGTGTCCCTACTAATTGGAGTAGATGCCTATCACAAAGTCAGCAACAACAAAAATGCTAAAAGATACAGATATATGCATCTAGAAATAGATAGATGACTAAGCCAAATACTCATTTATTTACTTAATGACCACATATTTTCAGATAGTAAAATGCAAAATCTTACATCCACTGAACATTTGCACTGATTATAGAAATTTGCTATAAGAGGACAGGATAAATCATCCTTATCTCTGTTTTACAGTTGCCAACCAATTATACAGCAACAATTCTATATATATATAGCTACTCAGGAATAATCAGGTGGGTTCTTATTCAAAGGAACACCCTTGGAAAACTGAGTCAGAAGGATGCCACCTTCAGTGGCATTCTTGCTCAGATACTAATCTCCACTTGGAACAATTCAGGATCACATACGTCTAAGTAACTTTGATGAGGGCAGGATAGTGAAAGAGAGGTGTGGCAGGAATAGGTGAGAAATTTCCTTGTTCTCCAAGGCACGGGCTGGTAGCAAAGGAAATTCGATTACTCAAAGGCTGTGATAAAAAAGACTTGTATTGTTAGAGAGACACCAAGATAAAGGCTTTCTTGGCAGGCAATATTATTCTCGAGAAAGAAGTGATTTTTGCAAAGAGACATTTTCTGAAGATCTGTTTCAAACAGAAATCTAAGAATAGGCAAGACCATTTGAGTTTGTATTTGAAAAGAGACATTCTCTGGAAATTTATATAAAAAGAGACATTCTCTGAAGACTCATCCTGTCTCCAGAGGATGTAAGACCATTTGAGTTTGTATTTACATAACTTTACAGGGCTATCTAGTTTCACTCTCATCATCTCCCCCCTCAAACAATAAGCACAAATTCTTTTGGGAAACGGCTCAAAGATCTCAGGTCTTCTAGCTACTTCTTGCTGGAAATAGCCTCTAAGGGGGTAGGGGGTGGAGATAGTACTTGGGGGAGAGAAACGAGATCTGAAAGCAGCCGCTGCAGTGTCCAGTGGATGTGGAGTTTGCACATTAGTTGCCTCAGGATCTCCAAGTTGTAAGAGAAGCTGAAAGTTTGCAGCTCGAAGCCTAGAGAAAATAAATCTCATGAGCAATCTGAAAATGCAGGGACCAAATGTGAACAAAAGGATAATCAGAAGAGGAGTTAGTTTAGGGGTCAGTAGGGACCATATCCAGGAATTCCACCCAGAGGAGGACTGGGAGAGTGCAAGAAACTGCTCATGGATGTCTTGTATCCAGGCAGCTTTTTGTAAGATTCTCTCAGTGCAACTCAACTTTCCTTGAGTTGTTTAATGTATTGGCCAATGAGTCAAGATATTCCTGGCCTTAGAGCACCCTTAGAAGTGCTGGAGGGGGATGGGGAACTTACTTTACAAAGGAAAGCATATCCCTTATGTGCACAGATGGTACCTGAGGTCAGATTGTTGTGCCACAGTTCTCTTTTAATGTCTTGACTCAGTTTCCCTAATTATCCTATTCAGTTACTCTGCCTCAGGTTATAACCATTCCCTCTTAAAGTTAGGATAAAGTTCTTATATTGTTTAATGTATTGGCCAATGAGTCAAGATATTCCTGGCCTTAGAGCACCCTTAGAAGTGCTGGAGGGGGATGGGGAACTTACTTTGCAAAGGAAAGCATATCCCTTATGTGCACAGATGGTACCTGAGGTCAGATTGTTGTGCCACAATTCTCTTTTAATGTCTTGACTCAGTTTCCCTAATTGTCCTATTCAGTTACTCTGCCTCAGGTTATAACCATTCCCTCTTAAAGTTAGGATAAAGTTCTTATATCTTAGACCTTAGGCTATAATCATTCCCTCTTACTGTTTGATGGGATAAAGGTCTTTATCCATTTAGACATCATTAGAATAACAGGAGCCTCTCCAGGACCTCCCTCCATTATGTCATCCTCATCCTAGGTTCTTTCCCCCATTAGGTCATCCCTATCTAGGTACCTCCCCCATTATGTCATCAGTCTTGTTACCTTATAAAAGAATTTTGCATCTGACATTCACTGCTGGATTCTTGGAGAATCCAAGTCTCATTCAGCCCTGGGGCCAAACCATGGATGCATTTGGTCCCAGTAAATCTCTCCCTTTTAAATAACTTATTAAATACTCTCTAATCTCTATCTTGCTCTGTTTCTCTGGCATTACATGATTCTCAAGCCGTCTCCTCATTGTCCTGAAAAGAGAGGCTTTTACCCAGTTAAAACCTCTACAAGGGGGCATATGCATGAATTCTAGTTGCCAATCCTCACCAGGGTACGTGCCTCTCCTCTGGACTGGCTTCAGGAGAGGTGGGCCAGGAGAGGTGGGGGATTAACAGCTCCCTCAGGATTCACCTGGGCACAGATTGGGCAGGCCTGGCAGACTTGTCTGATTGTTTCTTCCAGTTTATAGCCAGTGAAAACATACTTCACCAGGAAATGGAGAGCATTTCACCCCAGGTGTGTGGCCTGATGGAGACCAGAGATCAGTTTCCACTGATTTGCCTCTGGGAGTAAGAGGTGGTCTGGGGGAGTTTGAAACCAACCAGAGGGAGAAAAGGTGTACCCCATTCCTTTGCAAGAGCCGTTTCCTGTGTACTATAGGAAGGGGTAAAAGAATCAGGCAGCTGGGGGATTAAAGGTGCTATGAGTGGTGAAAGGGCAGCAGCCTTGGCAGCTGAATCTGCCAGCCTGTTTCCCTTAGCCTGAAGTGAATCTCCATTCTGGTGCCCTTTACGGAATATGACTGAGACCTCTCTAGATTCACAGACAGCTTGCAATAGATGCAGAATTTCTCCCACATGTTTAATGGGAGAGTTTCTTGCTGTCAACAAGCCCTTTTCTTTCCAAATAGTTCCATGAGCATACAAAATATGAAAAGTATATTTGGAGTCAGTGTAGATATTGATTCTCATCGCCTTCCCAGTTCTAGAGATAGATCAGGGGTATCTAGCAGAAGAGCTTAGTACCTAGTAAGTCTCCCACTCAAGAGCCACTGATGCCCTTTGCCTTCTAGAAAGGCATTCTAGTGTGGGGGGTTAAAACCTCTAATGGCTGACCCAAGGTCAGTTTGGAGGTTTCCTCAATTAACAGGGATGTGGAAACCACTGCTCTGAGGCAGGAAGGTCATTCTAGGGAAACCAAGTCCAGCTTCTTTGAGAAATAGGCCATGGGCCTGGGATCAGGTCCTAGAGTCTGGGTAAGAACTCCCAAAGCCTCTGATCCACATACAGGGTGAAAGGTTTCTGTAAGTCAGGGAGGGCAAGGGCAGGGGCAAAGGTCAGTTTGGTTTTCAGAGTTTTAAAAGCCTTGACCTGATCAGGTCCCCATTCAAGAAGAAGATTGTCAGGACCTTGAATTGAATCATAGAGAGGCTTGGCAATAATCCCAAAATTGGGGATCCAGATCCTGCAGAAGCCAGCCATGCCCAGAAAGGTTCCCAGGTGCTTCTTTGAGGCAGGGTCTCCGAGGCTTAAAATAGCCTGCTTCCCCTCCTCAGAGAGCAAGAGGTGGGAGTGAGATTGTGGCCTAAATATTTGACAGACTGGTGGGCAATGTGGGCCTTTGGTAGGGAGACCCTGTAGCCTCTTGAGGCTAGAAAATTTAAAGTCTTTATGGCACTGTCAGAGACTCCTCTCTGATCAGGCTGCAGAGCAAAATATCATCTACATATTGGATAAGGCTGCTGGCGGGCAGTTCCAGGTCTCTCAAGTCTTTAGCTAATACTTGCCCAAACGGGTGGGGATTGTCATGGAAGCCTTGAGACAGAACAGTCCAGGTTAACTAATGGAGGAGTTCCCCTGGCTTAGCCCATTCAAAAGCGAAAAGTAACCTTGAGTCCTTATGCAAAGGAATGCAGAAAAAGGTATCTTTAAGGTCCAGGGTAAAGAACCATTGTGTATTCCCTGGAATCTGTGTGAGAATCATATATTAATTGGGTATGATGGGATGAATGGCAATGAATGCTTCATTAATCGCCTGAAGATCCTGCACTTGGCAGTAATCTCTGTTTGTCTTTCTGACAAGAGAATCGGAGTCTGTATTACAGGAGGAGTGGAAGGGGACCAGGACATTAAACTTAAGGAACTTGTAAATCAGAGGTTGCAGCCCTATCCTGTCTTCCTGCTTAATCGGGTATTGTGCCTATGAGGAAACACACTAGGATCCCGCAGCTTATTGAGGGCTGGGGTGGCATGTATCACCCTTCCGGGGATGCCCTGGTCCCACACAGAAGAGTATTTCCACCCAGATTTCACAGGGAATGTTGGGGGGAGGGGTCTGGAGTGGAGCACAAAGAGATAATTTGGAAGTTTGAGCAGAGAGAATTGGGCTCCTAGTTTCATCATTAAATCTCTACTCATCAATGAGCTGGGCCAGGAAGGGATAATTAGAAAAGAATGTGGAAACAATAGGTCCCTGTTATGAGGTCTAGAATTGGGGGTACCTAAATGAAATTAGGTTTAATTGAGATCTCGTGACAGGTTTGGGGTACAGGGAGTCAAATAGAGCTCCCCTGCAACCCCTTTGGATTCAGCACAGGGACAAATAGTTAAATGAGATCTAATAACAGTGCAAGAATCCTCTGTAAAAGAATTTACAGACCTGAAAAACCTAGATTGATAAAAGAGATTTATTGTGGGGTTTGGAAGTAGAGTCTAGTTAGTAAAGTTGAAGGTTGAGATAAAAGGCACCAGAACCAGGGTTCCAGTGGGAAGAGATCCCGGGCATGCCAGGGATAAGGCTGCCATGTTTGGGACCTCTGCAAAGAGAGGACTCCAGCGTGGCTCTTTTATAATGAGAGATTTAGCTGAAGGGGCCTGTGGGTGGAGTCCCATGTTGGCGCTGGGCTGGGTTTCAGCCAGGGTTAGAATTTGAATTGAATTCAATGGGTTTCCAGACTGAGCCAGATAACAAAGATGAAACTTTTTTGTCCTTGAGGTGGAGTCCCCACCCTGAGGCAGAGTCTAAGGAGGTTTTCTCCCTTAAGGATTTCTCAGAGTTTGGGGGTTTCCTCATCACCTGAACTGGCAAGGCAGAGGGAGGATTTCCAGTTTCTAAGTCTCCCCTCAATCCCCATCATCTTATGGGGGGGGGGGGGCAAGTGGGACCCGAATGCTTGAGCAGAACAGTAAGGGAGGCTCCATATCAAAGAGAAACGAGATTGGCATACCTGCTAAGTGTAAAGTCACCCTGGGCTCAGCATTGCTGACGGAGCAAGGGGAGTCATAGCCAAACTCAGGGCCTCATCAGTCCAAGTTTGGAGAGGCCTGGAAGGTGAGAATGGGGGTTGTGGTCCTCCCTTTCCCTAGGCAGTTGCTCTTCCAGTGTTCTTCCCATTTGCATCTAGGGCAAGAGCCTGGAGGCCAGCTCTTCATAGAGTAATTCCTTACCAATGGCGGTACTTGTTGCACCTAAAGCACGAACCCTGGGGCCCCTTGGAAATAGTGGCAGCCAGAATGTGGGCTTGCTCTTTATTCTTTGCTCTGGCCTTTCTGTCCTCCTCTTGATCCCTGTTATTAAATATCCCAAAGGTGACTTTTAATAATTAAGTCATGGGAGTCTGGGGCCCTAGAGCCAATTTCTGCAGCTTCCATCTTATTTCTGGGGAAAACTGATTGATAAAATGCATGCCAAGGACAATGGTCCCCTCTGGAGAAGTGGGGTCCAGATTAGCTTGTGTGATCTCTCTAAGCTTATCATAATTCACCTGCTTTTTAATCCCCTTTTTCATGCCCTCAATGAGTCAAGTAGGGGATGATCCCTCCTCTCTCTGTCCCCGCTCCTCTCCTGATAATTCCACCCAGAACCTGAGAGGGGCACGGCTATGGGGGAATTAGATAGTGGGAGTGAGATAGTATGGGATCCAAGATCCCCCTTCTGATAAAGGGGCAGCTCTGGAGGCATTTTGGAGTGTCCTGGTGAGGGCCTCAGGGGGGGCAGATGCTCCTTACACTCCCAAAGGAGTGGAAAAAAGGGGGTCATTCAGGGCATCAGTGTCTATCTCTAGTTCCCCCACAATAAACTTAACTAGCAACGTTCTGCAATTTAACCTTAATTTAGGATCCTGGGAGAGATCTATGAAGGCCTGTACATAGGGAACTTCGGTCCATTTACCCTGTTTCCTACAAAATAAGTCCAATTCCCTAATAGTAGTGAAACTGATTGAGCCATTAAGTGGTCATGCCTCCTGGTTGTCTAACATATTGCGGCTACACAGTATTGCAAAAATGGATGAGCTTTTTAGATTTTAAATCTTTCAAGATGAATTTGTCCCTATTTTTCAAGAAACAGCCCAAGGGAGAATATCTAAGGATGGAAGAAGGAACCTGACCCATCTCGCCACAGTCCCAAACTTTCTGCTTCTACAGCTCTGTCCTTCTCTAGGCATCCTTAGGAAGGTATGACAAAAGCTCTCTTCAGTAAGAGGGTTATTTGTCAATCTGCAGAAATTTGTTTGTTCAATCATTCTTGGCCCAAACAAATCCGAACCCAGCACTTAAGCTCTGGACAGCTCTGCCTGTGATCCCTGGGGAATTTGAGCTATCCCTCTGCTATAGAAGAGTGATGTGCTGGGCTTATCTCAGTTGGAAAAAAAAAAAAAAAAAAAAAGCCCTCATGTGTTAGGATTACTAAGTGAGAACTCAGGTTGTCTGGACAGTGACAAGGTGAGAATTCAGGTTTTCTGGACAATTACAAGGTGAGAACTCAGGTTGACTTGATAGAAGGAGCAAGCTCATTGGCTGAAGTGGTTCTTCCCAGAAGCCCTTGCATTATCCCACGCCCATTCTCTGGGAGGATAAAAAGCAACAGTGGGCCTGGAAAGTGAGTCTACATGGAGAAGGATAAGAGCTGGAAGAGATTCAAGGAGAAGACTCTGCATTGCATCAGGCTTGACAGGGCTCCCTGTAGGAAGGGAAGTCACTTCTCTGGACAAGAGTTAACAGCAACTGCCTGGAGACAACGGTTCGTTACAGGAAGAAGAATCTGTCGGAGAGATTTGAGTAGAAGACACAGCAGATCTCTTCCCAGAGAGTGATCCGGCAGCTTCTAGAGACGACAGCTCGCTACACTCATGGACAAAACCTTGTGGAAGGGCCACCAAATGATGAAAGCAGGGTAGCAAAGGACAGGTGTGGCAGGAATAGGTGAGAGATTTCCTTGTTCTCCAAGGCAGAGGCTCTTAGCGAAGAAAATTCACTTACTCAAAGGCTGTGATAAAAAAAAAAAAAAAAAAAAAAAAAAAAAAAAAAAAAAGGCTTTTATTGTTAGAGAGACACCAAGATAAGGGCTTTCTTGGCAGGCAATATCATTCTCAAGAGAGAAGTGATTTTTGCAAAGAAACATTTTTCTGAAGGCTTATTTTATACAAAAATCTAAGAATAGGCAAGACCATTTGAGTTTGTATATGAAAAGAGACATTCTCTGGAGATTCATCTTCCTGGTTCCAGAGGGTGTGAGACCATTTAAGCTTGTATGTGAAAAGAGACATTCTCTGGAGACCCATCCTGTCTCCAGAGGATATAAAACCATTTGAGTTTGTATTTACATAACTTTACAGGGCTGTCTAGCTTCGGTCTCATCAACTTGTGTCATATTTCTCTCAGATTATTGGCTTGATGTTCCATTAGATAATCATATCTGAATTCAAAACTTTGAATAATATAAGTTACAATCCCAAGAGTTTTTATTTCAAATAGCAAGTCTCATTAATCAAAGCTTCAGGTGAATTTAGTTCTCGAGAATCACATATACTAAACAAGCATTGACTATACCTACTTACATTGATAACAGTAAAAGATTCATCCTAGAAAGTTCACAGCTTATCTTCATATCTAAGTAGATGTTTTTAATTCAACATTATGCAAATGTTGTACATTTCTTAAAATTCTCAATAACCAATGTATATCAAAACATGCTATTAACCATATTCAAAGGGACAAAGACATTCTTAGAATCTCCCTAAACAATGGGAACAGATTTGAAATGACTCAATACAGCCAACTAAAACTCAGAATATAGAATATCCTAATTTCACATTAAAAAACCCTATCAGAATTAATAATAATTTCTTCATCCAACTGAGGAGTCTCTATAAAATATAAATAGCAAGTACAACATCAATATTGTTAAAATTCTTCTAAGCACAAACATTTCCACCTCTCACCAAAACATTCCTAATTTCAAAGTCAATTTTAGAGGTTATAAATTGTCTTTAACAGTCCATTCTTGACTTGGTCCTTTAAGCCTGGTGTTCTCAGCCTCCAGACTGCAGTCTCATTTATCTTTAATGTCTGGTAAGGTCCTTCCATTCTGCTTCTTCCAGGATTTAGTAAAGCTCACGAAAATTCCAAAAGGGTTGTTTTCTAGGGGCTAAAAAGGGATGAGGACATGGCCAGCATGTAATTCTTTAAAAATTTATCCTTTGTTTGAAAGAATGGGACCTCTCCTTCCCTACCTAAGTAAAGCTCCATACAACATTTGAAAGGGTGATAATCCCATACACTGCATAGAGGCTATTCTGACTCTGAGAAGTGCTGGTGGCAAACATTTTGGGTAACCTTGAATGCCTAGTTTAATGATCTGTTGTTTCAGAGTTTGATTCATTCCCTGTACTGTTCCTGAGGAAGGCAAATGCCAAAGGGTATGGAATTCCTATTTAATTTCTAAAATGTGTTCCATTGCTCAAGTCAATCTTTCAACTGACCCAAATGGAGGAATGATCTGTTCGAGAGGATTTTGCTGACTCCAGCTAGCATGGCTGAGCTCAGAGGATTGGCTTCCACCCATCCAATTAACTGACCTATAATTACCAGTAAATATTTAAGGACTCTGATTAGTGATTTGTGATATTCACCTGAATAGTGAGATTTTCCTTCATTTCTTTGTTTCCTCAGGACCTTTTTGTTAACTTCCTGGACCATCTTTCTGTAATTTGTTTTGCCATTGTCTAATTCCTAATACACCCAAACTGTTTAGGAATCTTATCACACAGTGCCTGGGATTCCCAATGACTTCTCCTATAGAGAATTCCCATCAATTCTTTGTTATCCTTTTGCTTAACATTTTTCTCCTGTCCGGGAGTACCTACTGATACAAACTGTGTCCCCTTTAATCTTTTTTTTATGGGGAAGGGTTGGAAAGGAATCTTTGGGGGAAGGGTGGTCCTGGGTTCCCTGGGAGGGGCCCTACCCTTCAATATGGGGAAACTCCCAGATAAGTAATCTCAATAAATTGGAAATCTCAGCCTGGGGCATGGTCATCTTCTGTTAAATTGAAGGTTAGTCCCTGGAACTGCTCCCCAGCTTGGGGCCTGGACAAATCTGATATAACCAGGGACCTGCAGGAATGCCCACTGAGTTACTTCTTAGTGTAAAAATCCATTTTAGCAAAAGTCTTAACAGGAATTTGCCCACTGATGAAGATATTTCTCTTCTCAGTGTAATAAACCCATTCTTGCCACAAACATTAAGCCTGTATTCATTGGGATTTGTGAATTCTTTCACCAACCCTGCAGACCAGAGGATCTCATTGCTGTCAGGGGATCTCTCAACCTTCATTTCTCATACCTCAATGCCCACCAGCCTTTCTCATCTTTAATAATATCTAATTTAAACAACTCTTCTGTTTCTCTTTGATTAAAGCCAGGGATCACTTTGGGGTGATCTATTTGAGATATTAAGACTAACATGGATTTTTTCCTATCGCTTAGCCAGCCAGGGATACCAGCCTAGCCAGGATAGATTCCACAAACCTGAAAAACTTGAAAAATCTCAGAGAAGGAATTTTTTCCTTTGGTAGTTTTTCCCCCCCCTCTATAAGCTTCAAGTTCTGGTTCTTAGAAGGCTTTTAATCATGTAAATTAGGTTTACTTAAAAATACAATAGACCAACTCAACTGGCTGAGAATACCAAGCAATTTAAAACTTAGTCTCAAAAACCCCATAATCTGCTAAAATGTTTTAACAATTCTGTAACTTTAACTATTTATTTTTTGATGTGGCAGTTAACTTTCCCTATTTCAGAACTAATCCTTCTTCTCTGTAGCTAGAAGCTATTTGCATAAATCCAATCATGTACAAAACAAACACTTTTTAAATCCCAATAGCCAGATCTTTTCCTTTGTAATTTGGCTTAGAAGCCAGCTACATTGAAGGCTTCTTTGAATTTACACCCAACCCTGGAGGGATGGAGTGTTTCTCCTAGTAAGCAGGACACCAGCCCAAACAAAACAGTTAATCCGTATACATTTTGGTACTTCTTCCCAATTCTTCCTAAAGAGCTATCTTCCCCAGCATACCACTTAGGTTTAAAAGCAGCTACTTTCCTTTCCTAAAGTTCACAGTATCTTATCCTCTTTTAATGGAGAATTCACCAGATCTTATCAAAGGAAAAAAATCCTTATGAACTCAAATTGACTAGGATTGAGCTCTTATCCATATAGCTCATCTTTTACTTGGCAGAGTAGTCTTCTTAAGAATAGAATCTCTCCCCTCCTCATCAGTTCTTGCCATTCAAAGGGATATGGGACTCTTTTATAGACTCTGTCTAAATTCTCCCAAATCCCAATCCCAGTCACTCAGATAGATCACCAGTTGCTTAGCAGAAGAAAATCTGCTTATGGATAGAATCTCTTCTCCCCTCACCAGTTCTTGCCCTTATGAACTGTGCTGCACAATTCGCCTGACTAATTTCAAACGTTTCTGGCTTATCTCCTAGGATGAATTAATTTTATGTCTTTGCTATCTCACTTCTTTTTTGCTTTCTCCAAGTGTTTCTCTTCTGGAGTTTACCCAATTAGAGTAGGAGTTCCTGAGCCCAATCTAAGGATCACTGCAGAACTCTCCAGAGGGTCCCTGCCCAAGGATTCAGTACAGGAGAGACCCCTCACAAACAAGAAATATCTCAGATGAGCCCCCAAACTGTTTGGGCCAGTATCAACCACAGAGACTTTCAGAGTAAGAAAAACAAAAAGGGGGTTATTGTGATATTGAGAGTATGTCTCACTTTTGCAGCAAGAAATTAATTCTGAGTCTTTGATAATAGTGTTTGAAAATAGTGTTTGAAGTTTGTCAGAAGGGGATGGAAGAAGTGACTTGACAAAATGGAGATTAAGAATGGAGAGTATTCCAGACTAATGGTATGGCCAGGGCAAATAGAGGGGGAGATACAGTGATGAAATTTGATAAAATAAAATTTTATTTAAAATTTATCATTTTATTAAGTAAATAAATTTCTAAATAAATATAAAGAAATTAATTTAAAATCTTATACTTGGTTTTGAAAAATTAGCTTTATAGATACTAGATGGGGAAAGAGGCACATAGTAAAACAGAAATTCATGTGGAAAAAGTCCTGAAAGTTTTAGTAAACACTTAGTTCAATATGAATCAATAAGGTAGCATAGCAGGCAAAAAAGCTTATATGATCTGGAGCTGTATAAATAAAAGTCTCTAGCAAAACATTAATCACAGTAACAAAATATTATACAATAATCGACTATGAATAACAGCTATTCTCAGCAATACAAAAGACAATTCCCAAGGACTTATAGTGAAAAAAATCTTCAGGTAAAATGAAGATTGAAGTATACTTTTTTATTTTACTTTCTTAATTTTTCTTGTTTGTTTTTTTCTGTTTTCTTTTATAACATGATTGATATGGATATATGGTTTGCGTGCTTGCATGTGATACCTACATCAAATTGTTGTCTTCTCAATGAGGAGGGAGGGGAGAGAGGAGAAAAGTATGGAGCTCAAGTTTTTTTTTTTAAGGGTTAAAAATTGTTTGTTTGTTTGTTTGTTTGCATGTAATTGGGGGGGAAATAAAATATTAAATAAATAAAAATCTTCAGAATGAAGAAGGTTTTGTTTTGTGCTCTGAACTTGTTCTGGCTACATTTGAATATTATTACTTTGGAATGCCACATTTCAAAGAATATTGGGATAGGGAAGTTTAGATGGTGAGAGGACCAGAGGACTGACCAAAAATATTGAAAATTATTAGTCTAGAAAGGTCTTCAATGTGGAAGCAATAGCTTTTTTTCGAGAGAGTTTAAACTTATCCTTTTTGTCATCTATGTTCCTAAGGAGGGAAACTTGGAGCACTGATTATAGAAATTATAGAGAGGCAGATTTTGACTTGAAAAAAGGGAAAACAAATCCAACTTCTTAATACTGAGTGCTGTATCAAGGTGGAATGAGTTGAATAAAGATGTGAATTCTTAGTGCTTAGCACAGAATAGGTACTTAATAAATGTTGTTGACTTGATTTGCTTATACTGGAAGTCTTCAAAATGTCTGGATATGTTTTAGGTGGCTGTTATTCAGTTGTTTCAGTCATGTTCAACTCTTTATGACTTCTTTCGAGATTTTCTTGGCAAAGATACCGGGGTGGTTTGCTAATGCTGCCTCCAATTCATTTTATAGGTGATGAAATTTAGGAAAATAAGATTAAGTGCATTGGTCAAAGTCACATGGCTAGAAAGTGTCTAAGGCAGGATTTTTAACTCTGATCTTTCTGATTCTAGGCCTGGTACTCTAACCATTTTGCCTTCCAGTTGTCCTGTTTTAGGGGAAATTGAAGGGGCATTACTGTTCTAAGTTGTACTAGTTGACCTAAAAGGTCCCTTCCAACTGAGAGTATCTGATTTTGTGAAATACATTAATCCTATCCTTCATTTGAAATACTTTTCAGAATTGAGACACCAGTACATTGTTGGTGGAGTTGTGAAATGATACAACCATTTTGGGAAACAATTTGGAACTATGTCCAAAGGGCTATAAAGCTGTGCACACCCTTTGATCCAGCAGTGACACTACTGGGTTTGTATCCCAAAGAGATCATAAAAAGAACCACATGTGCAAAAAATATATAGTAGCTCTTTTTTGTGATGTCAAGGAATTGGAAATTTGGTAGATGCCTATTGATTGGGAAATGGTTGAATAAGTTATGGCATATCAATGTAATGGAATATTATTGTTCCATAAGAAATGATGAGCAGGCTTATTTCAGAAAACCCTAGAAAGACTTAAGGAACTAATATTGAGTGAGGTGAACAGAACCAAAGAACATTGTACACAGTAACAGCAAGATTTATGTGACGATAAATTGTGATGGACTTGGCTTTTCTTGTAGTAACTCAAGATAATTCCAATAGAATTGTGAAGGAAAATGCATCCACATCCCTAGCAAGAATTATGGAGACTGAATGTGGATCAAAGCATAGTATTTTCACCTTTTTTGGTTTGTTTATTTGCTTTTTCTTTTTTTCTGTTTTTTTTTTTCTTTCCTTTCAGTCTTATTTTTCTTGCACAACATGACAAATATGGAAATATGTTTAAAATGATTTCACATATTTAACCTATATAAAATTGCTTGCTGTCTTGGAGAGGGCAAAGGTAAGGGAGGGAAGGGGAAAATTTGGAACATATTGAATGGATGTTGAAAACTATCTTTACATGTATTTGGAAGAATAAGACACTATTTGAAAAAAAAAGAAATTTTTTTCAGGTGGGACAGTTTTCAAGAGTGTCTCTGAAACATCCCAAATGTGTTTTCTGGAAAGATAGATGATTTATTTTTGGTTGACTTTTCTGCTTCAGTGACCCTTGGCAAAGATCTTTATACTATCATTAATCATTTTTCCTTTGAACAGTAAGTGGTAGTTTCCCTGATATTTGGTCTTTTTAATCTGTGAATAATTCTCCTGTGGTACAGAAGCTTTTTCTACCTTGTGAGAGCTACATGTATCTTCTGTTGGAAAAACCTCAACCTTCTTATAGAGTTCTTGCTCTGCCCTCCCTCTCCCCATCCTTTTTTTTTTTTTTTTTTTTTTTTTTAAATTTCAGGATCTTCAGGTCTTTGAGTTAGACCCTCTCCTATTTATTTAGAGTCTTATTTTTTATTTGTTTTTCTTCTGGGTCTTTTCCTTCATCCTGGTGGAATATATATCATTTATCCTAATAAGGCAAAAAGCAGAGAACTAATGCCTGAGCCATTTTTCATTTTTTTCTTCTTGTGAAGAGTACAGACAATCTGCATTTAATGTTCATATATTTGCTAATAGATTGTAGCAAAAACACCAACATGGTACATTCTTTTTGTTCCACTAGAACAATTCATTTAACCTTCTTAGATGCTAATATTGAAATCTTCTGTTATTTGTGGCTTCCCTAATTGGGGCCTTCCTGCCCCATCCACTGCAAAATGATACAACATAGTTCCCTAGTCACTCATAGCTTCTTTGAGGAAATCAGGAGCTCTACGCACTTAGTCTCCTAGTCTCCACATATGATTAATCAGTTTTAGATCCTTGCCAATTGTTCTTAAGACACTAGTTTTGTGACTTTGCACAAGTAACTTAACTTTGGTTTGTCTTAGTTTCTTCAATGTAAATTGGGGATAATAATAATAACCTTCCTTTGGAAGGTTGTAATGAAGATCAAATGATATAGTATTTGTAAAAGATATTGAGCACAATTATGGACACATAATAGGTATTTAATAAATGCTCTTTCCCCTTCCCCTTAAAAAAAATTTGCCAGAAAAAAATCTAAACTTCTTTCCAACCTCCCATGGATCTTTCTTTTCTGCTTGTTGATGAACACATTTCTCAGTAGATCTGTGTCCTGTCCTATCCAGCAGAGATGATTTCTTTTGTATGTTGGATATTGCTGGAGAAGATGAAGAGATTTCCAATAAGGAAATCATAGATCATCAGCAATTCTTCAATGGATCATGAGCCACCTCATTGGAAAAAAAAAAAAATTTTTGAAACAATCATTTCCTTTTTCTTAGTAATGAATTTATTTACTATTTTAATGGCCACATTATTGTTTTATTGGTTGACCTAAAAATAGGTTTCTATACTTAAATTTTTATAAATGTTTTAAATTTTTATTTCTTTTTTTTTTTTTTCCTATTTGTCACTCAGGTGCTCTGCTCATTGAGCAATTTAAAAATACTAGATATAGCTGGAAACCTTATTCAGTTACTTCCAAGAAAAGTAAGTACTTTGACTCCTTTTTCCTCTCCCCCCCCACTTACATAGTCAAACTTCTTCTATACTATAGAGTTAATGGGAAAATGAAGGGAATTAGTTTAATTTGAATAAAGTAAAGTAATGAATCTGATCTGATTTATGACTCCTACATATGTTCTCATTCCCTTCTATATTTTTCCTTTCTTCTTTTCCTTACTATTCTCAGTGAACTTGAATTAAGTGAACCATGATTGCTGCAATAAACATTGAAACCATAAGCTTTAGTCAAAATGGTTTCTGTCATTATAACCCTTTTAAAAATCACTTTATGCTTCTCAAAATATATATGTCTATCCTTTGTAGAAGGTCAAAAGTGACAGACACTTCAGGAAAGGCCATCCAGTAGGATTTAAGCCATATATTGTAGAAATCCTTTTGTTCCCCTCCAAAAACAAACAAAAAAAGCTCCCCAAAACCTGGAATACATTTTGATCTTGTTTTATTTCAAGAAAATGAAAAAAATAATTACTTTTAAACATGTTTAAGTCTTCTCTAGCATAATAACAAACCAGAAAAAAAGAAACAAAAATGTCAAAACTCTTTCTTCAACCTTGCTAGTCTTCCAGCCCCTATTCCATTTTTTTCCCTCCTTTTTACTAATAAATGAAAGTACAGAAGTGATTACCAATAGTATCTGACACCAGATTATTACTATTTTAAAAGATATTCTTCCTCCTCCTTCTCTTCCCGATCTTTTAATATAAAGAATCTTTGTTATAAAGCAGTTAAGGACATATTTGAGATCTCTCCCATAGCAAGTGTAAGGTTGGGGAACTTCAGTAAACACAGCATCTGTACTAGGTCATTCCCTGCCTATCCTTCCCTCTCACTCTGACTTTATTTGCCAAGGTTGTTTCTACCTCATCTGGGTGCTTTGACCATTCCTAGAGGTAGAGACGGGCAGAATGTCTCTTCTCCTCCCTCTGCACCTGGTATTCCTTTCACTCCCAATCATTCCTGCTGTCCTCCAGTCAGATCCCAAGGCATCATGTTGTAAGAAACAAGTATCTTACCAAGAACTCCACTGACTCATTGATGAATGCAGGAAAGGTTTATTTTATATTCTTGCAAGAATGGGTGCCTAGGTGAGTAGACACACCTTTGAAACTCCAAAGGCAGCATTTTATTTCCTATCATGAAGCACAAGTCCCTCCCCCATTCCCCATTAATTGGATGTTACAGAGTATGAATCTCTACCCTTCATTAAGGAGCCAATCTCTGCCTCCAAGCTTATATTCTAGAAGGGGGGAGATTACTGAGGAGGGTTAAGGACAAAGAATAAAAGTAAATCTCCAGCCATCTTCCCTATTTACAAAACACTTTCCCTTCTCCAAGGGTTTACATTCTTACATTCTTACATTCTTTTAGGGGAAGAATAATCTCCTTCCTTGATTATTCTTTGATCTCCTTATAGATTTCAATTTTCAATTTCTAATTCCCAATTCTAGTTCTCCAATTTAATTTTCATAACTGTGGAAACCAAATAAATGCCTATCTATTTCTCACAATGGGAAAATGAGTGCTTGTTCTCTTCTAGTTAATTCCTGCCCCTTGGTTCAGGGTCCTTTATTAGATAAATCAAACCTTCTATAATACACTTTGGCATTTCTATCAGTCTTAGAGGAAACAACCTGATGATTAAGTGTAAGGAATTTACTCTTTCTTAAATTCAGTTTAAGATCTATTCCACTGATTTGCTTTTCTATTTAAAAAAATCTGGTACTAAAACTCTTGATAATTGTTCTTGCAGGATATTTGCATTTTCTTATATTCGTTTTTAATTAATTAAATATATGTGTTTGCATGTGTATGTGAGAGAGAGGGAGAGAGAGAGAGAAAGAGAGAGAGATGGAAATGTTGAGACAAGACAGATGTCCCAACAAACACAAACTGCTATGCTTCAGAGTATGTTTGCAGCTCCACCAGCAGTAAATTAACATGCACATTATTCTTTAGCTCTGACAATAAGTCCATAGATTTAAGACAGGAAAGAAATTTTGATTTTGTGTACTACAACATTCTTTTTATAAACGAGGAAGCAATCCATTCAAAGCCCCCAAACAGCAAATGGCAGAACCAATCTTTGAACTCAATTCTCTAACTTCAAGTCCTTCAATTAAAGTGCAACAACAAATTGACCTGAAATTTTGAGTATCTAGAAGTATCACTGTTTTGTTCTTTTTTTCCTAAGATAACCAGTGACATCCCAGGGTAATATCTTGATTCACGCTTGAATTGGATTTAAATGAGGCAGAGTTGTAAGCCCTCATGGTTTCTTCCAGAATCATTAAAGTCCAGTGGAAAGACAAAAGTCAAGATGACTGGTGATAGACTGGGATGCAGTGAATGATTTTGGCATCTTCAGTGTCTGACAAAGGTCTAACCACTCCATAAGACCTGCTTCAGTCAAAGTCAGTTGGAACAAATTGTTGTGATTTGTCCATTCTTCAGGGTTATTTTTCACATGCTTCGGGCTCCTAACTTACTAATGCTTTGGTTACCTTCAACTTGGCTTATTTTATCTGTTGAGACTATTTACCAGAGTGTATCTGCTACTCATGCTACAATTTCTTGTAACCACAGATGAGAGTTAGGTGACAAGTGGACATCAAAGGTGGATGAGTAGCCCCCAAAAGGGCTCCGCAAGCCCTCATAGCAGAGGTGCTAGTTCTTCTAGAACATTCATATTCCCAAGAGAATTTTGTTTTTGTCCTTGTGTCATTAGTGTTTCACACATAGTAAGAACTTAATAAATGCTTGTTGATTGACAAGTTGATTATCATTCGAAAACTGACTACCATTTGATAAAGTTCATTAGATAAAGCAGTTCATTAAAATAACCTATTAAGGTGTGGAATGTTAGGATCTGTGAAGATAATGTCTGTACCAGTAGCAGCCTGAGTCTCCCAAATTTCCAAAATAATTCATTTTTCATAATCTTTCAGATTTGTATTTCTTCTTCATTCCCACTACCACCATTTTCTTGTTAGGAATGATTCTAGCTTATTCCCATTCATATAATGCTTGCTGATTGTTTTAGATAGATGCTATTTATTATTTTAAGGAAAACTCCATTTACTTCTTTCTGTGCTTGTATGGGTGCTGTATTTCGCATTATTGAGATAATCATATGATTTCTGTTAGTTTTATAACTGATATGGTCAGTTATGCTGATAATTTTCCTGATATTGAAACAGCCTTGTATTTCTGATATAAATCCCACTTGGTCATAGTGTATCGTCCTAGTGATAAATTGTTGTAATCTCTTTGCTAACATTTTACTTAAGATTTTCCCATCAATATTCATTAAGGAAATTGGTCTATAATTTTTTTTCACTGTTTTGGCTCTCCCTGGCTTAGATATCAGCACCATAGTTGTGTCATAAAAGGACTTTAGTAGGACTCTTCACATATTGTCCCAAATTGTTTATATAGTATTAGAATTAATGGTTCTTTAAATGTTCCATAGAATTAACTTGTAAATTCATCTGGTCTTGGAGGTTATTTTCTTAGGTAGTTGTCAATAGCTTTCTCTTTTTCTAAAGTGGAGCTATTTAAATATTTTACTTTCTCTTCGGTCAATCTGGGCAATTTGCATTTTTAAAATATTCATTCATTTCACTTATAATTATCATATTTATTGGTATATAATTGGGCAAAATAGCTCCTAATTATTGCTTTAATTTCCTCTTCATTCCTCTTCATTGGTGGTAAGTTCACCTTTTTCTTTTTTTATATTGGTAATATGGTTTTCTTCTATCCATTTTCTAAACAAATTAATCCAAATGTTTATCTATTTTGCTGGGTTTTTCCTAAAACTAACTCTTAGTTTTATTAATTATATAACTTTCCTAATTTCAATTGCTTCAATATATAGTTTCTTTCATTATCTCTTTTAATTGGATCTATTTTTACTTTTGCTTGGTCTGAGATCAAGATCACTACTTCTGTTTTTTGTTTGCTTTTTGTTTTTTACTTGAGCTGAAGCGTAATATATTTTGTTCCAGCTATTTACCTTTAATCTGTGTGTATCTCTGCTTTAAATGTATTTCTTGTAAATAACATATTGTAGGGTTCTGGCTTTTTATCCATTCTGTTGTCTGCTTCTGGTTTTATGGAATAGTTTATCCCATTCACATTCAGTTATGATTACTAACTGTATTTCCCTCCATCCTATTTTTTCCCGTTTATCCTTTTCTTTTTCCTTTCACCCTTTCCTTTCGCAACAGGATCTCCACCTCACTCAATCTGCCCTCCTGTTTATCAGCCTTCCCTTTTTACCCCCTTTTCCTTCTACTTCTGCCCTCTCTTCTATCAGCCTCCTCTTTTTCATTGCTCTTTCTCCTCCTATTTCCCTATAAAATGAGACAAAATTTGACATCAAACTAAGTATGTATGCTATTCCCTCTTTGAGCCAAATCTGATGAGATTAAGGTTCAAATAATGCCTTCTCCTTCTCTCTTTCCCTCTACTATAAGAGGTCTTTTGTGCCTCTAATTTATTTTTTTTTTTATTTTTTTTTTTTATTTTTTATTTTATTTTATAATTATAACATTTTTTGACAGTACATATGCATGGGTAATTTTTTTACAACATTATCCCTTGCACTTACTTCTATTCAGATTTTTTCCTTTCCTCCCCCAACCCCCCTCCCCCAGATGGCAAGCAGTCTTATATATGTTAAATATATTACAGTATAATTTATTTATTTATTTATTTATTTTTATTATATATATATATATATTTTATAATATTATCCCTTGTATTCATTTTTCCAATTTACCCCCCCTCCCTCTATTCCCTCCCCCCGACGACAGGCAATACCATACATTTTACATGTGTTACAATATAGTCTAGGTACAATACATGTGTGCGAATATCACTTTCTTGTTTGTGCCTCTAATTTATTATGACTTTTATGTGATTTAGTTTACTCTATTTTACCTTCCCTTTCCTCTTCTCCCCTTATAATCCTTTTTCTACCCCTTATTGTTTTTATATGATCACATTAAAGTCAATTTATACTCATACCCTCTGTCTATGTATACCCCTTCTAACTGCCCTAAGCAAGATATAGTTCTCATGTAATGCCAGAGAAACTGAGGCAAGTATTTAATACTTTATTTGAAAAGGAAAGATTTACTGGGACCAAATGGATTCATAGTTTGGTCCCAGGGCTGAATGAGACTATAGTCTCCAAGAATCTAGCAAATAATGAGTTCTCAATGACCTATATACACATGGCTCAGACTTAGTGGGTAGACTGAGGCAGGGGTGGAGTCAGGGTGCTGAGAGCAGGAACTGAACTCTGACAGGGTGGGGTGAGCCTCCAGAGAGGGATGACATAATAAGGGGAGGCACCCCAGAAATGGGGAGAGGCATTCTGATATTCTAAAACATAAAATCTTTTATCTTTATCAAATAGTCTGATAAAGAGGGAGGGCAGGTTTTGCAGAACAATTATAAACTGAGGCAGGACACTTAGAGAAACTAAGTCAGGACTGGGTCAGGATAATTAGGAAAACTGAGTCAGGACAGTGAAAGAGAACTGTGGCATAATACTCAAGATTTACAAATATCATCTTCCCATGTAGGGATGAAAGCAATTTAACCTTTAAATAACATTTTTTTTTTCTTTCCTATTTACTTTTTTATGCTGCTCTTAAGTCTTGTATTTGAAGATCAGATTTTCTGTTAAGCTCTGGTGTTTTCATTAAAATTGATAGAAAATTACTTATTCATTTAATATTTTTCTTTTTCCCTGAAAGATAATGCTCAGTTTTGCTGGGTAGTTGATTCTTGGTTGTAGTCCAAGCTCCTTTGCCTTCCATAATATCATATTCCAGGATCTCTGATCCTTTAAAGTGGAAGCTTCTAGGTTCTGGATAATCCTTGATATTTGAAATGGTTCTTACTGGTTGCTTGCAGTATTTTTTCCTTAATCTGGTAATTCTGAAATTTAGCTAAAATATTCCTTGGGGTTTCATTTTAGGGTCTCTTTCAGGAAGTGATTGGTGGATATTTTTCATGACTATTTTGCCCTCTGGTTCTAGGATATCAGAGCAGTTTTCCTTGATGAGTTTTTGAAAGATGTTGGCCAGGCTCTTTTTCTTATCATGGCTTTCAAGTACTCTAATAATTCTTAAATTCTCTCTCCTGAATCTATTTTTAGGTCAATTGTTTTTCCAGTGAGGTATTTTACATTTTCTTCTTCATTTAAAAAAGAATTTTAAAACTTTGATTGATTTTTGATATCTCATTTCCATTTGTCCAATTCTAATTTTTAATACTTTTTTTTTTTTTTTTTTTTTACCTCCTTTTCCATTTGACCAATTGTACTTTTAAAGGAGTTGTTAAAAGGAATGGATTTTTTCTCCCCATTTTGCCAAATCTATTTTTTAAGGAATTGTTTACTTCATTGTATATATATATATAAATCAAGGATGAAATGAAATTCTAAAGATGCAAAGAGAAATAATGCTGATGAGAAAAAAAAAAATAAAAGGAGATAAGTTACCTAAAGAAACCAAGGTGGATGAATAAGGAACTTAGTTATTCACCAATATAGGTCCTCAGGAGTGTAAATTCTAAAGGCCCCTGAAGCAGTTATATTATTCTATTTGCATTGCATATTTCCACTGGGATGGAACCAGATAGTGCATTTTACAAAATTATAACTTTGAAAAGTGTGAATTCAAATACATGTGATCAATTCAATTACATAATTATTGTTATTATTTTTTTTACTAAATGGGATCTAGCTGAATTTTTTTTTTAAAGACAAGAACATATTATGAATATCAGATCGATTAATGGAAGCTGAATGCACTCAATCACACATATATAATAGATATAATCCATTTTGCCAAATCTATTCCTTTAGTCAATTTCTATGCTTCCTTTTCTAAGCTATTGTCTTTTTTCCCAAGCTACTGACTTTCCCCCCCATAATTCACCTGCACAGCTCTCATTTCTTTCCCCAATTTTTCTTGTGTCTCATATGATTTTTAAAATTCTGTTTGAGCTCTTCCCAGCGAACTTTTTGAGCTTGAGAGCAATTCATATCCCCCTTTGAAACTTCACATGTAGATATTTTGCCATTGCTGTCCTCTTCTGGGTTTGTGTTCTGATCTTCTTTATTATCATAGTAGCTTCTTTTTTGCTTTTTTGTTCATTTTAAAAAGTTGAGTTCTGCTTCTAGAACACAGGGGATGTCCCTGGCTTCTTTTTCAGAGGATCAGAGACCTCTCACTGATTTTTCTGTACTGGAGTCTATGATGCTGCTGTATAGGCCTTGCCTAGTGCCCCTTGTTATGCCAGGGTCCCAGGAGCAAGTAATTTGCCTTCTGTATTTGGGTTAGAGGTTTCACAGCTGGTTTACTAAATTATTGGTCCTCTGAGCCAAGATGGAGAAGCCAACACTACTGGTCTGTACTTTGGCTAAAAGACTTCCCATTAGATTTCCCTGTGCTGCACCTGCAATGAACCATGTTCCCCTCACCAAAGTGACCTTTCCTAAAGTCCTTCCAAGATATCATAAGCTGGAAAATCATTTCACTGTGAATGTTTGTGGTTTCTGTCACTCCAAAATTCTGTTTAAAGGCTTGATCTAGTACTGATTCTGAGCATTATTGCTCATTATTGATCTCAGACAATGTCCTGATTTCTTTCAGCCATCTTCTCTCTAGCCCTTCCTACTATCACCATTTTCACTGTGGCTTTCATCATCTCTTCCTTGGACTATGATAATTGTCTCATCTTGTTTTTCTGCCTTTTCTTCCACTTCCCATTGCAGTCTATCTTGATTCTAACTGGATTATTTTTAAAAATGATACTTCCCTAGTGTTTCTCTTTTGCTAAATAAACTAATATCTCAAATTCCAGTCTCAGTTCCTGAATTTAGCATTCTTGACATGCATTATCTGTTTTCTATCTTACATATATGATTTATCTCCCACTATTCTCAATCAGCAATTCTCTCCTCCATTCTGAGTAGTATCCTTTCTGTTCTCTACCCTTTTGCCTTATATTACCTTTCTTCATGTATAGCATGTTCATTCCTACCTCAGAAATTCATTCAGAATCTCAGAAAGAGACCCCAGCAGCCATATAGTTCAACCCATATCTTAACAAGAATATTCTCCTTCCACATGCCCAATGTCATCTTAATCCTTTCTTGAAGACTTCTTTTGAAGGGGAATCTGATTCCAAAAATCTGATGGTCTTTTTTTCTAAGTTGTCATCTTTCTTGACCTCTTTGTTGTATTTGATGCCTCTGGGATACTCTTTATTCTTTAATATTTCATGACATAATTTTTTTTTTAAATTATAACCTTTTATTGACAGAGCATATGGCTGGGTAATTTTTTACAACATTATCCCTTGCACTCACATCTGTTCCAACTGTTCCCTTCCCTCCCTCCACCCCCCCCCTAGATGGCAAGCAGTCTTATACATGTTAAATATGCTATAGTATAATCCTAGATACAATATATGTGTGCAGAATCGAATTTCTTGTTGCACAGGAAAAATTGGATTCAGAAAGTAGAAGTAACTGGGGAAGAAAAACAAAAATGCAAACAATTTACACTCATTTCCCAGTGTTCCTTCTCTGGGTGTAGCTGATTCTGTCCATCATTGATCAATTGGAACTGGATTAGATCTTCTCTTTGTTAAAGATATCCACTTCCATCAGAATACATGTTGTTGAAGTGTATAGTGATCTCCTGGTTCTGCTCATTTCACTCAGCATCAGTTGATGTAAGTCTCTCCAAGCCTCTCTACATTCATCCTGCTGGTCATTTCTTACAGAAAAATAATATTCCATAACATTCATATGCCATAATTTACCCAACCATTCTCCAATTGATGGACATCCATTCATTTTCCAGTTTCTAGTCACTACAAAAAGAGCTGCCACAAACATTTTGGCACATACAGGTCCCTTTTTCAACTTTAGTATTTCTTTGGGATATAAGCCCAGTAGTAGCACTGCTGGATCAAAGGGTATGCACAGTTTGATAACTTTTTGGGCATAATTCCAGATTACTCTTCAGAATGGTTGGATGCATTCACAACTCCACCAGCAATGCATCAATGTCCCAATTTTCCCACATCCCCTCCAACATTCATCATTATTTTTTCTTGTCATGACATAATTCTTTACTCTGCCTCCTTTTACCTATCTGATTACTCCTCAGTCTGCTTTGGCTGCTTATTATCCATATTGCTGTCCCCTAGCCATTGGTGTATATCAAGGCTTTGGTCTTGGGACATAGTCTCTTCTAATCTCTTGCTCTGTGATCAAAAGTGCCCACAAATTTAATTATCATGTCCACACAGATGACTCTTAGATCTATATATGTCTAATCCTAATTTTTCTTCTGAGTTCTATCCCATCAACTACTGTGCAGGGAGCAGAAAGCTGAGACAGATTGAGACCAGGCTACTGGTTATTGTAACAATAAACAAATGATTCAAGATTAGGCAAAGCTGAGCACGTGGGTCTTAACTTCCCAAATCTAGTGGGACAATTCAGGTCAAGGGAAATGATTAGGGATGAAAGTAAAGAGAAGTGATCTAACTGGTGGCCCAGTTGGTGAGATAAAGAGACAAATCCACAATCTCATGACTCAAAGATTTCACAGTAAGATTCCATATATAGATGCTTTTTCCCTTGATTTCCTCCAACCAGGGGAAGTATTGAATTGGGGGGACTAATTTTTTGGAATTGCTCTTCTGAGCATCCCAAAGGAAGGCTTTAAAGGAGGCTTTCTATGACTTGACAGAGTACTCCATGGAGAAATACTTAGCAATTTTCCTTGCATTTTAAATTCCTAAAATAAGCTATGCTGCCTGTGGCCTATAAATGTGGTGGTTGATAGAGAACAAGACATTTTCTAAGATAGGAACAGGAAATTTTCTAAAGTAGGAACACTAGAATTATAGATCTCACTTTGAAAAATATGTTTTTATATATTTATCTGTGTATCTATGTATCCATCCATTTATCTATATGGAGAGAGGAAAAGAGGAAGAGATAGAGATAGAGACAGAGATGGAGTGTAATATTCCATTCCCTAGATAATTTAAAGCAGGGATAGTTTGAACATTTGCAGGCTGAGTACCCTCTTGTGGTCAGTAGGGTTCCTACAGTCTTTTAGACATCTGTACACTGGCCTGAAAGAATCTGAGGATGTTACTGGACTAATGGATCAAGGAAATCACCACCTGGTGGACAACTCAGATATTACATCCCCTCTTTGGGTAATAAACCACAACCTATTTACCTATAGGCTTTAAGGAAGATAAGTCACAAACTAATAAGGGTGGTACTGCAGTATCCCAAATGATTCATGAGATACTCACAAGTGAACACACAGAATATGCCTATGTCAAATATGTAATATATATTCTAATAACTATATTGAACACATTTATAAATTGGACTGTTTTCAACAACAATAAATTTGGATTTCTGAGGTTTAAAAACATAACATTTTATATGAGGAATAATTGATGAGTAAATAGGCTAATCACCTTATTCCAGATGACCCAGAAAATAGGTGCCAAAGGAAAAAAACTGTGTATTATGTATGATTAAAAAAAAACAAAACAGGGCTATACTGCTTTTTATTTTTTCTATTTCATCTTAATAGCAATCATTCACTTACTGATGGCATTTGTCCAATTAATAAAATACATCAGCCTTAAGAAAGGGCATTTTAAACGAATGCATCTGAAACTAAGTTCATTAGAAATGTGTTAAAAGGCTTATTTTATTGTCACACAGTGTTGCATATATATATATTCAGTTAAGAGTGCTCTGCCTTTTTATAACCTAAAACTTGGTGTGATGCTTGAAAAATACAGGTTATTTCATAGTGCAATTTTTAAAAAATCACATCAGCTTTTTGATGTTTGGAACTAGATTTTACCCAGTTAAGATGAAATTTTAGCTCAAACACCAAAATTAAAGGGATATCTCTTAAAAGATAATGAAATTATTAGAAGCATACTTCTCTAGTAAATGAAAATAGTTTGCATGTTCTTTTATAAATAATCAAAAGAGGCATTTCATGAATTTATAGTGAATTAATTCATTTTCTGTGCTGTTTGTTTGTTTACTCATGTCAACCAGAAATCTATTGTAGTCTTTGAGAATGGCTTGAATTTCAGATAGCTTAACATGGCCAAGATGAACAGGGAATAAATGTCTGAGGTAGGGTTTGAACTTATATCTCCATGATTCCAAGTACATGATTCTATTCACTACACACATACCTCTCTGCCCATGCCAATTCTTTGTGATAAATCAAAATATTTTTCCTCTTCTTGCATTTAAAATTAAATTGTTTTACAATTTTAAAAATCCTAGTCTTTCCTTGTATCTCTGTATTGGCTTCATTTATTTTTCTTTTTAACTTTTACTTTAATTATTGTTATCAATTTGAGGAAAGTCAACAATTATTAAAGCTCCATCAGATTTCTCTCATTGCTTCAACGATTGTTACCTTTCTTAAACTATAAATCCTGAATCTATAGCCCAGGTTTATTGAGTCTAAAAGCAAACCATCCAACCATCAAAATATTTCCCCTTTTAATTGTCTACATTTCTATCAGAGACTCTACCCTTCTCTATTACCCCTAGAGAAACATTTCCCTTTCTTTTGTCTATCATATTTTATTAGTAAATAAGCCTTATTTATTATTTCTACCTCCTCTAAATTACTCAAATAAAAATGACCAGTTTTAAAGGCTATACTAACAGAACATTTATACATCAGTTTGTTTCATCTTAGTATCAATCATTGTCTTATTGATGGTATTTGTTCAATTAATAAAATGCACAAGTCTTAAGACAGCCCATTTAAAACATATGTGACCAACAAGCATTTTATTAAACTATGTACCAGGTACTGCGCTGAGAGTTGATACATCTTCTGATAGATACAGTCATGCTAAATGAGGTCCCTTTCTCAACTGACATTAACTAGGCTGGACCATACATCATATAGAAGTTTCTTACCAGGTTGACAATAATCATTCTCAAATGCTGTTAATTAATAGAAATATGGAGATTTTGCTAGTGGGATGAATGCAAAGCTAAAATATTTGGGCAAAATCTTAGATCCTTGAAGTAGGATAATCAAGACTTTCTAGTTCTGATGGATTTACAGGTTAATTCTATTGAAAGAAAGAATCTGTGACCATTCATTGCCCCAGTTTCTCCACATGGAAGATAACCATTATATTACTTCAATTCCAACTACTTTCTAAGAGATTTAAGCTGAAAGACTTTCATGTTTTATGATGTGATAAACTCTTTGGATGAATAGAGATAATTTAAAATGTGAGCTCTTTGAGGTTAAAAGCCACATTTTTATCCTTACTACTTCTGGCATTCAGTACAGTGCCTGATATATAAAGTGCTTAATAAATATGTGCTACTGATGATAATTATCTATGCTGCTTTTTTTTTTTTTTTTTTTTTTTTTTTAAACAATGATTTTGTAGCTCTGCTCTCAGCTTCATCAAGGAAACTGATTGCTGACTTCTCCAGCTTCAAACTGATTTAGGATAACTTGCAAGTCCTGTCCCTAGAGAATGAATGTTTTAGGAGAAACAAACAAACAAAAAACTTGGGGTAGGACTCAGTTAAAAATACATTCAGAACTCTAGGTACGTTGACTAATCTTCCCCAGATGCCTAAAGATGATAAACTGGAGGGTCTTTGGGATGGCTTCCAATGTCTAAGCCAGTAGAGACTAGCTCTTTGGAGAGAGAGTATTCAGTTTTATGTTGAGGATTGGGAAGGATGTAAAGTTTGGGATGAAGTTTCAGCCACTCTATTCAACAATAAGCATAAAGGGGAAGAAGCTTAACATTTAAAGGAGAAGGAAGTAGGAAATCTCTTCCGTCTTTTCCTGTACCCCCACCCCAACTTCCATAAGCAGCTGAGCTAGAAACAGAAGGAAAAGGCCTTAAAGAAGACTTCCTATCTGGTACCTTTTTGCTGAAGTTATAAACTAGACTGGAAGAATTATAGTCATTGGCCAAATTTTTATTAGGAGAATGTCCCGTGCAAATAGCTAGATTTCTAAGGGAGAACAGAAAATATCCAAAATAAAGGCTGTAGGACTGAGCCAATAAGATCTACCAAAAGAAAATATCACTAATGTCACACAGTGAACAAGACCACATCAACACACTGCATATCCAGAAAGATTTTTGGTTCCTTCAGGGACTGTGAGGGACATTAGGAATTACTAATTACGGGATATTGAGAGACTTTGTTACTTTAATTTATCCATTCCTGACCATATGATATTTGTTGATTTTTCTTTTCTTTGATTAAAACTGTCTGCTAATATATTTTGGCTAGTATGCTTAGAAGTAGAAAGTTGGATGCCACCCAAGTAAGGGAGAGATTTTCCCATATTTTAGGGTGGGACTTTGAGCCAACAGAAATAAGGTGGCCTCCTTAAGTCACTCAGGCCCAATTGTTTCTTTGGCTTCTCTTATACAAGGAACATAAATATATGCTTTTGTTTCATCTCATTAGCTGTCATATATTTATCTTTATTGTATTTGCTTTTCCTTTTACTATTATTTTCTTAGTTGCTGGGTTTAAATCAAACAACAGAGAAAAGCATGCTTGGCAAATTTACAGATGACACAGAGCTGGGGAGGAATAGCTAATAATCTGGATACTAGAGCAAGGACCCCCGTCCAAAACATTATTTCTTGGCCACCACTCCCTTGTGCTATAGATGCTGTTTTCTATTAGAATTTAAACTCCTTGTGGGGAGAGATTTGTTTATTTGCTTGTATTTATATTCCCAGCACTTAGCATAGTGTCTGGTACATTCTAAGTACATAATAATTTTTTTTTTGTTGTTCATTCTGCTTGATAGGCTAGAATAATATTATAAATTAAGGTGAAAGCTAAGTGAAATAACTATAATACTCCATATATGGGTTAAAAAAATCAGCTTCAGAAATATAAGAGGAAGTAGATTCGGCTACACAGCAGTTCATGGGAAAAACATCTAAAGCTTTTAGAGACCTGAAAGTTCAATGGGGATCAAAATGTGATTAACAAGACAGTGAATTGATTTTAGGCAATATTAAGAGAAACCAGGTAAACATAGAGTTAAGAGTTCAGCTGTTTTCTGCCCAGATCACCATATTTTGGAAGACATAGTCAGGATGGAGGGAAGACCAATAACTATCATACAAAGATCATATTTAGGAGCTACAGATCTTTAAAATGGAAAACAGAAGATTGAATTTGAGTGAGCTTATGTAGAAGACATCAGAATTGTCTTCAAGTATTTGAAGAATTGTTCTGCACAAGAGGAATTTGACCTATGGCTCAAGAGACCTGAATTAGGCTGCAGTGGTTGGAACTTGCAGAAGAAAATTTAATTTAATTAATTTATTTTCTATTTCAATTTTTTTAATTGTTAATACCAGGCCCTGAACCTTGCACATAGTAGATATTTAATATATGTTGAAATAATAAAGGGCACTTATTAAGTACTTACTGTCTGCCAAGGATTATACTAAGTTTTGAGACTACAAATAGAAATGTTCCTAATTTTTTTAAACTTTTTTTTTAATTATAGCTTTTTATTGACAGAACATATACATGGGTAATTTTTACAACATTGTCCCTTGCACTCGTTTCTGTTCCAATTTTCCCCTTCCCTCCTTCCATTCCCTCCCCTAGATGGCAGGCAGTCCCATACATGTTAAACATGTTAAAGTATATTTTAGATACAATATATGTGTGCAGATCCATATAGTTCTCTTGTTACACAAGAAAAATTGGATTCAGAAGGTAAAAATAACCTAGGAGGAAAAACATAAATGCAAGTAGTCCACATTTATTTCCCAGTGTTCCTTCTCTGGGTGTAGCTGATTCTGTCCATCATTGATCAATTGGAACTGAATTGGATCTTCTCTCTGTTCAAGATATCCACTTCTATCAGAACACATCCTCATACAGTATTGTTGTTGAAGTGTATAATGATCTCCTGGTCCTGCCCATTTCACTTAGCATCAGTTCATATTTCATAACATTCATATACCACAGTTTATTTAGCCACTCTCCAATTGATGGACATCCATTCATTTTCCAGTTTCTAGCCACTACGAAAAGGGCTGCCACAAACATTTTGGCACATACAGGTCCCTTTCCCATCTTTAGTATTTCCTGGGGTTATAAACCCAGTAGTAGCACTGCTGGATCAAAAGGATATGTACAGTTTGATAACTTTTTGGCATAATTCCAGATTGCTCTCCAGAATGGCTGGATCCGTTCACAACTCCACCAACAATGCATCATTATCCCAGTAGAAATTTTAATTTTAATATAAGGACACATTTCCTAATAATTAAAATTGTACAAAAGTGGCATTGAAGGCTTTAGAAAGTCCTGGATTCTTCCTTCCTGAAGATCTTCCAGGAGCATCACTTATCAGCAAGTTCGCAGGCAGGTATCCTTCTTCAAGCATAGATTGGAATAATTGACCTCTGAAACCAACATTTAGATTTTATAGTTCTAAATTAAGATCCTCAAGCAGCAAGCATCTGATAGGGGGCTGCTGTTGGACCTTTGCTGGGGAATATAAGGAGGAAATAAGTATTAAGTGCCTACTCTATACCAGGCACTTTACAAATTTCTCATTTGATCTTCAAAGCAACTCTGAATTTGAACTTCAAAACAAGTTCGTTTTTATTTTACAATTGAGGAAACTGAGGCAGACATAAGTTAAGCAACGTGCTGGCCATTGGAGGGAGGAATTTCACACAACTAATAAGTGTCTGAGGCTAGATTTGAACTCAAATCTTTTTAACTGCAGATCTTACACTCTATCCACTGTACTTTCTAGTTGTCTTATTGCCTTATTGGTGACACTGTTTTTACCTAGACTGCCCCACGAATAGCTAGGAATCATTTATGTTTAGGAGGAGTCCAATTTCTTCTTAAAGCAAAAGTTTTGGTCATAAGAGCCTTTCTATATGCCATTCTAGGCAGGTATAACCTCTGTTAAGTTATACAAGAGGTCTAAAGTAGCAAGTCATCATCAGAGGAAACAAGGAGGTGAAAAGTATAGTTCAGTCTCTCGAGGTATTAAAATCTAATTGGGATTCCTATAAACACAAGTTATATATATACAAAAGCGTATATGATTACCTCCCTGAGCAATCTCTCTGATCACCTTGAAAATCACTATTATTTAAAACTACTTTAAAACTTCAAATTAAACAGAGAATGGAGTGTCAAATATAGATATCACTCTCAATTTGATTTTAACTAGAGGCTCCTGTGTACTGTCGTGAATCATTCAATTATCCTTTATGGATAAAAAATGATAGCACTTGAACTTATTCTGAGTTCACTGGCTTATTGTCATTGGAATGGGTCTGTGATCTTTTTGTTAAGCTCCCCACCTCCAACAATGCAGAGTGCTTGCCATTCATGTCTGCCCCCAATGAGATTCTTGTTCATGTTTGCTTGTAAGTGCTGCATAGGGAATCCAATCAATGTATTGTGGACATTTTTATGATTCTCTTATGACAGAATATAAAAATTATAGGGAGGGGAAGGTAGGTGACATAGGGGATAAAATACTGGGCCTGAAATCAGGAAGATTCATCTTGCTCAGTTCAAATTTGTTTTTGGGCATTTACTAGCTATATGATCCTGGATAAATCACTTAACCCTTGTTTGCCTTAGTTTCCTCATCTGTAAAATGTTCCAGAGAAAGAAATGGCAAATCATTGTAGCATCTTTACCAAAGAAAACCCCATTGGATTCACATCAGTGTCTATACAAAGATCCATCATTGCCCCTTACTCTCAATTTTTGACACATTCCACTTTCATTTTTGGTCATACATCTCCCTTAGGATAACCTTTATGTTGTTTCATTTGTGCAATTATTTATAATGTCTTCCAGCTTGCTCTGTGATCACTATCTACTTGCCAATTGCCCTTTGGGGGAATTTCAACTTTAAGTCTTTGTAGACTGTGGTAATTCTGTGATTTCTATTGTATTATTATCACAATTAAAAGAGATAATATATGTAAAGTTGTTTGGAAATCCTAATAAGAAATCACTTATAAATTATTAGTACCATCACCACAGCAATCCATAATTGGTGTTATGGTTAGAATTTCTATAGTTCTTCTTTTATCAATCTTAAATATTTAATTAGTTTGGAATGCTTTCTAATATTTTTCCAAGTATAAGGGAATGGAGAGACAGACTTAGAAAGACAGAGGCAGAGACAAAGAAAGGAGTGGGGGGAGAAAGAAAGGGACAAGATAAAAGAAGGGGGAAGAGAGAGAGAGGGAGGGAGATATTAAAGTTTTAAATATTTATTGATTCTGTATTGTGTTAAGGTAATAGGAACTTTCCTGGAAGTATTATCAAATGACATCTAATATTTTTATCAGTAACTTATCAGCGATTTTTATCAGTAACTGGGGAGTATTCTCATTGCATTGCACTAAATGAGTAGCTTAGAGGGAAAGGATTAGAGTACAAAATGAATTTGACAAGTTAGATAAATAACTAGTGATAAAGGAAAATTTGATGAGGAGCAATATGGAGAAAAAAAAATTATATAACACAGGAAGAGAAGTGACTTTCCAGGCACAAACAAAACAGAAAAGGTGAGGGGGTCATTGTAAAACAGAAACTATGTCAGAATTTTGATGACAGTTTTAGAATGATATACACGAAGAGGAAATTTAACATCTCTTCCAACTTCTTAATTATGTCTATTCCTTTGTCTTTGAGTTGCTACATTTCTTGTTGTTTTCCTATTTCTTTATCATCTGTTTCCCTTTCCTTAATATAAAGGTTTGCCCTGCTCTGTGCAAAGAATTAATTTCTCTCCAAATCCTTTTCTTTGATCAGATATACTCCCATAATTTTAATTGTCTCCTCATTATAGATCATTCCCAAATCAATGTATCCAGTCAGACTTCCCTCCTAAACTCTACATATGGATTTCCAATTACCTGCTGGCCATCTTTACCTGGATAATCTACTGTCACCTTGAGTTCAACAAGTCCCAAATGGAATTCATCAGCTTTCCCCCCAAAACCTGCTTTCTTTTTTCTCCTGGTTTTCTTGTATCTGTTAATAATCCTATCACACTCATCGCCTATGTATTGGGTGGAGTTGATGAGAGCTTGGAAGAGAAACACTTGGGTAGAAGCTCATTTGTGTTTATGGCAACACAGGCTCCCAGTGACTCATTCTCATGTATGAAGAAATTTTTGACTTCACAAATCTTCACACTCTGAAATCTCCACAATAGCACTGGCTTTAGTCACCATCTTAGTATTCTTACTAAAGCCATTCTAAATTAAGCCTTCATTATTTCGTGCTTATTGTTGTTCTGTTGTTCAGCTATATCAATTGTATGTGACCCCTTGGGGTCACAATTTTATAGATGATGAACTGAGACAATAGGAGGTAAGTGATGTGTCCAGGACCACACAGCTACTGTCTTCTTGATTCCAGGACTAATGCTCTATCATACTAGGACTGTTCTAAAAGCCTACTCATTGATTTCCTTGATTCAGGTCTTTCTTTTCTTTTGTCCATTCTACTCTCTTTAGCTCAAAATCTATAGTGGCTCTCACTGCCTCCCAAATGTAGTGCAAATTCTTTTTTTTTTTTTTTTTTTTTTTTTTTTTTTAGGCTGGGGTTAAGTGACTTGCCCAGGGTCACACAGCTAGGAAGTGTTAAGTGTCTGAGACCATATTTGAACTCAGGTCCTCCTGAATTCAAGACTGGTGCTCTATCCACTGCGCCACCTAGCTGCCCCGTGCAAATTCTTTAAACTGAATTCCAGACTTTCTTGCTTACTTTTCCCATCCTAGTTCACACTATCTTCCTTTGTGTTCTATGATTCATCCAAGCTGGAAGACTTGTTGTCCTTTGAACACATTCCTCCTTCCTGCTTCTATAACATGGCCCAACTAATTTACTATAACTTAGTCTGCCTATCCCCACATCTTGTCCATTTGACATTCTATCCATTTTTTTTACTCATTAGTATTTTAAAAATTAAGTGTAAAGATAGTTTTTAACATTCATTTTTGTAAGATTTTGAGTTCCAATTTTTTTTCCAACCTCCCTCCCTGAGACAGCAAACAATCTGATATAGATTGTACATGTACAGTTATTTAAAAATATTTCCATATAAATTATGTTGTGAAAAAAAACTCAAAATAAAAGGGAAAAAAATGAGAAAAATATAAACCAAAAATGTGCAAATAATATGCTTTGATCTGCATTGTTTCCATAGTTTTATCTTTAAATGTGTATGGCATTTTCAAACCCAAGGCTATTGACATTATCTTGGATCACTATATTGCTGAGAAGAGCTAAATCTATCAGAGTTGATCATCATTCAATCTTGCTGTTACTCTATACAATGTTCTCTTGACATGCTCACTTCATTTAGCATCAGTTCATGTAAGTCTTTCCAGGTTTATCTGAAATCAGCCTATTCATCATTTCTTATTGAACTTCTATTACATTTATATATATATATATATATATATATATATATATATATATATATATATATATATATATCACAATTTATTCAGCTATCCCCAACTGATGAGCATCCACTCAGTTTCCAATTTCTTGCCAGCACAAAAAGAGCAAACATTTTTGCACATATGGATCCTTTTCCTTTTTTTATGATCTCTTTGGGATATGGGCTCAGTAGTGATACTGCTGAATTAAAAGGGTATGCACAGTTTTGCAATTCTTTGGGCATAGTTTTAAATTGCTCTCCAGAATGTTTGGATCATTTTACAACTCCACAAACAATGTTCTAATGTCCCAGTTTTGACATATGCCCTCCAAAATGTGTCTTTTTATTTTCCCATTATTTTAGCTAATCTGATAGGTATGAGGTAATATTTCAGAGTTGTTTTAATTTGCATTTCTCTAATTAATAGTTTGGAGCATTTTTATATGATTATAGATGACTTTAATTTCTTCATCTGAAAATTGCTTGTTTATATCCTTTGATCATTTATCAACTGGGATCTACCCATTTTTCAAAGCCAAGATTATATACTAACTCATCCACAAAAGCTACCTTAATCTGCCCAGCTAGGAGTGATTTTTTTTCTTCTAGTCTCACAGAACTTTGGACATATCTTATTAACTTTAAAGAGTCTTTCATTTCATTAGTGTGAGTAATTGCTTTTCTCTATAGAGATTGCAATCCTATTTCATGAAACTTGACTGTATAGTTTTATTTTTATATGTGTTTATTCATATTATGAATTCATTGAAGGCCTTATTTTTATATATCCCTTTTGTATCTAGCACAATATTTTAGGTATTCATTAAATGTTCAGTGAATGATTTAGTTATTTGTATAGTGGCTATAGCTGGAACTTAGAGATGGTCATAAAGTCAGATCATTGTGAGAGAGCAGATAGAGAAAAAAAGTCTTATGGCAGAACCTTGAGGAATGGTCTACATTTCATAGGTGATGGATGAGAGTATATTGTTAGTGAGAAAAAACAGTGAAAGAGGCAGAGGAACTATTAGAAATGTAAGAGTCAATGAATGTTTGGTGTCAAGCCAATGGGGAGAGAATTTCATGAAGAAGAGCTAGTTAATAGTCATTTATGGCAAAGATATCAAAGAAGATAAAGAATTAAAAAAAAGAGTATTGCATTTTGCAATTAGGAAGACAATGGGGATCTTTGAGATGTCAGTTTCTGTAGAGTTTGGGTTAGTAATAGAGCCTAGATTTCAAGGATTGGTATTAAGGAAGAGGGAACAAAGAATGTGGACGCAGAGTGACATTAATAGTTTAAAATCTGAAGGATAAAGATGACTAGCTGTGTTTATCATCTTCGCAAGTTAGAAAAGAAAATTAACTGAATTTACAGTGAGAGATTGAGGCTTGATATTAGAAAGGATATTTTATTAATCACCATTCCATTTAATATTTATATTTTATATTTTAACAATAGTACCTATCTATTGGAAAGAATTAATCTTCATCCCAGTAGGTAGTTATTTTAGTAATAGGACATTTCTTTTATCTTCTTGGCTATTCATCTTCTGAAAGCTTAATAATATTCTTTGCTAAAATGACACCTAAGGAATTTTCTTTGTATTACTACAATGTTCTAATAGATATAGTTCTTTTATAAATGTATACCTTATATGTAGAATCTTTCCATCTAGATAGGATCTTTTTATTGTATGTATCTGTGCTGAAAAGACACATCCTCCAAAACAATAGGCAACATTCTCGAAGCAGTAAGAAAGTAGTAGGCTGGTTTTCCACTGGTATAATAGAAACAACTTGACACTCAGAATGAGGAGGAAACAAGTTTGAATCTTATCTCTGATCCTTATTAGCTATGGGTCCTTGGGCAAATTGAAGCTGATGAAAATTAGTAATTCATTAAAACATTTCTGTGAGTGCAAAAATATATTTGTCCTCTAACTGTGACTGACTGTTCTTCATGTCACTTTTTCTCAGTAATTAGTTTTGGATGTTTGTGACATTCAGTTGATAATATGATTTCTATAAACAGACTCAAATAAGCATCCAGAATTCTAAATCTTGTATTCTTTCCTAAAATTTGTAGGCATGGTATGTTTCCATAGGAAAACAAACATAAAAGGAATAATGTTTGGTGAAGGTTAAAATTATCAGATCTCATCACCAAAAATTTACATGTAAACTAAATTAAAATCTCCATGAATGCATGCATCATCAACATTATTTTTACAGGGCCTTTTTCCAGAGTTTTTTTTTTTTTTAAACCCTTTTATATAATCATTAATCTATCAATTGTCACAATTTACATTTAAGATAAGTGGAATGCTTTTCCACTTATTGGTACCATGGGAAATAGCAGAACAAAGAATTTAAGTAACTCACCAAATAAATAAATGATGAAAAAACTCCAGGATTTTAGAGTTAGTAATATAGAATCAATCAATCAATAGGCATTTAATTATTAAGCACTATTTTAGGCCCTGGTGGTACAAAAATAAATATAAAAACATGATAGATATCAGCTGTTAAGAAACTTGCATTATACTACAGTGATTCAAAATGTTTATAAGGTAAGGGAATATGAAATGCAAAATAATTACAAAGTCATGGAGGGACAAAGAAAATACCTCGCAGCTTGTGAAATCAAGGACTTGGCATTTTATCTGAGCTTGAAGAGAAAAAAGGAAGCTAGATATTACAGTGATTAAAGGGCTGAGCATGGAGTCAGCAAGACATGATTTCAAACCCAGCCTCATTTGTTCAGATGATGTAACCATGGGCAAGTGACTTAATTCCAGGTTCCTCATCTGTAAAACCTGCCTCTCAGAGTTGATATGAGAATCAAATAAGGTAATATTTGTGCTTAATATAGTGCCCAGCACATAGTGTGCACTTCATAAATGATAGCTCTTAGCTCTCCATTTTTATTACAGAGAGAGGTAAGGGCTCCAAGAGACAGATGAAAGAATGAAGTACATTCTAGGCATGGGAAGATTGAAGATGAATTATAAGCAAAATGAAAAGAATCAGTAAATAGGACTATTTGTCAGTATGGCATGCATGAGAAAGAGTTGTTATATTATTAGCCTGCAGTTTCCAGACCAGTTAAGGCATTAAATGCTGAATGGAGAAGTATGCATTTTATCTTACAAACATAGGAGAGCTACTGAATCTAACTGAGTTTCAGATTATAATGGTCAGCCTTGGACTGAGAGTTAATGAGTTCTATCATGCTCATTGATTCCCTTGACTCAGGTCTTTCTTTCCTTTTATCCATCCTACTCTCCACAACTCAAAAGTCAATAGGCTATTGATGATGTGGGACTGGACTTTAGAAAAGATATCTAAATATAGAGATAGGGGAGCCAGTCATTTGCATAGAGATCATAATTAAGCATGATGGGACCTATAATGTCAACAAGAGAGAGAAAAGGGCCCATGAAAGAGTCTTTTGGTACACTCACAATTTGGGGACAGGATATCAATAATGACTTGGCTGCAATAGTCAGACAGGCAGGCGGAGAACCAGAAAAAATTGGCACTGAAACCTAGAGAGCAGTGATATGGACTTCCTTGCTATTCTTGCACAGGGTACTCCATCCCCTAAATATGCATTTTCACTGACTGTTCCCTATGCCTAGAATTCTCTCCTTCTTCATCTCTATCTCCTGTCTTCCCTGGTTTTCTTTAAGTCCCAGTTAAAATCCCACCTTTTGCAGAGTCTTTCCCAATGCTCCTCTACCCTAAATGCTAGTGCCTTATTTTGACTGATTATTTCCAATTTATCCTATGGATTGCTTGTTTTATATATAGTTGTTTGCAAATTGTCCCTTCCATCAAACTGTAAACTTCTTGAGAGCAGGGATTGTTTTTTGACCTTTCTTTGGATCCTAAAGGCTTTTTATAGAGCTTGGCACACATAGTAGGAGTTTAACAAATGCTTGTTGACTGCTTAGCCAACTATCATATTTGGCAAAGAGGTGAAGAATAACAATAGCCTATGATGTTTTCCTTTATTTGGACAAAGCTGATTGGTCTGTTTGCAGATAAGTTCATCTATGTGCAAATGGCTACTATAGAGTTATTTAGTAATATGGTATCATGATCTTAGTAATATGGTATCTTTGATCTTAGAAAAGCAATATGGAATGTTAGATAGAGAACTGGTTTCAGAGTCAGGAAGACTGGGTTCAAGGCTGACTCTGATAATATACTGTCTGCATGATTTTGGGAAAGCTACTTGACCTCGTTGCTCTAAGCATTCTTTAAGGCTATAAATTGCAGAGGAGGTGCTAGCATGCATTGATTAATGAAAGGAGTTTCTTTATTTGGTAATTCCCTATATTAATGAAATCACATCTACTCTTTTCCCAAGAAAATTTGAATTTCAATGCATTTTATTGTCTATTTCATAAGATCATAGATACAGCATTAGAAAGAACCTTAGAGACCCAACTCTCTAAATTTACTAATGAAAAAATTGAGATGCAAAATAGTTAATAGTTAATTGATTTGCCCATGGTCATGCAAGTATTATGAGGCAGACCTGAGTTTAAAATCCCAGTCTAATTCTCAAACCAGTCCTTTCCGTTATACCATGCTGCTTTTGGAAACTTAGTAGTTTCATGCCCTTCTCTGATTGCTTGTGGGAGAACGGTTTTTTAAAATTTCAACATTCCCACGGTCAGCACTGTACTCAAGTGGTCTAGGAAATGCCACTGTGTATTGTGGGAAAGTCAACTAGTTCTCTTTGACTTGTATCAAAACTCCTATCACAGTTTTTGAAACTTTTGAACAGACTAAAAGAATAACATGAAGTTTGGAAATGTAAAGAAGAAAAAGACCCAAATTATAGTCAAGGGCAATCAGTCTTTTTTCTGATAATTTGGTTGGAAATAACCACTTTATTTAAATACACATGTGAATGCTGCTGAGTCTGCTTCTTCTTATCTTTTATCCACCCTCTATGAATGTGACAATCTGTATTCATGTTGTAGTTGTTGCTAAAGCTATGGTTTATTTTCTTTACTGGTTGAATACAAGTGATAATTTTGTCACTTTCTTCAAGGGCAAACCTTTTAAATCTTTTTTTTTTTTGGGGGGGGAGTGAAATTTGACCTTTAAGGATAACATTTTTTTTTTTCCCAAATTAAGAAATTCATTTCTAGATTTTCTTGGTTGAGTATTTTTAAGATAAACTTAAAAATAACATATTCAGAGATTTGTTTTTGTATGGAACACAGGCCAAATCTTCTCTAGTGGAAACCCCTTGTGTGCTACTTGTTTCTTGTGATCTCTGAGGTTTATATGTAAGTGATGTAAGCTTAGCTAGTATAGAATTTGTGAGATCCAAACTTTACTGAATACTGTTTTTTATGGGAATGAGATCACTTTTTGAAAAATTTTAAAAACAGAGGGGAAAATGTTTGATTACATATCAGTGCTGTTGTATCCATCTGAATTGAAGAATCAAAATTAACTTTTTAAGGAATTCACAAAAGCTTACTATACATCAAATTAAAGAACATACTTTATTAAATTGTGTACCTTGTAAAGACAGTGATTAATTAATGTTTACTCAAATAGATCTGTGATCTTAGAGATGTGTTTATTTCATTCAATGATACAGATTATAACTTATGTAAACTTGCCCATATTGTGTAATTAATGTCCATGTTCTCCAAGAAGTTTGATATGGTAGATTAACCCGTGGGCCAGGGACCACCCTTTCTTTCTTTTGAGATCTGGAGGATACCAATGGAGCATGTTGACTGTCCATACTTTGTCCCTCACTCTCACCAACCAGCCAGCCAATTTTCTTTTATAGTTGTTACTTTAATGATATTTTACCTAACACTCAAAACCTCAAAGTTTTGCTACCCTAAATTCTGGTATAGTTGCATGGGGGTTGTGTGTGTGTGTGTGTGTGTGTGTGTGTGTGTGTGTGTGTGTGTGTGTGTGTTGTATATGGTTATTTATTCATAGAGATTTGTCTAGTGTTTTTTTTAAATGTAGACCTAAAAATTAGTTGAATGTTGATGTTCCTTTGATGGCAGAAAATCAAGGAATTTTTTATATCACTAGGAAAAACAGAGAGTTGGGGACAGAGTATACCAATACTTCCTCTAGGCCCTCTGGGATAAGAGCATAGGAAAAAAGGGATTGGTGTCACTGAGGGTGACTGAGGGGAAATTCAGATTTCTCTTCTTGGTGGAATGAATGTAAGGGAAAAAGTTCCACTATGAAAGGAACTTGGTTAACAATATGATAAGCACAACAAAAGGTACAGATAGACAGGGGAAAAGTGAGAATGAGTGGAAGTGTGACTGGAATGAAGAGCAGTGAGATTTTAATAAGAGAAAGAAGGTAAATGCAATTTAAGGGTTGTATCAAATGTAGCACATTTGGATGCCAGAGAATAAAAGATATAAACCCTGGCTCAGAATTGCCTTTCTATGTTTAAACAGATGGTATTCTATCTGTGGGGGTACCTCATAAAATCTTTCTTTGGATCATGTCCTGAACTCATTGTTTCTCCTGAAGATGTCAAAATTGTGTAGTCTATATATTCTATTAGCATCTTCAAGATGTCAAAAGAAAGAAATGTTGCTCTCTAGCACATTGGTTAGAACTGGCATCACATCAAACTTATTGGAGAACATGGACATTTGATGCACAATATAGGCAGTTATATATAAATTGTGACCTGCATTATTGAATATAACTACATCTATGAGATCAAAGATGTATCACATCTATATATATGTATCACACATATAATATGTATAATATGAATATTATAATATGCAGAGTATATAAACACCCAATTATTCAAAAATATAAATATGCATTTCCTTTAAAGTATTTGTTTTCAAAATTATGCATACAATTCCTTCTTTATTCTCAATTATATGATACATTTGTGGCAAGAAACAAACCTGTGCTATTTTGAGAAATGTCTATGGGTATTATATGCTAGAAGAATCTGGATTATTATCTGTGACTATTATGGATATTATTAGATATCTATTAAGTATTAATGGTAACCAAGGTGTTAGATAGATCAAGGATTTGAAGGCTTAAATAGAAAAAGACATTTCATGGAGTTGTAAAAAGAATGCTAGCTTTAGAGCCAGAGGAAGGACTTGGTTTCACATCCTGGCTGTCATTTACTAAATTTTTTGGTCCTCAGAGAATTACTTTACCCTCTCTGGACTAAATTTAGAATAATCAATTATAAAATGAAGTAGAGTCAGGTGCTGGGGATGTGGATTACTGGGACTGAAATAGAAAGGAAGATGGACTAAATTGCTTTTAGAGTCTTTTCTATCTCTGAATCTCAGATTCTTTAATTTGAATAATCCTGTAATTAATTAATAGAACCATGGAATATTTCTGCATTAAAACTTTTGGAAAAGCTACATTACCTTAAATATCTGTGATATTTTACCCTAATCTCTCCTGTTTTGATTTGTATTATTTATTTATTTTGTTAAAAGTTAATACAATTCAATAAAAAAGATCAAATAATAATGCTTGTTTTCCCCAAATCCTTGTTATAATGTGTACCTCTGGCTTAGGAATTGGAAAGAAGTTCTCAAACAAGTAATTTCTTTAGTCTAGTCTTTTCTTCCCTTTCCTTTTTATCTTTCTCTTTCTTTTTCCCTCCTCCCATCTTCTCCCTTCTTTTTCTCACCTCTTCAAATGAAAATACTCAATCCAAAATTTTCAGTACTCATTAATTGCTCAAATCAGATGTTCTATTCAAAAATTTTCATCTTTCTTGACTTTTCTGCAGCAATTTGGCCCTCATAACTACCAGCTACTCCAGAAATACTTTTTTTTTTGTGACTCTGATGTCTTATAGCCCTGCTTTCTGTCTGTCTATCTGAACATTCCTTTTCAGCCTTCTTTTTTAAGATTAAAACTTCTTAAACTTTTTCAGCTGATGACCCCTTTTTGCCCAAGAAATTTTTACATGACCCCAGGCATATAAATACATGAAATCAGTATATAAACCAAACATTTACTGATAATAAATTATAATTTCATGATCCCCACCTTCAGTTATAAGATCCTTTATGGGGGGACCACAGTTTAAGAAGTTGGGTCCTCTATCATTAACCACAATGTAACTTCTGACTGTAGATATCCCAAGCTCTGTCTTAAGCCCTTTTCTTTATTCTATCTCTTGGTTATCTCATTAGGTTCCATGTGTTCCATTATCCTCTTTGTATAGATTATGGACTCCCAAATCCATACATCTTACTGTGTTCTGTTTCCAGAGCTATTATCATCAAATGCCAATTCGATAATTTGAAGTGAATAGCCCACAAGTATCTCAAATACCACATACAAAAACCAGAACTCACCATCCCTTCCCATTGCTCCACTTTGAATTATGAATTCCTAAAGGATCAAAACTATCTTATCTCTTTCTTTAGTACAATGGCTGGAACTTAGTAGGTGCTTAATAAATTGACAATAATAAATTACTTGTCAATAGTAAATATTGACTGATTCATTATTTTCCTTCCCAAGCCATCCCTCTTTCATATTTCTTTATTTGTCTCAAAGATATCAATGTCTTTTGAGTTACTTAAGACCACAACCTCAGCCAATATTTTTTCTCTCAAAATATGTATCCAGCTTCTTGCTAAATATTACTGATTCTACTTCTGTCATAACTCTAGCAACTGACTCTTCCATTCAGCCACAAAGTCACAACTCTAGGTGAGAAGTCCTCACTGCCTCTCACCAAGATTCTTGCAATAGCCTCCTAAGCTATCTCCCTGTCTCAAGTCTAACTTCTTCAATTTGCCCTCCATATAGCTGGTAAAGCAATTTACCAAAGCCTAGGTTTAACCTTGTCACTCCTCTGCTCAATAAACTATATTGGCTTCCTATTATCACTAAGATAAAAAATAAACACCCTTTTTATCATATAAAGTTTTTCACAATATGGTTCCAATCTAGTTTTCTAGATTTATGAGAACTAAGTTCAAATACTACTACCTACATAAAGCTTTTTTTTTTTTTTTTTTTTTTACCTAATTCCCTCCACCTGTTAATCCTTTCACCTTGCAATTACCTTTGTATTTACTTTGCATATAGTGTATAAACATTTATGTGTACATGTGCTTCCTGATAAAATACAATAATCTGGAGGGCAGAGATTTCTATTTTAAAAAGACACACAAGGAGACACACAAAGAAAGACACAGAGACACACCGAGAGACAGACAGACAGACACACACACACGCACACATGCACATACAGAGAGACAGAGAGAGACAAGGTCTTATTTCTTATCTTTAAAACTAGATTTTAAGCTCCTTAAAGTTAGCTAGGTGACACTGTTGATAGAGTACTGGACCTGGAGTCAAGAAGATTCAAATTCTGAGTTCAAATTTGGCCTCAAAGACTTACTAGCTGTGTGACTGGGCAAGTCAATTAACCTTAATTACCCCAGTTTCTTCATTTGTAAAATGAGCCAGAGAAGGAAATGGCAAACCACTCCAGTATCTTTGCCAAGAAAATCCCAAATAGGGACATGACTGAACAACAAAAAAGGGCAAAGACTGTGTAATTCATTCATTCAAAAGACAGTTATTATTGACTTTCATTATATATTAAATAGTGAATTAGGCTGACTCCTTTGTCTTTAAGCAATAATTATTTTTCTGAATATGCATAGTACTTGTTCAATGTATACTTGTTGATTAGTTATATGCTCTGTCTTTTGAGTCATCACAGACTCTTGAGTGCTATAACCCATTATAAAATGGAACTTTTTGCTGGAGGCATGATATTCTTGGTGTGCTGCCCATAGCTGTGAAACTTGCTTTCCTATGAAGACTTTGGCAAGTACAATTTTATTATTTTGTTTTTTAGACCTTAATCTAGTGATACAGATACATTTCTATGAGACAGTCTAGGTTAAAGCATTTTCTATTTTCAGGTGTTAGTAAATGGCTAAAAAAACCCAATCCAGGTGATATTGATGAGGTGAAATCTAGTTTTGAGGGTTTCTCAGTTAGGGAACCAAAATATGATGAGGTTTAGGTTTGGGGGTTCCCTTTTATGGGGAAGCAAATGATAAGGTCTAGATTGAGGGAACCAAAATGAGATTAGGGTTTCTGGTGGTCAGGGAGTTAAATGATAAGGTCTAGTGGCAGGTTCGGGGTTCAGGGAACCAAATGGAGAAGTTTGGCTCCCCTGCACCCCTTGGGATTCTGTGCAAGGGTAGGGAGCTTTGGGGAACCCCCTTTTGGCAGCGCAGAGATTCTCTGAAGAGGAATTTACAAACCTGAAAAGCTAGATAGATAAAAGAGGTTTATTATAGATATTGGGAAGTAAGGTTAGAAATCCTGACAGAGAGGTATAAGTCTCATTAGGGAAATAGGTGAGGATAAAGAGAGGGTAGCACTGGAAAAGAATATTATTCCAGTGGGCAGAAGCTTCCTTGGCATAGCATGGCATGTTTAGAACCTCTGCAAAGAGAGGATTTTAGATTAGCTCTTTTATAATAGGAGTTTTGGCTACAACCTGGGTTTCAGCTTGAGTTGAATTCGAATAGAATTAAATGAGTTTCTTTAATTGAATAGGGTTGGAATTATTTTGCTCAGGACTGAACCAACCCCACCTAGCTAACAGAATGAAGGGGTTTATCTTGTTTCCCTCAGATGGGGTCCCCCCCTGAGGCAGAGTCCAAAGAGAATTTCTCCTTCAAGGAGTTTTAGAGTTTTAGGGTCCCTTCTTCAATATCAGGGTATTAGGTAAGATTTCTGAGACTTGGAAAGCCACTGCTACCTCTCCATACTGCCCAGAATGTAGGTTGGCTCATGAACTCCTCTGAGAATGATCTGCTCCAAACAATAATAGGATGAGATGAAGGTGATAGATTTATAAGTAAAATTAACTTTTAAAAAAATCTCAATATTTTACTTTTTTCCAATTTTGAGTAAAAACAATTTAACATTTATATAATTAATTTTAAAAAAATCATGGATATCTGTAGAGATTTGGTTCTGAGGTATATCACCATATCTGAAATTCTAAGCTTATCTTCTTCCCTATTATTATAATTTTAGGAATGCTATGCCCACTCTCGAGATTTACTGATTTCCTAGATGGAAGATAAACTCTCTAAGGGAAAAAAAAACACATCAGCATGATTAATACCATTATCATAGCACACCAACAAATATTTGTTCTACCTGTTCACTATCTTATGGTACATGTTCCATGGAATGCCTGTCCACTGCTGGGCTTACTTGTAAAACAGTACAGTACTCCTTATCCTGGGTAAAGAAAAAAAAAAGTACAGCAGCTCTGTGAGTTAAGTCCAGAGTGGATTGTCAACCAAGGATTAAATTTCAAGACAGGTTTTGCCACTGCCTCATTTTTTAATAGTCCCACAGAGATAGACATTTAACTCCCTGGGCTTCATTTTCTCCACCTGCAAGATCGTGCTGTAACTATATTTACTTGGTCTTGCAAGTAATAGTTTGCACACTAAAGTTTGGCCCCAGTCAGGGAAATCTGGAGGATCAAGGCATCAGAGTGCTGAAGGCACTGTGCCTGCCCAAGACAGGCAGAGTGAGTGCTGTCGAGAACTTGGACATCTGGGGTAAGTGTTTTCAGCTTTACCAGGGATGAGGGAACTAGAATGAGAGAGGGAGGGCTCCTTGGGGACTACTGCCTCATGGCTGGGTGTACTGGAAAGCAGCCTTCGCATGGAGGGGTTGATGAATGATTGAGAGGCATGATCCAGGTGACAAACTAGAGCCAAACTAAGAAGATTATGGTGGAAAAGCAATGACTTTTGGGCAGAATTTTAAAGAATTCTCAGGGTATACAAGTCTGGAATCAAACTAAAAACATTCGTACTTATCTACCTTTTCTTTTTCTTTTTTTAAAGGAAGCAATCAAATACTTAATTAACACCAGATAAAAGAAATTAGTCTTCTTAGATATAGAAATTCCAGTATTGAAGTTAAATAATGATATTGAAAAGGCAAGTCCCATCATCTGCTGAAACAAAGATGAATCATGTTTATATGAATAGTAGTTTCTGTGGATCTGATCAACTTGTCCCAGGGACAGGATAAATGGAAAAAAAAAGAGATTTGGGTTTTATGTTCCTGTAGCTGGATGGAGCAGCACAAAACACATAAAAACGGATTCTGGTTTTATACCTTATGAGCCAGATGTGTGGGATATTTTTCAAACTTTGGGGAGAATGTTGGCACTAGGACAAATGTTCATATTGTCTTGTTGAAATGGAGGAAAAATTTATTTGGGGTGTGGTGTGGAATGTATTTGCTTAGGAATAGAAAAAAGTGAATTGGTTCTATGAGGGTACATTGCAAAGCTGGAAAAATCACAGAGGAGAGTGACCAGGATGGTCAAAGTCTTCAAAATCATGCCCTGTAAGGGTCAGAAGTCAGATGAGACAACTAGGAACACGAGCTAGATAAGAGGAGATTTAGGGGGAATAGAATATCGTTAAGTGTGTGAAGGGTTGTCAGATATAAGTGATTAGACTTGTTTTGGTAGCATCTGGAGGGATAAATATAAGGAGACAAATTCAGATTTGATTTCGGAGAAACTTTCTAACAATTAGAGCTGTCCAATGTAGAATGTCTAAATGTGGAGTAGTTTTGCTGGAATAAATGAATGAAAAAGCACTTATTTACTAACTGTACTAAGCATTGTTCTAAGTTTTGGGAATACAAGTAGTGAGGTTATTGGATTTAGAATCCAGAAGTTGTTGTTATTCATATCTTTCAGTTATGTCCAACTCTTCATGACACCATTTGGATTTTTGTTTTGGTTTTTGGTAAAAATAAGGAAACTGAGGCAAACTGAGGGTTAAATGACTTGACCAGATTTAAACACAGCTAATAAGTGTCTGAAGCCAAAATTAAACTCAGGTCTTCCCGATTCCATTGTACCAAATAGCTGCCCCAGATACCCAAGAACACAAGTTCAAATCCCACTTCACACATTTACTAGCTGTTCTATCCTGGGATTGTTAGTTAACCTCTCTCAGTTACAGTTTCCTTATCTGAAAAAAAGAATAACAATAGCACTTATCTCCTTGTGTTGTCATGAGGGTCAAATAATGATAACTTGTGAAGCCCTTTAACTTCAACTCTTAAAAATGCTATATAAACACTAATTGTTGAAGAGAAGTCCCAGCTCTGAAAGAGCTCATGTGTAAATCTAGAAAAATCTGGATGATTCATTGTGGGTGTATGGTGTAGGGATTTCCTATTAAGGTCTGGATTTCATTAAATGACCCCTGAGATTGATTGAGTGAGTGAGTGATTGATTTTTTCTAACTCTCAGAGTCTGTGATTCTATGACACATTCCCTAATTTTTACTTCCTTATCACACAGGCAGGCAGCCTTTTGAAATCTGGCTCCCATTATCATCACTCTATTGGAACTTCAGATTTCCTCCACTAAGGCATCAATCACCTGCCTGCCAAAGCATAGGATGAGAGCTTTAGAGCTGGAAAGGACCTTAGATACCATTGAATCTAGTATCTTCATCTTAATACCTTACAGATGAGGTAGCTGAGGAACATGATGTTGAAATGGCTTGTCTAAGATCACATAGGTGGTTTGGACCCACATCTTATTGATTCCAAATCCAGCAGAAGGCATTTCCTTGGTTCTCATTCTCTTTAATCTCTCTGTCACATTTGACTCTGTGGCCATCCTTTATTTGAAAGTCTCACTTTTTAAAATTTTTGTGGCAGTATATTCTTCTTGATTTCTTCCTCTACTTCTGATTATTCTTCTACTGTCTCCCTCACTGTCTTTTAATTTTATAATCTCCCCTCTTCTTCCTCTCTCTCATTTTTCCTTTTGTGTTTTTATTCAATTACATGACTTTGACTATCAATCCTATTTAGCTGTCTGCCAAATCTTTAGTCTTACCTCAAATCTCCCCCCTCCACTCTGGACCCAAATTTGTGATGACTTAATGAACATCTGGATATCCTTCTGGCATTTGAAACTCACTATGTCCAAAATCATTCTCATCACTTCCTCTCCCTCAATGTTTGCTTTTTCTTTGGACTTTCCTATTTTTGTTAGTAATACCACCATTTCACTTCTCATGATCAATTCTTGAAAATTTAATTTTTAAAAAAATTTTTTTTTTCCCTCCTGAGGCTGGGGTTAAGTGACTTGCCCGGGGTCACACAGCTAGGAAGTGTTAAGTGTCTGAGACCAGATTTGAACTCGGGTCCTCCTGAATTCAGGGCTGATGCTCTAACCACTGCACCATCTAGCTGCCCCCAGTTCTTGAAAGTTTAAAATTCATCTTTGACTTCTCCAACCAGGTCACCAAATTGTCAATTCTATTCTCTTCTCAAATTGTATGCCAATTTTTATACTCGATTTTTATTCCTCTCCTTTCCAGTTCCACTGATATCATACTAGGATCTTTTTTTAAAATTAATTTTATAATTATAACATTTTTTGACAGTACAAACACATAGGTAATTTTATACATTATCCCTTGTACTCCTTCTGTTCTGAATTTTTCCCCTCCTTCCTCCACCCCCTCCCCTAGATGGCAGGCATTCCCATACATATTAAATATATGTATGGGATCTTTTAGGCAAATTATTATAATATATGAGCAAAATATTATCATATGTTCTTAACTACTCTCATCAGTTTTTCATTCTCTTCTCTTTGATTTAATCTGGTTAAATCAGTCTTCTTAATACACTCGAAGTGATTTTAATAGTCAAGTGCTGAAAAGTGACTCCTCATGACCTAGAATAGAGTCTCCTTGGTGTGGGATTCAAAATCCTCAACAATCTGATCATAATCTTTAGCTCCCAGTTATCATTTCCAAATTCCTGCCTCTAGACAGTCATTCTCATCCCTGCCCAGCCACAATCTGCTCTGGAGATAGCAGCTCTGATAAGCTTTATCTTGTCCGGATATAGTCCTTCAGTTCATTTCCTGGGGTCATTTCTGTGCCATACAGCCCTCCCCTCCCCCAGCCCAAATTTCTCTTAACCGGCTGCTTTGAATTGGTTATTTCCTTCCAGGAGAATGTGCGATCCTTGAGAACAGACTTGTTTGCCTGTATTTGTATTCTCAGGACTCGGTACAAAGTCTGGCACATAGTATCTGTTTAATAAATATTCTATCACCTATTGGTGACTAGGCCTCAGTTTATCAGATGGATGTTTGAGGCCTACTCCTGGTTTGCATCCTCTGACCACTCCTCTGTCTCCTTTTCTGGATATTCATTTACTTCACGCCTTCTAGCCATAGGCATCCCTTAGGCTTGTCATTTTTTCTTCTACCTTTATACAGTACTTCATTTGGTAAATTCATCAGATGACGTAAATTTGTTAACTGTTTCTCTGCTAATAATTCTCAAATCTACCTTTCCTGCCTCATCTCTCTGAATGGGATTGATTGGATGAAGTTTTCTCAATATTGAGACTAGACCCAAGTCACATGATCCCTCTACTCAAGAGATGCTGTTTGGGCCTCAGGTTTTAGGAAGTCATATGATTCCTATTCCCAGATCTTGGACCCTGGGTTGTCATGTGGCCTTCAAAGGTCAAACCCTCAAGAAACCACACCCACAGGAAGTGACATAACCCACAGGAAGTGACATTTACCACAGGAAGACACCATTGGTCAGGAATGGTTACATCCTTTTAGTCTCTCCAATGAAAAGGCTCGAGTCTTTTGTTATTGAAACCTGAGAAGGCAGAGGCTGGTCACATGGCGGGAGTTGGAATGGCTCCCAGGTGAGTGTCTGGGCCTCTCCCTGAAGGGATTAAATAAATGCTTTCTCTTTGCACCTGAAGATGTCTCTTGATTAATTAATGTGGGAAAGGGGGTCTACCCCCCCCCCCCCCCCCCCCCCCCCCCGTGCCCACACCTCTAACCTCCAAATTCATATCTTCAGCTGCCTTTCAAACATCTCAAATTGGAAGGGCAGCTGACATTTTAATTGCAATATCCCTGAAGTAGAACTCATTCTTTCCCCTTCCACTTTTCCTATTACGAGGGAAGAGGGATGGGTACTTGTTCCGGCTTTATTTTCTTTATGTCCTTCAGGTAAGGAGAGATTCTGCAGTGCCAGAATTAATCTCATTCTCTAATGGCAGGGGTTCTCAAACTGGCCCGAGGGCCAGAGGCGCCCACTGAGGACGTTTGTGGGCCCGCCGGGTTATGGCGAATGCACTGAGGGGCGGAGGCAGTGTGAGCTTTTGTTTTTACTGTAGTCCGGCCCTCACTGAGGGACAGGGAACTGGCCCCCATTTAAAAAGTTTGAGGACTACTGCGCTAACCCATCACTCTGTTACTGTAATTATAAATCTGCCCCTTCCCAATTTTTCTGTTGCTTCTTATTCTTAGAAAGATACTTTCATGAAGAAAGCAATGTCGAATAGAGTAGTGTGAGGTTTGGGGAGTCTTTCTGTGCCCCAGATTGTAAGGTCCAGCCCTCGCTTTTCCCTCTATGATGGTCACTGTTGCTAAAAGCAGATTATTCTATCTCTAGTTTTGTATTCTTCCTTCCACTTTCCCCTTAGAAAACAGACAAAATAGGAAGTGATACTCTAATGTGCAGATGTTCCCCCACACAAAATCCAGTACCTTATCTTTTTTTTTTTTTTAAGTAATTATTTAATTTTTAAAAAAAAATTTATGCATGGGTAATTTTCCAGCATTGACAATTGCAAAACCTTTTGTTTCAATTTTTCACCTCCAGATGGCAGGTCGACCAATACATGTTAAATGTGTTAGAGTATAAATTAAATACAATATATGTATACATGTGCAAACAGTTATTTTGCCGAACAAAAAGAATCAGACTTTGAAATAGTGTACAATTAGTCTGTGAAGGAAATAAAAAATGCAGGCAGACAAAAATAGAGGGATTGGGAATTCTATGTAGTGGTTCATAGTCATCTCCCAGGGTTCTTTTGCTGGGTGTAGTTGGTTCAGTTCATCACTGCTCTATTGGAGCTGATTTGATTCATCTCATTGTTGAAAATAGCCATATCCATCAGAAGTGATCATCATATAGTATTGTTGTTGAAGTATATGATGGTCTTCTGTTCTGCTCATTTCACTCAGCATCAGTTCCTGTAAGTCTCTCCAGGACTTCAGTACCTTATCTATTACCATAGACATGTATTCCCATCCCAGAATGGGAAGCTTCTTTAGTGGAATTCTTTCCTTTCCTCGACACTACTTCTACTCCTCATATTCTAATTTCACACTCGGTTG